>NC_036242.1:26062596-26070852 GCF_002742605.1 Olea europaea var. sylvestris | reverse complement strand
TCACTGGTCACACGAGTGATTGCTATTTTTTTTCCCCTTTCATATTAGTACAGTAACTTGTTTACATGAATCTTTTCTTTTCCTTAAACACGATCACATTCTGCTAGCTAGGAAATAAAAACATATGATCACCTGTGCTATGCAGCCATTAAATAAAAATGATATGCTGTATTTTTCGTGTTTGCTTCATGGACGAGATATTCTGAAGTTGTTTGGTCACTTAGACGCTGCAAGATGTGACGCACCTCTTTTAATCAATACCGCATTTGTTTATTTGCTTGTGGTAAATCTACAAACAGATGTTTCCATGACATCGTGATCAATATATTTGAATTTGGATGACTAATTCTTTTTCCACGTGTTGAGTGTAAACCTTCTTAAGTTACGGTTTTTGAATGCACTATCGGATGGAAGGTGCTTTAGAAGCTAATATTGTATTTTTCTGATGTCCTTTAGCCAAATGGAGCTGGTTATTACGCTCGTTATAATTACAGAGGGCGTGGGGGAAGAGGAACTGGGGTAAGAACTCAATTCACTATATTTAATCTCAGATTTGTTCAATTTATTCAATACGCACTTCATTATTCTCTGTAGCCTTTATAGACTACTTTCATGTCTCTCTTAGTTATGTTGTGGTTGCTATAGCCATATGCTTCATCACTACTTCGTTGAATTTGTATTCTCAAAATGTATGTTGCCACTTTTTTTCAATGAATTGCTGAACCGACCCTCGTCAATCCTTTCCGATAAAGTTGTAAGATGTCTAATGGCAAATATTTTTTTGCTTATCGAACATAAGGTCCAAATCATTGATGGGATTCTGCTGACAATTATTTTCTAACCTCGTGTGTTACTACGCCTACTCATTAAGCAGGCTGCAGGCTGAAGGGGTTGATTGTTGTTCTAAGTATCCCACTGTTTCACATCATTAAATTAAGTCTGCCTTAATGAGAAAATTCAAAGCACGAATCCTTTTGGAGGTACACTTCAATATAAAACAAATAGAAATGGCTTTCAATGCCTCCACATGCATGCCTTTGGAAAATCTAAAGAGAGTTGTATTTTGATACTCTTTAACAGTTAAAGATGAATATGAAATAAATATAAATGGCTTTCAATGCCTCCACAAGCATGCCCGTAAAATCTGTGTAGAATTTGTGGCATTCTTACACTTAAAAGTACAGAATTAATTGCAAATACCTGTGCTAACACGTTCCTCTCATATATATTATTGTTCTAAACTATGAAGAGAAAACTTGAAAGTAAGTGCATTAAGTTAAGTGTCATCTTTAAAAAGGAGAAGAAGATGGTATAACTTCACCCAAGGAATAGTGTCATTACTTGCTGATCTAATTTTAGAGTCATTAAATAGTTGAGAAATGTAAATTAAGCTAATTCCTGCTTTAAGTGATATAAAATAAATAATTGTACCAATTTTGATGTGTGAGATTACGAGTTTCAGTCAACAGACTTTGTTGAAGTTCTAATTGTTTAGTATATGATGAATTTCATATACATATCTCAATGAACTTTCAAATTATTAATGCTTCGCTTACATGCTGTTTGACTAATAACTGGAGCCCCTGATTTGGACATCGATCATTGACCTTGTAGGTTTCCCACCGTGTGACAAAATTTACAGAAGATTTCGATTTTATGGCAATGAATGAAAAATTCAATAAGGATGAAGTATGGGGTCATCTGGGTAAAAGTAACAGATCCCAGACTAAGGAAGGGAATGAAAATGGCGGCAATGAAGATGATGATTCAAATGATGAAGATGATTCTGAACTGCCAAAGATTGATAACAAGGTAAAATTTTAAATTGTGAATGCTTTCTTATGCTATGATTTCTTCAGTCTTCACATCTCTTTACCACCAACATATTTTTTTTTTTTTTTTGTAGTCTGTTTACAAGAAGGACGACTTTTTTGACTCGTTTTCTTCTAATGCCCTTGACAACGAATCAAATCATGGAAGGACTCGGTATTCAGAGCAAATGAAGTTAGATACAGAGGTATGCTCATTTTGGTGTTGATTTTCCCATATGCTAGTATTCCATTAGTTGGCTAAGATGTATGTATTGATGCAGACATTTGGAGATTTCTCAAGGTATCGTGGTGGCCGAGGAGGTCGTGGTCCTCGTGGAGGTGGTGGTGGTCGGTTCCGAGGCTCTTACTATGGAAGAGGGGGTTATGGTGGCGGTGGCGGTGGCGGTGGATATGGTGGCAGGGGCAGCGGTGGATATGGTGGCTACATTGGTAGGGGCCGTGGTCGAGGTTTTTCTAATCGTACCTCTTAAAGCAAAGTGCATATGTTGTGCATATTAAGAGTGAGAGCTAATGTCACCTTCTCCAGGAATCGATTCAGGACTTGCTTGTAATGCTTGTGCATTTCACATTTAGTTTGAATAATAAATTGGGGTAAAATCTTTGATTTTCTCTCTGGTGTCAACTATTTGTCTCTCTAATATATAATGTTGCCAGGAGTTTGATAGTTTCTTGTATTTTCCTGATTTTCTTGATGAATTGACAACCAAAGTAGGTTTTCTTACGCGCTGGGTCATAATGTTAACGAGTTTTGAAAAGGGGAACTTAGCACCAATAGAATCTCTCAAATATGACGTGAATCATCTTGTTAGTCTTTGTTCATATACTCATCCTTTGGGAAGGTTATCATACAAGCTTTTCTCCTCCACACTTTCCTACCAAAAAATCCTTAACAAGTGAATTCCATTCTCTCTTGTTTTCACACCCTATTTGGTGATATTGATTGTTTGAGACTAACTTGCAGCCTAACTTCAAACATGCGTGGTGGGTGTCTCTACATTGTTTTCATCAGCCGTCTTATCATTGGATTGGATTGGATTCACAAGATGTTGAGTTGTTAATTGGCCAATCTAGATTCTTATGTCTTCTGTAGTAAATGTATTTACACACTTGATTTGCTTGATCTCGTCCCATACTTGTTCAGTGGTTACATTTGGTGAGTCCTGAGCTTATAAACAAATTAAAAGGCATCTTTTGTATAGTGTATTAGAAGGATACAGTCGAGCGTGCCTAACATGACATGGTGTTTTGAGCTTGAGAACAACCTACCGTTTAATTCATTGGAATTTCTAACTGATGAATCTATACACCCTACATTTTATTTTTTTATTTTTATTTTTATTTTTTTGCATGGAAAAAAGGTATACTTCTTTTTGTCCCCAAAAAAATGTAGGGTTGACTGCAAAGTGCTCTTAAAAAAACCTTGTGTCCTCTCTTATAGAAATTATGGGAAATTACAAATAATCCTCTGTTTCTAATATCAATTGCTGATTATTATTTTTCCTGGAGAAAGGTAATTTTAGGATATGGGTTTATTTTTTGGCATGTAAGTATAGTGTTGATTCTAATTCCACCTACAATTGAACAAATCATTTAGCTAGTTATGGAATTTGAAAAAAAAAAAAAAAAAAGTGTGGAAAGGAAATCAAAAACCAGAAAGAAGAATTATAGAACAATGAATTCCCGTTTTAATTCTGCTAAAAAAAAATCAATTCAACATTATAAATGTATCACCAAATTGGAGACTTTAATCACAGAGACAGAGGCACACACAAAGGCAAGAAGCTAGAAGGTAGAAACAGGAAGGTAGACTGCACAAAGTAGGAAGGAGCTGGTTTTTGTTCACTAAGAAAGGAGCTGGTTTTTGGTGTGTTTAAAATGAGGTCAAGAGCCTCCAATTTATAGGCAAAACGACCAACAAATTTTCCTAGATTTTTGGGAAGATAAAATTCAAGAAAAACTGAAACTTGTTACAAAGATCACGATAGTGCAATCATATCTATCTTCCTATGAGAAAAGTGATAGGAATCTCTTTTTCAAATTATCTCCAAAATAAGTAGGAAGATGTAGATTTTCTATTATCTCTATCACCAGCATAATTAGTATCAGTAAAAACTTTCAATTTTATTCTTTCAGTACTAAAATTATATATCAAGCTAGTATTGCATGTTCCTTTTAAATATCTAAACAGCTATTTCAAAGCTTCCCAATGTTTAGGACCAAGGTTGGACATATATCTGCTAAGTGTACTAATAGCAAAGGCTAAATCAGGTCTAGTACACACCATTAGATACATCACAGAACCAATGACATTTGTATATGAAATCCTTTTTATATATTCCTCTTCCTCTTCATTACTAGGTGATTGTTCTTAGATAATACAAAATGATTAGCTAAATGCAAGTAACAAGTTTGCATTCATTCATGCCAAAATTTTTCAAGATTTTCATGATATATGGAGTCTGATGCAAAAATAAAATTGAATTAGACTCATATCTTTGAATTTCCATGCCTAAGATTCTTTTAGCATTACCTAGGTCTTTCATATCAAATTCATTACTCAAAATAGTTTTTATATCATTTAAACCTCAAGTTGGGACCAATTAAAAGTATATCGTCCACGTATAGCAACAAAAACACGTAGTTATTATTATTTGCATTAACTTGATAGTATAAGCAATGATCAAATTCACTTCTTTTAAATTCAACTATTTGAACAAACGAATCAAAACGTTTGTACCATTGTTTAGAAGATTGTTTTAGACCATAAATAGAGCGTTTAAAAAAACACACATGATCAGGTTTTTGTTTATTTTCAAAACCCTTAGGTTGATCCATAAAAATCTTTTCATCAAGTTCTCCATGCAGAAAAACAATTTTAACATCAAGTTGTTCAAGTTCCCAATTAAAATGCGCAACTAATGCAAACATAGTCCTAATTGCGGTATACTTAACAACTGGAGAAAAGATTTCATTATAATCTATCCATTTCTTTTGTGCGTAACCTTTGGCTACAAGTCTAGCCTTAAATCTTAAAGCCTCTCATTGGTGATTCCCTCCTTAATTCTAAAAACTCATTTACATCCAATAATAGACCTGTCTTTAGGTCTTGGGACTAATTCCCATATTTGATTCTTATCGAGGAAATTTATCTCTTCTTTCACCGCTTTCACCCAATCCTCATATTGTTCACTTCTCAAGACTTCTTCATACGTGTTTGGTTCCCTATCAATTAGTTCATTATAACCAGCATAAGTAAGTTCAAAATCAGACTCTAACCTTTGAGGCACCATATATGTTCTTCTAACTCTGTATCTAGCTAACTAGTAATCAGACAAAGGGTTTTGCGCTCCTTGATATTTCTCTATAATCTCATCTCTTTCAATTATCTTCTAATTCAGGATTTTTTATGCTCCACCTCAATTGAGGTGGTGGGGGTTTGAACACTTAAAGGCCTTAAATCTACTTGGGATTCGTCACTAGTGTTTTCTTGCTGTTTTTCTCTCAAGGTGTCACTTTCTGATTTTAGACACGGCATTTCAGATTCATTAAATATAACATCATGACTTATGATGATCTTAACTCTAGTTTGACTTCTATCCCAAAGCCTAACCTTTTTACTCCTTCAGGATATCCTAAGAAAACACATTTCCTAGCTCTGGGATCTATTTTTCCTTCATTTTGGTGAGAGAAAGCAACACGGTCAGAAGTTTTTAACACAGAATAGTCAGCACATTTACCATACCATTTTTCATGTGGAGTATCACCATTTAATGCAGTAGAAGGTGTAAATTAATTAGGTAACACGCAGTCATTACAGCTTCACCCCAAAAAGATTTAGGAATACCAGAACTCAGTACGATTTATACGTTTAGCCACCCCGTTCTGTTGAGGTGTATAAGGAACAATTATATGTCTAATAATTCCACATTTTTCACACAAATCATCAAAATCTTTATTACAAAATTTTAGGCCATTATCAGTTCTTAGATATTTTATCTTTTTGCCAATTTGAGTTTTAAATTGCAATTTCAATATTTTGAAATTTTTAAAGGTTTCAACTTTATCTTTTAGCAGATAAACACACTCTATGAGAATAAGCGTCAATTATGGACAAAAAATATCTATTATCACCCGTTGTAGGATTAGTAGTAGGCCTCTAGAAATCAGTATGAATATATTCCAAAACTTTAGTAGTTTTGTGCATACCAGATGAAAAAGATAACCTATGATGATTACCAAGTACACAATGATCACAATAAAACATATTAGACACACAGTCTTTTTCAAATACACTTTTATCATTTAGCAGTTTAAATCCTTTAATGCTTATCTGAGCTAATCTATTGTAACACTTGTGTGTCACTGTGTTGGTCAAATTTATAAAGGAATATGAATTTTTAACAATTTCAGCAGCAGTTGCACAAATATCGTTTCTTCTAGTACATTTACATATGACAAGAGTCCCCTTAATCATTCTTAGCATGTTGTTTCCAATTTTACTAGTAAAACCATCAGTTTCTAATGCTCCTACCAAAATAAGATT
The DNA here is from genome assembly GCF_002742605.1 of Olea europaea var. sylvestris. Taxonomy (NCBI): domain Eukaryota; kingdom Viridiplantae; phylum Streptophyta; class Magnoliopsida; order Lamiales; family Oleaceae; genus Olea; species Olea europaea. Next base: position 26,064,477 of record NC_036242.1, on the reverse strand, counting down.
CATAGTCATTTCAGGAATGGATCTAACTCCATGTAATTTAAACGCATAACCACTATCAAATTTTAACATGATATCACCAATAGCAGCAATTTTATATGCATGATTATTGTACAAAATAGCATAACCACTTTAAAATTCTTGCAAATTTTCAAAACCAGGCTTTATTTGATAAAACATGAAACGATGCACCAGAATCTAGTATCTATTCATGTAAATGTGATTTCACAGTCAGATTTACTTTAGTAGGTTCAGAGTTTAATAACACATAAACTTCACAGAATTCATCAGAAAAAGTAACAACTTTGCTTCATCGTGAACCTTTTGTTTGTTTGTTTGTTTTTCTCAACATAATAGTCTTTAATGAAATGTCCAATTTCACCGCACCCATAGCATTTTCTATCCTTAGTTTTACTTTTTGACCTAGATAGATTTCCACTTTTCTTTTTACTACCAGATGCGTAGCCACTTTGGTTATCACGAGCCCTAGATTGAGACTTATCTCTCATTATATGAAACTCGCCACTTTTTCTCTTGACTCTCTCGCTCACATTTCCATATCTTTACTTCTTAACGAGTCTATGACAATTTCAAGTGTTAAAGTATCTCTCCCGTATTTAATAGTATTTTTTAGTTTTCTATAAGTGTCAGGAGTAGCATTTAACAAAATAATTGCCTTATATTTTTCAGATACTTTCTCATCACAATTAGTGATATCTTGCACAAGTTTATTGAAGACATCCAAATTATCGTCTAAATCTCTTGAAAAATCGATTTTGAAGCTAAAAAAGCTTTCAAGTAGAAAAAGTTTGTTTGGAGTGGATTTAGACACAAAGCTCCTCCAATTTTTCCCAAAGTTCTTGAGCTAATTTTAATTTACCAACATTTCTTAATACCGCATCAGACAAATGTAAAATGATAGAAGTATATGCCAATTCATCCAAATTATCTTCTTCTTTTTTTCAGTAGTCAACTTTCTAGAAAAAGAGTCATCAATAGTTTTAGTAACTTTTTGTTAAACAAAATACCTTTCATTTTTGTTGTCAAATTGAAAAACCTCCTTTACCATTAAAGACACCAAACTCAAAGTGATGTATCGACATTTCACCAAAAAATGCACAGAACACAAACTCAGTTATGTAAAAGTCACATGTCACACAGATTACACAGAGTAACAAGATTCCTACGGTTTCACAATAATATGATATTCTAGAACCCTAGGATTTCACGAGAATCAAGTTCTCAGATCAAGGGAAGAACTAAAATAGGAGTCTGGGTACAAGTATAAAATAATACAAGATTAAATAACCCGACGACGTTCTATAAATAAATCTAAAGACGACAAATAAATAATTTCACTTAGAAAATTAAACAAAGAATGTCAAGTAATCCTAAGTTCTACCAACAAGCAACGGTTGTCGAGCAATGACAACCCCAAATCCTAATGATTACCCAACACAATGATTTGCTAGTGCGATAATGTATAGGTTTCAGCCAATTTACCAGAGCGGACCTATCTGAGTCCGTAAACTATAAGAGATGTGAATTTATTGCTTTAGGGTCGTGATCTTAGCCTAAAGTAATTCAGTAAATATATATGACAGTTTCTATCGTCGACTCATCAAGGGCAAAATCGTCCAACTTTTGCTGGAGTATCTGAAACGAAAAACTAACAAAACACAAATGTAAGAAATGTCAAAATAAATATTCTGTCTAATGAAATCGTCTTCGGAATCCTCCACATGCCGAGCCATCGGAGTTCCACTCTAGTCACGTGCCGACCACCCAGGTGCACCTTGGTCTCCTGAACACGCTGGTGGTCTTGGTTTGTCCAAAAGGTAAGTGGTTTCACCGAAAAACGACCAAACAGATCCGACAGAAAAA
>NC_036242.1:26058443-26060421 GCF_002742605.1 Olea europaea var. sylvestris | reverse complement strand
TCCACCTTAACACGAATTTCGATGCAACCGAATGAAACTCCTAGATTTCAAATCTGTCTACATCGAAATGAACCGACCAATCTCCTCAACGCAGTAACCAAACACTCCATATAAACCAAACAATCGTCATTTACCTGGCGTCCACAAGCGACATCTGAACCCAATCCCAGGGTTCCCAAAATTCTTCCTCAGAATTAATGTTGATCACATAGGGTCGAAGCAGCCATGTAACAAAAACCAAACCAGATGTTTGATCAAAAGGCCTCTTGTTAGAACTGGCGCCTTCAATGTCTTTATAAGCATCCCAGACATTACTGACACCACGGTACCTACGCTCGATGAGTCCAACACCAGCAACTGAACACAATGTGCTCGCTAAAATTGGTGGCAAAGCGGAATTACTAACGCTCTCCCTAATAGTGTTCTGAACCGACTCAAGGCCTAATACAAGAGGTACTATACCAAACTGAACTTCCATCATAGTACTAAACTTGTCCAAATGTCTCCTCTTAACTAGTTCTACACTCCCATGCAAAATGTACCACTGGGATCTTTTTCATCCCTCTAGTATAACTTGGACTCCCTTTTAGATCTTTAAGACTTCACCTCCTATAGAGAATTTATACCCTTTTCCATCCAGAATACTCAGTGAGATGAGATTTCTCTTTAGATCTGGAATCTGTCGAACATGGCCAAGTGTTCTGATCATCCTATCATGCAACAGCAATCTGACTCGATCGATTTCAGTAATACGGCAAACTTGGTTGTTTCCATTACAACTCCACCTTGCTGAACAATCTCATATGTCTGAAATAAATTCCTATCGAAATACATATGGTGCGAACATGCTGAATCAAGAATCCACTCCTCGTTAGGCCTAGATTCCATATCAGATACCACAGTCAACATTACATCTCTGCCATCTAAAAAATCCTCAATTACATTGATTTCGTTTGAAGTCAAAGGTTGCGCTCCACGATTTGTAGCTAAATCACCTCTAGCCTGCAACATATCGCAATCCTTCCAATTATGCCTCTTCCGTTTGTAGTAGTAACAATACACATTGCTAAAGTTGACTTTTGATCTGCCTCTCCGTCGACTACCTTGAGATACAAGAGCTTCCCCATCCCTTGATGTAACACCAATCAAATGCTTTATCTTCTTCTTTGAGTGCAAAGTATCATAGACATCGTCTATAGTCAAAGTATCTCTAATATACAAGATAGTGTGATGAAACAACGCATAAGAACCAAGCAGCGAACATAACAGGATTAAGGCAAAATCCTCTTCATTGTACTTAACCTCCAACATTTCCAAGTTTGCAACTATTTCCTTGAACACGACAATATGATCTTCCAACGACACTCCTTCTGCCATGCGATGGAAATATAGTTTCTGCTTAAGAGTCAGTTTACTTCACTGGTTAGACTCTTAGTCATACATAACCGCTCTAGTCTCAATCACAAAACAGTCGTCGTCTTCTCCTTCAAGATATTCTGCAGAATATTGTTGGATAAAGAAGATGAATCAATGACACAGCCTTTCGATTCTTTTGTTGTTTCTCCTTCGTGCCCAATCAGCTGACATCTTCTCAAAGTCCAGCAAAGCATTGTTCAAATCCAACTGCGTCAGAACAACCTTCATCTTTACTTGCCACAAAAAACCTTGTATTGCGATCTAATTGCGGAATATCATACTTCAACCCAACCATCCTGAAAAAATCTCAACCAATTTACGAAAGGAACCAAGCTCTGATACCACTTGTTGGGCGCGGAAGCTTCAATTCCACTTGTTGATCCCAAACTGGATTATAAAGAATTTCGATTTAATGACAATATTGAAGCATACAAGATCACACCATGAAAATAAGATTTAAAGTAAAAAAGATCAAAAAGGATTAATAGCAAATGAATGATATTTATTACTGAATAATATGGAAAAAAAAAAGTAAAATTTAGCAAAATTGCTTCTTACAAAA
>NC_036242.1:26056509-26057232 GCF_002742605.1 Olea europaea var. sylvestris | reverse complement strand
CAAAGATGAGGGCGCTTCAAGGCTGGCAAATCAGAGGTCGTGAGTTCGATTCCTGGAAGGCTCTTGGAAGGCATATATTCTCCTGAAAGACAGAGTGCAAAGATAGGAAACGACTTGCTTGACACTTTGGCAGATTAGTTGGGGGGGCTCTTGAGCACTGGTCAGTTTGGGGCACAACCTGCGGTTTAACCTGTCTGTAGCTTGAGGGGCCAGGGTGTAGACTCCAAGATTTAGTCACTCTAAGGTGGATACTTGGATATAAAAAAAAAAAAAAGATTCTCGTATTGCATGGACGAGGAATGACCTAGAATTTCTGGTTGATCAACTGACCAATTAAAGAAGATTAATATCTATGGGGTAGATTTTGTTTGATATTTTCATTTTTGGGGTAACATTTACAATATTTGCAAAAGAATTGTTAATTTGAGTAATTGCCCGTGGGAACTAGTGTCTTGGAGCAGAAAAAAACGTATCTGACACTTGAGAGACATTAGTCAGGATTCTTTCATTAATGCATTCTATACACTAAGCCCACGTCATTAAAATGAGTTTATTTTTATTTATTTACTTATTTATTTTTAAGAAAATGAGTTTTAGAATAATAATTTTTTGGAGAATGTATGGTTAAAAAATAATAAAAAAAAGTTTTAATTTTTTGTGCAAAGTGTTGCGTGTTGTCACACCTGTCCTACCCACCTGGGCCAATGGCCCACTCATCCTGAT
>NC_036242.1:26044449-26045947 GCF_002742605.1 Olea europaea var. sylvestris | reverse complement strand
GACACTTTTTTTCTCAATAATTATGCAGTCAAATTGTCCCCACTAAAAATGTTGTAACAGTACAGTGTTAACGTTGGGTATCTCTCTCTTTATTTGTCGGTCGCTCACTGTTTCTCAGTTTCCACTCAGCTTAAACCTCACTCACAGAGAGATCCATGGCCATAATCTCATTTTCACCAATTTATCTGCTACTACTCTTTGCCAGATTCTCGGCTTTTACAGTTGCATTTCTTGTAATCACTTGGGCTCTTCATTTCAAGACCAGCTTTCTCCCTCACACACAATCCCAAGAAGACCTAATTTATTCTGTATATCATTTAATTTGACGTGTTCTTGTATATGATGCATGCATTTGAATTTGAGTGAGTGAAATTTCTGAAACTTTTTTGTTGGGCAGGTGCTGCATCCTTTGTTAATGGTGATTGGTTTCATTCTTATTAGTGGAGAAGGTTATGAATATATTATGTGAAGTTTAATGCCTTGAGATTTTTTTTGACAACTTTGTGTTTAAATTTCTTTTTTACTTTTTTCCCAGCAATTTTGGTGCATAGATGGTTACCTGGTTCAAGAAATTTGAAGAAATCAGTGCATTTGTGTCTTCAAGGACTTGCTCTGGCTTGTGGGGTTTTTGGAATTTGGACCAAATTTCAAGGACAAGACGGAGTTGTGGCTAATTTCTATAGTTTGCATTCATGGATGGGTTTGATCTGTGTCTCCATGTTTGGGGCTCAGGTTTGTTCCACATTCTTCTAATTTGAAATTCCTTTTACTCCCCGACGGTATGGACACCGCATTATGTACGAGTAGTATATTCTTTTCTTTTATTACCGGCTCTTTGGTGAGTATGGGATGGGGTCCCGTTACGATATGATATAAACAAATAAATATATTGTTTCATTCAAGTTTTTACAACAAGTTTATAGTTAGTTTAAAATTTTAGATGAGATTGTTTAAGATATTTCGTTTATTACTATTAATTTGATTGATTATGAATAATATATTATCGAACATCACACCGTTGGACTTAGGTAGCAAGTAATGTCTTGGTCACTGGATTCAATCAATTATGCTACTCAATAATGGAACTAGATGGAGGGGCCTGGTTGGATTATTATAGTATTATACATACACCAATCAAATATCCAAAATACAGCATTTGCTCAATACAACACAAATAAGTTTCGTTCGCTTGATATATATATATAAAGGGTCGACCATGGACTAAATGCATGCTTGGTAATGCAGTATTAGATATGATTAGACACTATAATATAAAAAAAATTAGCTTCATTTTCTTTCTTAATATTGTTCAATGCTATCTAATACCCTCTACCAAACATGTAATAAGGGTACCGTTGTACTGATAATCCAATGTCCACTCCGACACATATCAGCTATAAATGCACATTTTTACGAATTAAGCTACTCAAATAGGGCAATTTGATAGGAATTTGTGATAGAGCTGACGTGATGAATTGTGATTTACCTGATTTTTTTT
>NC_036242.1:26024605-26025053 GCF_002742605.1 Olea europaea var. sylvestris | reverse complement strand
GGGAAAGTGATAACTATTTCCTTCGCTAGAAGGACCCAAATAATAAGTTCCTGATTCATGGCAAAAAAGGGTAAAAATGTGATTCTAAAGGAAAAAATGAAAAAGAAACAATATAGACAATATAAGAATATGAACATGGATAAACATGGTTCTAAGCATAGAAATTGTTGTCCCACGTAATACAGTTGGGATTCAATTTATTTTTGTAGCATCAATGTGCTTCCAAAGAAAAAACATAAAAAGATGCAAATAAATAAAGATACTACTACAAATTTGTGGTCCCATATTCATAATCCATTGGAAAGAAAAATAAATTTACCACATGGTTGCCCATCCTCATCTATCACTAATCTTGTTTCTTCCACAATGACATTACTTTCCATACCCAAGGTTGGTGGGTTTTCTTTTTCTGCAGATTTTGGTTTTGCTCAAAGTAGAATTTCGATAT
>NC_036242.1:26023520-26024505 GCF_002742605.1 Olea europaea var. sylvestris | reverse complement strand
GGAAGTAGAGGCTTACTAAAAACCAATACAGGTAGTGATAATTTAAACATGTAAACTATATCCCTTTCTTCTAGAGGCCAGTTTGAACACCTACGCAATATTGTAAGATATACAAGTCCATTATTTATACCCTTAGCTTAAGCTTTTAGAAGGCGCGATTTCACATTATATCAAATAAAGCAGATGAAATTCAGATAATTCCATTATTTATTCGATCATTTTAATTCGGCAATGAAATTTTTATGCTCATCACTCTTAAACTAAACAAGAATCAGGTCAACACCATTTAGGAGGATTCAGATATGAATATGTTCCGTTAATCCTTCCAACAAAAGCTGCAAGCAATTTTATTCTTATAAAATCAATTTTTAAAGTTCATGGGTAAAGTGTCCTTTAACTTGTGACTTGGGCTCTACCTCAGGAAATGTGATATGCCACAACCTTTTGCCTTTACAATCTATTCACAACCACCTGCTTTCAGCAAAAAGTTGCAAAATCATACCTTGAATGATTCTATGGTTCCTTCTGAACGGATAAGAGCAGAAAGAAGCCCTCTACTATCAAGATCCCCGTTTTTCATTGGTACAATGAACCTAAAATTGAGATTCAGAAGTCAAAATTTCAAGAAATTACACTCATAAATCATGTTTTTCAACAATTAAATATAAATGTGAACCCTCTCTAATAGCTTAAGCTTTTGAATGAAGTGGTTCTACAGTATTCAGAGCATACATAGGTTTTGTCTTCAAATCTCACTATCACCCATTTATGAAGATTGAGCATGTGTCAAATATTTGATAAATAACAACGCCAACCTACATGAGGGGCGGTGTTGAAGACTATCTAATAAATATATAAATGGCTCCACTTTCTAATAGTTTAAACTTTTAGATGAAGTCGTTCAACACAATGAACCTACAAATGAGAAGTGGAAGCTAAATTTCGAAACATTTCCATTCGATGACGTGTTAGACAACAATTAAAA
>NC_036242.1:26002621-26005426 GCF_002742605.1 Olea europaea var. sylvestris | reverse complement strand
TAAAATAAAAATAAAAATAAATAAATTCAAAATCAAGAATCAAAGAACTCTAATCACATATCCCAAAATCAAGGACTCAAATTCATTTACTCATATTTGATCGATACGGACAATGATCCTTGATCGAGAAGCAATGGTTGAAGATTTGTCCTAGTTAATTGGAGAAGGCGAAGGAGCAAGCTTGAGTATCATAGTAAGCCCCCATTTTGTTGGCCATTATTTGGAGAAAATTTGTTTTGAATGGTAAATTTTTGGGAATGTAGGATTAAAAAATAAGAAAAAGTTTTGAGTATTTGCTTGTGTGAATATGTGAATCAAAATGAGTATGTAGAAAAATAATGATTTTGCAAGAATAGGAGACAAATGGGGACTAAATTCGATATCCACCCATAGTAACTATTTTTGCCATTCGAAAGAAGCTAGATCCCAAAGGCATCGAACTCATTCACAATTTGCAACACAATGCAAATAATGTGCCCAAAGAACTCTTTAGCATAGTGATAAAACAAACTACGAGTATGGATGGTGTGAGAAGTAGATAGCCATTCGAAGTTTTATTAGACAGAATTGTCCAAGACGGGCTCAATTCAAGGCAGCATTAGACTTTGCAGAGGAAACAATACCAGAAAGTTACTGAGAGAAAGTATGGGAAATATTTCTCGATGAAAAAGCACATGACGTGATCTTGGATCCTTTCTGTGGATAAATGGATGAAATCCTAGAGAATGGGCTTCCTTTCACCCACGGAAAAGGAAATTTATACACAACATATACAATAAAACCTCTATAAAATAATAATATTAGAATCGATAAAAATTATTATTTTTAAATGGGTTATTAATTTATTGATAAATGAATAATTTATTAATTTATAGACTATTTTACCGTAATACATGTAGGAAATTTTTTAAAAAATGTTGAATGTGGTAAGATTTAAAATTTAATCTATAAGAACACAAAAAGACATACATATACATGCATACATTAAAGAGGAAACATTAGTGTACATGCATTGGCTTTAAAGTTTAATAGCTTGGAAGATTAATCATTGAAATTATTTCATGTATACATGGAATATAATTTTCTACAAATATTAGTTTTAAATTGAAACCCCCAATCATTCCAAAATTCATACTAAAGGTAGAGCAAAATAGCACTTAGGTAAACTTGAGTAGAAAAACTAAATAGAATAAAAAAAATTAAAAAAAATTATGAATTTCTGTCAAGGTAAATAAAATCAAACTAAAAATTCAATTACTGGTAGCGGTGCCAAAAACTTGTTCACGAAAATATATTTCGAATTAAAATCACTGTAAGTGTACGGTTCGTTAACAAGTAATAAAGTAAATGTTGAGTCCAAGTATCGTCTCACAAGAATTGATTTAGTTCAATTTTTATTACATTGACATTAACCGAAATAAGAATGATGAGAATGTGCTTTATTGTGATGAAATTATAACTAAAATAAACTACGTATGCAATAATCATTTTTAACCTTAGTTTTATACTTTGACAACACGATTGAATATTGAAGAATCAATGTTCCTATTTTATTTAAGGGTAATTGGCACAGAACGTTCCTACCTTTCATGTCTATTGTGAAAAACGTCTTTATCTTTCATTTTTTGACATTTTGCTTCTATTTCCACCTTTCTTGGCGCTGAACATCATTTTCACCAATTTTGAACAATTTTACCCTTCATTCAAATAAAACAAAAAGAAAAGAAAGGAAACAACAAGTAACTAATTGCAATCACAACCCCCATTTTAAAAATTACAAATCAGTCACAAATATATACAAAAATTTTCAACATAGGTGCCAACAACCATGGAACCTAATTTCCGGAACTAAGGCCACCGAATTTTAACACCACCACCATTTCCTCATCAACCTTAACATCCCCATGCAAATTCCAGTCCTAAATCCTAGTAAAATCTAGCCAAATTTTATCCAAAAATCGCCTCTCACGTAAGGTATTATTGCAAATTTGACCAAATCCATGGATGCCCATGTTCCTACAATCCACAAGTTGCTCAAATTCACCAAGACGCATCCATACATGTTCCAATTAAAGCAAACAACATAGAAAATGGAGATCTACAACCAATTTTCGTGTCAGCGAACTCGCGGCCGATCTCCTTTCAATTGGCATCCCTCCACGACTCCAATCTACAAATTGCATCAATTAGCATGTAATTGAAGGTCAAATGATGCTGAATAAGGATTTAATTGCTTCAATTCATCAACCAAATGCAACAATTTTGGATTTGACCTCACGAAATGTGTGGACGTGCGAAGATGATAATTCTCCATCAATTCGTGAGTCTAATTTATTGCAACATATGGATCAACCTGGGAAAACTCAAATTCAAGCCTTAAAAAAACTGAGTAATTGTTCAATATTAGAAATTACAGCACTCGTTTGCCAAATTTTACAGTCAAATGATGTTCTTCACACACTTGAAGAAGAAGGAACCAAAATTGAATGCCATTTGTAATTTTTAAAAAATTGGGGACTGTGGTTGCAATTAGTTATTTGTTGTTTCCTTTATTTTCTTTTTGTTTTATTTGAATAGAGGGTAAAATTGTCCAAAATTGGTGAAATGACGTTCAACCCCAAGAAAGGTAGAAATAGGGGCAAAAATGCCAAAAAATAGAAGTAGGGACGTTTTCCACAATAGACACGAAAGGTAGGGACGTTTTGTGCCAATTACCCTTTATTTAACAATCTCTCCTGAGTAATGTTAAACCTATTCTCATATATGACCCAACTATATTTCTATGACGGATGCAAATAGACAAGA
>NC_036242.1:25989711-25990405 GCF_002742605.1 Olea europaea var. sylvestris | reverse complement strand
TTGAAATTAATTAAAATGTACACAAAGATTGATTGAGAATTCAAATAATGAACAGATTTAAGGTAGAACAATTTTATTTATTGATCACATTTAAATCTTAATTCAAGATTCAAAAATCTAATGTAGTGTTCGATCAAATTCTTTTATTGTATTTAATTTACCATTCTTGAATTCTCATTGAATCTATTTAACTAATTCAATCACACATCTCTATGCGAATCAACCTTAGCTAAACGAAATATTGGTTCTAAGAATTCATATAATGATCGTAATAATTAGTATAGATATCTCTACATGTTCTACTAATTTATCATATTTTACTATGTGGTCTAAACCTCAAACTCACCTTTCGATTCATAAAAAGATTCACAAAATCATCAAATAGTAATCAAGTAATTCAACGGATTAAACTCATATCAAAATCAATACGTGTATGATAAAATAACAAGACTCTTTTATAAAAGAAATAAAAGGGTCTCAAGTAGATTACATTGTTAGCCCTAATATGAAATTTAACTACCCATGGTGCAAAAGGAAAAACAAAAGGTTGATATTGAATACATCACCGAATTTTGAGTAAAGATGTAGAAAAAGAGATTAATCTTACACCCAGACCTTTTATCTCTTCCAATCAATGATTCAAAACTTGATTTTTTGATATTTTTCTCCCTTGAATTGCACTCTTCAATTTCTA
>NC_036242.1:25985477-25988592 GCF_002742605.1 Olea europaea var. sylvestris | reverse complement strand
CGATTATATATATATATATATATATATATATAATAATTTTGAAGAAAAAATTGAGTCCTAGTAAAATTCAAAATCATAAAAGCAAAAAGGCACACATCCTAATTTTCTCTATTATTTCCTTGCTTTCGGAAATATGAAACTTTATTGTGGTCCATATAAGAAAGGAAACAAAGCAAACACCACCAAAAACAGTCTTTTGCAACGATAAAAAATGTTGCCAAAAGCCTTTCATAAAGTTCGAACGTATATTGTGGGCTTTGACGTTACCGTAGACCATAGGATTACGACAATGTTCAAAGACTGTTGCAAAAAACTTTTGCAACGTTCATTAACATTACCGTTAAATTTTTAGCAACATTCAATATATGTTGTCATTGATATTTTCGCAACGTTCAATACGTGTTGCCATTGATGTTTTAGCAACGTTTCACGTGTGTTGCCATTGATGTATTAGCAACGTTTATTGCCCGTTACCGTTAATATTTTATCAACATTTTTTTATCCATTGTCGTTGATGTTTTCTCAACATTCTTTGCCCGTTACCATTGATGTTTTCGCAACGTTCGTTACCTATTGCTGTTTCCTACCTATTTATATAAACAAATAATTTATATCCTTACTTTTTGCAACATTTTTTTACCGTTGCCGTATGTCCTTTTTTTTTTTTCTCTTTGTATAACAATTTCAACTTAACCAACAAAATTATATATATTTTTTTTTGGATTGCATGAAATTGATAATAACTTCATTAATCCATACAAATAAACATAGAACACATCATTTCAATAAATCGAAGAAAATTCTTGATTTGCTTTAAACAAACAAATAAACATGTTCTGTAAACTATGCAAATAAGGTAGATTTAGAGAGTAGTCTCTTCCTATAGAAACCTCAATAAAACATTACATGAGCAATGTTTTACCTCGATTTCTGCATTCCAAATGATAGGCTGCAAAATTTTCCTAACATCAGTCTATCTTTCTTCACTTGATGTAGTTCTAATAAATCAATATAAAATAGCCTATCAAGGTGATTCAAAGTAAACATGTTTGTTTCCCATAGAGAACCATAAAATTACAGTGCCGAAAATTTCCAACTTCAGCTATTCTAATCACCCCATGATCCAACATCAGAGTCAATAGAAGTCTTTGAATCATGCTAATCCGGATATGCTGACAAGACATGGCTAATGAGATGGTCAAAAAGATGTGCATTTCCCGAACTTGCAGTTACCATGACATTGATAATGTCGCAAATACTTCTACCTTGTATAGAGATTAAAGTTGAGCAAAAAATGATGAAAATAGAAAGCTAAAATAGATGTTTTAGTCCTTTAATAGCCATAGCTGGGCATTTAACGGTGCAAAAATACAGAAACAGACATATCTTCTGCCTTTTTCCCTTTCATTTTTCCAGAACCAGCATATACCTCTTTTTACATCCGAAGTCTCTTGAGTTCATATGAGCTAATTATACAAATAATAATAATAATCAAAACATAGCACAAATACAATTATAAACATATTTATTTATTTGTTCACTCTCAAACCGCATTGCAGATTCCAACAAAATCGAGAAGAGAAGTCTTACACCACTCAATTTTTGAAGTAGCTTTTGTTCAAAGTGAATGTCTAACATATGTGCTATGTAATCAAGACAAAATAAATAACTAAATAAAATCATCTGCTGAAAAAATAGAGTTTAATTGGCTATGTCACTAAAGAAAAACCCCGTCAAATAACCATCTCTTTCAAGAGATCCAAGATTAATACCTTTTGTCTCTATTGCCTGTCCAAAGTAGAAATTTGAAGCTTGGGTAGAACTATTGGAAGGTTTTATCACTTAAGATGGTCGTGTCGTGTTTTTACGATTCTAGATTAGCTACGTGGGAATAGGAGACCATATAATATCCCAGTATTGTTGCAGAATAACCAACTAATTATAGACCTCCACTTACTTTGATCTATTGACCATAATAATATTAACAATACAAATGTGACATAAATTCAATGCCCAGGGCCGGCCTTGGCCAAGGCAAGTGAGCCACTGACTTGGGCCTCATATTTTAGGGGCCTCTAAAAAGCCCAGAACGGTCCACTTCTTAAAAAAATAAAATAAAATAAAATAATAAAAAAATAATTTCGCACATAAAAGAGGAAAACAAACGGACCGCCTTTCTCCATGAGTCCCCATTCCGTCCGGCCATTCCAATCGACAGTCATCTATTCATTTTCTCCACAAACGACACTACAATCCAAAAGGTGGAATTAATCCACAGGTTGGGTGAGATCCTCTGGTGCGAAATCCGCAGGTTGGGCCTTTCTCCATTCATTATATGATTGTGATTTTATTGATTTTAGAGGAGCATAAATTCAATTTTTTTTTTAGGGATTTTTAGTGGGATTATTTATTTGGAATGATTATGGATTACCAATTATTTATTTGGATTGATTATGGTCCATGGATTACCGATTTTTAGTTTCCTGTTACCATTTCATTGCTGATTCTGTGATTCATTTTGAAATGACTTATGGATTACCGATTATGGTTTTGGTTTGAGAGAATTTACGCTCCAGTTCTCTCATTTTTCTTCTGTCTCGAAAGCCTCATTTGAGAACCCTAGTTTGCCTTTTCTACTTCATCTTCTCATGGTTTTTTCTTCTTCACTCTTAGCAGTGCCCATTTCACCTTTCCTATATGTCGAATGTTTGTGGTCTATTTTGATTTTTGATTCTTGAAGTAATGAATTTACTTTTTCGGCAGTAGGATTTTAGTGGTGATATTATTTCAATACAAATTTTGATTTCTGATTTTTCGGTAGTAGGATTTTAGTGCCCCCTCTTGATATTATTTCAATACAACTATATAAGTAATCAATTCTTATTTTGCTCCATTTTTTCAGACTCTGCATTTTCAACCGCAACTTGGAACAGCCGCGTTGTCTACTTCAAATACCACCGCGACCACTACTACAACCAATTTCAGAATCCTTTCATTTTGGGGACTCATCAATCAGGTTTTATTGCTCTTTGCTTATATTATGTCTACAAAAAAATTTGAATCTCCATGTACCAAAAGAAAAAAGGAAGGAAAAGATTGAAAAGTTAATTAAATC
>NC_036242.1:25961065-25984596 GCF_002742605.1 Olea europaea var. sylvestris | reverse complement strand
ATGGATAGAAATGAAATTAAGATTTGAAAAGAGTAAAACAATTGATAAAAGTGTGCAAGAACAAATCAATAGAGATAGAGAACGTTGGAGACAAGTACTACTAAGAATAATATCTGTGGTGAAAACTTTTGTTGAGAATAATTTAGCATTTAGTGGGGATAATGAGAAGATATATTAAGAAAATAATGGTAACTTCTTAAGTATGATTCAAATGATTGCGGAGTTCGATCCCGTAATGAAAGAGCATATTCGTCGAATAAAAAATAAAGAGATTCATTATCATTGTCTAGGACACAAAATTCTGAATGAGTTGATACTTATGCTAGCAGGTGAGATAAAAAATAATAATTATTGAGAAATTCAAAAATTTTAAATACTTTCTGTTATTCTTGATTGCACTCCAGATACAAGTCATGAAGAAAAAATGTATATAATATTGAGGTGTGTAGATATTTCGGCAAGTTCAGTGAAGGTTGAAGAATTCTTTTTAGGGTTTTTATTGTTGGATGATGCATCGGGTAAGGGACTTTTTGATGAACTGGTAGATGCTTTGAATAATTTAGAACTTGATATTGATAATATAAGGGGTCAAAGCTATGATAATAGTGCTAATATGAAAGACAACATAAAGGAGTTCAAAGTAGATTGTTACAATTAAATCCTAGAGCATTCTACAGTTTTTGTGGATGTCATAGTCTTAATCTTGCACTTTGTGATATGGCCACTTATTGTTCAAAAGCTAAATCTTTCTTTGGGGCGGTGCAACTTATATACACTTTATTTTCTTCATCTACTAAACAGTGGAAAATTTTCAAAGAGAATGTAACTAGTCTTACCCTTAAGCCCTCGTCACAAACTCGTTGGGAAAGTCATATTGAAAGTGTTAAAGCGATAAGTTTTCAAGCTCCGCAGATAAAAAAAAACGTTACTTCAATTAGCAAGTGTTGATGATCCTAAGACAAAAAGTGAAGCGGAGTGTTTGGCAACGTATGAAATTGACAATTTTGAATTCTTACGTGGGATGATTATTTGGTATGAAGTATTGAATAATGTTAACAGAGTAAGCAAACATTTGCAAGCAGAAAACATGCATATTGATGTTGTTATAGACCATTTAAAAGGCCTCATTTCATTTTTCAAAAGTTATAAAAAAATCTGGTTTTGAATCGGCCATGTTAGATGCTAAAGAGATTGCAAATGAATTAGAAATTGAACCAATATTTCGTGAAAAAAGGGTTATACATAGAAAAAGTAGTTTGATGAGACTTCTTCTGAAGAGATAACACAAATAGTTGAAAAATCTTTTAAGATCAATTATTTCTTTTATATAGTGGATCAAGCTCTATCATCACTTGACAATAGATTTGAGCAATTTCAAAAATATGATGATATTTTTGAATTTTTATTTGATCTGAAAAGACTTAAATTTATTGATAATGATGTTTTGAAGTATTTTTACATTAAACTTGAAAATTACTTAAAGCATAATATGATTTCTGATATCGATGGAATATAATTATTTTCAGAGTTGAAAGTTTTAAGGGACGCAATATCTGAAAACATATTTGGAGCAATTGATGTATTGGATTACATTTAGAGAATGAACTGTTGTTTTGCAAATGTCTGGATTGCTTATAGAATATTATTGACCATTCCTATCACAATTGTCTCTGCTGAAAGATGTTTTTCAAAGTTGAAGTTGATTAATTCTTATCTTCGATCATCCATGTCACAAGAGCGATTGAATGGATTAGCTATGATTTCTATTGAAAAAAAATATGTTGGAAAAACTTGATGTTAGTAGTTTGATTACTAATTTTACATCTCAAAATGTGAGAAGGTTAAATCTTATGCTAGCCTGATTTTTCGGGGTTGTGAAAGAAGTTTTATTTTGTTATTCCATCTTTTGAATTGTATAAAGTTTTGCGCATATATATATATGAGAGACCTTATAATAATTAAACATCTAAGGCCTCTAAATTCTCAGGGCCGGCTCTATTCAATGGATCAATTTAATTACTACAATCAGTGTTATTCTTGTTTCCATTCCTCTTATTCTTCAATTGTGAAAGCTCCAATTGTGTTTTCATGAACAACTGCATCCTTTGCAACTCCATCTCCTTCATAAATTTCATCCTTTGCTTCTCCATCTCCACCAATTGTTGCATTTTAGAGTTCTCTACTTGTTCATAACACTCCTCGAATTTCAAGATTGCCGTAGTCTCTAAAGACAATAAGTTTAGTCGTGCCCAACCCTTCTCATCTCGACCTACCTTAGGACAAATTTACGAGTTTCAAGGGTAGGTATCCTAGACATTCTTAAACTAGCTCGACTTGACACATTTGACAATAAATCAAATATATCAATCTCTATCTAGGTCAAGAAATGGAATAAAAAGGTATCTACATAGAGAGAGACTTACATTCATCACGGTGGTCTTTAATGCTAAAATATTAATGACAACGTTCAAATGCGCATTGCTAAATACATCTAATGGCAATGTGCGTTGTTGTTGCTAAAAATAAATAACGACAACATGCATTGTACGTTGTTAAAGCATTAATACGCATTGCAAAAAATATTTAACGACAACAGACCTCGAACGTTGCAAAATGGTGTATTAGGAACATTCATTAAAAAAAGTTGTCAGAACTCAATTTAGTCAATTAATAGCAACATACACTTATTGAATGTTGCGATAGACTCCTTTTAACAACATGCAATTAATGAATGTTGTCTTTTACATGTTGCAATAGGCAATTTTTTTCTTATAATGAAATTTCCAATTTACTGAGACATTAAGGGTTTGTTTAACGTATGTTTGGTGAAAAATAATTTTTTGAAGAGTCAGTGGTTAATTAAAAAGTGAAAGAATTATGAGTTTACATGCTACTTTTTTTTTTTTAATTCTTCTATTAATCTATGGCATCTATTAAGTTTAACCACAACGAATAAATGGACAAATAAAAGGTATAATAAAGTCAGCTATGATACCACACTGGCATATTAACTTGTTCGGAGGAGACTGGAAATTAAAATTAGATCTTTAGTAGATTTTAGTAAAAATTGATGAAATGTGTGGTTGAAAGTTGTGACTTGTAAGTTTCATGAAATATGTGGTTAAAATTAATTATCAACCTTGACATGGATTAAAATTTAGTTTTTAATCTTTACCAAACAATGGTTAAATAAAAATGATGTTGAGCGCTTGACAAAGAACAATTTTTAAAGGCAAAATGATAAAACATAAAATGCAAAATCTAATGTATTTGATGTGACAAAATTAAATGAATACTCATGATAAAATTAAATGAATACTCATGATTAACTGTCGCTTTGAGAGGGAAGCAGGAAGCTTAAATCAAATGAAATTTTCAATAAAATCGAATATAAGCTTATGCATTGTTTCGTGGAGATTAAATCAGATTTTTAGTAGATTCTAATTGAAGTCGATAAAATGCGCAGTTGAAAAGTTGTGAGTTCCATGAAATATATAATTAAAAATTAATTGTTAATTTTAACTTAAATTAAAATTTTAATTTTAATTTTTACAAAACAGAGGCTTAATGATCTTACCTAATTTTCCAATAATAAAGGGTAATGCTATTAAATAGTGAGAACTATAAATACTCATGCATACATATGACGTATTGTTATTTGATGCATGAAGATATTAAAAACTTCAACATTAATGTATTAAATAAAAAACAGCTACATGTATATCGACGACTATTGATAGTCCTCATTATAAATAGCATTATTCAATAAAAAAATATTAATACGATTAGTCTGAAATGGAATCTAGTAGGGGAAATACCTTAATTGTTATAGAAGTTACACAAAATATGGGCTTTCCAACAAGGAAACTAACTAGGGATGGCAAAAGTACCCGTCAAACTCAATACCCCAGGACCCGCCCCTAATGGGGCGATAATCGGGTCGGGTACGATATAGGAAGTTCCGCCCCGAGATGGGTATGGGGCGGGTACAGGTAAGTTTTTCTATTTAAAGAATTGAATTATTAAAATAAAATAAAATAAATTAAACTGGGTGGGCATGGGTAACGGGGGCCCGCCCCGTTTAATGGTATTGAAGGTCTTCTTTTTGGATAAAATAAAACGAGGCGGGTGCGAATACAAATAATATTGAATTGTATGAAAGTTGTGAATGACTAATAGAGAATTAGATAGTAAAAGATTATGATCTACATTTCATTTAGTTAAGTTGATAAGGAAATCCTTGGCCAAGATTTACTTATAAGCCCAAAAGGAATTTTGGACTTGTATTGACTTAATAGTGGAATGAAAGATATGATCGATAATTGAGATTGACACTTATTTATATCTCGTAATTAATCAGATCATAGTGACGAAGAGATATAATTTCACGGTAAATGAACAAGTTTGATTTTGTCATATCATATGTCATTTTTCATCACATGCAGGGATGACAATCGGGCTTATTGGCTTAGGCTGCCCATAGCTCGGCCCGAAAAAATTTCGAGCCAGCCCGACTTGAGGTTCGAAGGCACCGAGCCCCATTTTGTGAAGTCGGCTCGAGCCCAACAAGCCATACGGGCTGGTCGGTTTAAATTTAAAAAAAAAAGCAAAAAAAAAAAAAGGTTCTCCAAGCTGCCCGTTGAGGCAGCATTTTTGTTGCCATTGATGTTGCCTCAACTGCTTTATAGCTGCTTGTTTAGCAGCTAAATAGTTGCCAAACAGGCAGTAAAGGGAGAATAAAATTCGAGCAGGCTCGGCTCGACAATACCACTAGCTGAAAAATTGGGTCAAGCCTTAATTTTTTGGTCGAGCTTTTGCTCGATTCGGGCCAAAAAAAAGCTCGACGTAAAAAAGCCCGAGCTGACTCGACTCGTTCACATTCTATTCACATTTATTGCCCTGACACGTTTCTAAATTTCAATTTGGGATCCATTTTAATTTATTAATTTTGATTAGATCAAAATAATAATTTATGTCATTTGGTATCGTGATTAGAAACCTAATGGGTCATACACAAAGAGAGAGCTAAAAGAATGAGATTTATCAATTAATTAATTAACAAGTGTTGAATAATTAATTAATTTGGTTGCTTATTAATAGGACCGAATTTAATTAAATGAATTAATTAAATATTGGACCGGGTTAGGAGACGGGCCAAACCCGTTTAGACTTATATAATTAAGCAGCCAGAATTTGAAAATTGTAAAGATTTTCATTATTCTTGCTAGCACAAGAAAGTAAAACTCTAGTTCTCTCTCAATCTTGTTCCGTATGTAGATTCTAATTGGAGGCTAGACAATAGCAAACGAGTTTGCAGAATTCAAGAAATGTACAATTTCTATCTAAACACAAAAAAGATCATTGGTATGAATTGAAATTTTTTTTGATCGGATTATGAATTAAAATTTGTTTTATTTTTCGCTGTACATGATTATGTAAATTTCAGCAACTACGTGGGGGCAAATGACTATTGTCATTGGCACCACACTCGAGAATTTTCTTCATCGGGTATTTACCCAATACTTGAGCATTTGTTAGACCGCATGAAATCTAATCAAAATTGACACTTGTTCCGTAGATCTTGGATCGAATGTTGGTTATTGTTAAGGGAATAAATCTCACATCGGTTAAATACTGAAATATTGGCCAACTTAAATAGATTTTGGGTCACTCCTCTTATCAATATTGACCTTATTAAGATGGACCCCAAATCTTAACATAGTATCAGAGCCCAATAAGCTCCAACGAGCTATTCGATTCGATTAAATCTCAAAAATGAACATACGAATTTCAAAATTGGTCTGCTAAAAAAGAGCCACCATCTTGCGGGGGCATGTTAAGGGAATAAATCTCACATCGGTTAAATATCGAAATATTGGCTAACTTAAATAGATCTTGGGTCACTCTTCTTAACAAGGTTGACCTTATTAAGATGACCCCAAATCTTAACAGTTATTCTGATAGGTTGCTTAATATTCCGAATATATAAAGGATTTTAAAGAGCCCATTTTTTGGGGCCGCAAAGTGGCATGAGATCCCTTTTACTTTTCCTCTTCATTATAGTACTGGTGTGAAAACCTGCAGTGGTAAAGTTAACATAGCTCTCAAATTGCGAGTGCTCCATTGTAAATGTGCGTTTAACTCTCATAAGCAGGAGATTCTATAACATAGCTAGTAAATATAAGTAACAACTCGTCCGCGACTCCTCCCCCATTTTTGTTGCTTATCCAGTAAATTCCGTTCCAAATTATGTACACGTTTTGTTTCAAGTGAATAAGGTATTAACATGAACTTTTGCTCTTAATAGGCCGACCTTCTGAGACGGCAGACTTTGCAACAAATGCATCGAATCTTGACAACCCGACAAGCTGCCCGTGCTCTTCTTGCCATTAATGATTACAAGTCGAGGCTTCAGGCTCTCAATTGTTTATGGTTGGCCCGTCCTGAGGATTGACTTCAGTTCTTTTACGTGATCATGCTAATCTTTCAGAACCTTTGCAAGCTGACTATTCCCGCATAATATTAGGTTGCATTTCTATAGTTATTCGCTGGTGGGTTGATGTTACTGTGCTATTTGTTTAGTTAAGTATTAACTGAGACTGGATTTGTGAAACTTACATCTGTATCTATGAAATGATCTGTTTACCATTAGATTGATTTCGTGTGAATCACTAAGAGTAGCTGTTTTCTATCAACTATCAGGGCATATTGTTTATTTCTTGCTAGATAGAATTGAAATCATGTTTCAGCTATTAAAAACATTTATATATATTAAATTTACCTATTCAGAGATAATGACCGCAAGCATCAAAGGCTATAATATCATATTATGCCTTCTCTACTCGTTCTTCACAAGAATAATTAGCCAAAAATATGGACAGTCGCATGACAAAAATTATTTAACATCAAAATGTTTTTTAATAAATAACAACAATCCCACATATTCCCTTATTTCAACTGAAAATCTGATTTATTTCCTGGGAATCAACATTATTGGAATGGGACATGTAACGTAAAGGAAAATGATAGCCTAAACAACACAACTTCTTTGGGAAGAAATGAAAAGCTGATAGTTAATGTGGACTGAGACACCTGCACGTCATCATGCTGGATGAAAATGAACATTGGAAGAGGCAGAGACTTCGACAATGAAACCCATAATGCTTGCTAGCTATGAACCTCAAAAGAGGTAGTAACATCATAAAGGAATGATCATTTTCGTCATTTGAGGCCACCATGCTTGACAAATATGAACGCTGGGAGTGGTACAAACATCGGAAATGAAATGCTGATAACTTGATTGAACCAAGACTCTTGATGCCGCCCTGCTAGATGAATATAAACAGTGGAAATACTAATAACACATCTGGACGAACACACTTGAATGTCACCATTCTTGGTCAAATTGAATAACGTAAAAGGCAGAAATTTTAGCCCTCGTTTGGCTCCCATTAATTTCTATTACATTACATTACATTTTTCTCTCTCATATTTTCAATCACACAATTTTCCATAAAATAATATTATATATAAATCGAAAACTTTTCCTTCCTTTTCAACCGCTCATTTTTCAAAAAAAAATACTATTTCACCCATTTTTAACTCTACAAAATGGGGGCCAAACGGGGGCTTAAAATGAAATGCTGACTGATACAGTTGAATTGCATCATACTTGGATTGAAAGGGGGAAAAACTTACGAAGTTTAAGTGTCGATGACCAAGATACTTGAACACCACAATGATGAATATGAACATTAGAAGAAGCAGGAAATATTCAGCAAGGGAATGCTTGAAGTTAATTGTCCTGATACAGAAATACAGCATAAATAGAAAGTGTTAAGGTAAATGCAAAAAGAATTTTCTTCAATTTAGATTAGCACGTGCATTTAAAACTTGAACAAGTGATGCACCGTGGCTGGCGGCATAGTTGGTCTTCGACACTTACAGAATTAATTATGAAGTGTTAATGACAACTCCACATATAGATATTTATCATTCAAATGAGTAAAAATGTCGCTAATAAGAAAAGATAAGTAAATCCCTCAGTTTTATACTAGGTGACACAAGAAGGAAATTAAAGAACACCGAGGACATTAATTGTTCAGATTTACTTACGTATCAGAGTAAGTGTGAATCAGAAGATGGTGTAGGAACCTCCTTTTTAGAGATTATCTTGATAATGATATCACCTCCAAAATCCTTCTGTTCTTCCTGAATTTGCCTGGCGGAATTTTCAGCAGATCTCTTGCACCACTCCATCTCAATCAGCTGCAGATTAGGTACTCTTCCTAAACACGAAGGTATCTCTTCAAGATCCTCACACTTATGCAACACAAGTCTCTCAAGATGAGGAAAGTGATCACTTGAAGCATTCCATTGTGCCAAATTCAGAGCGTCTAATTTCAAATATTTGAGTTTAAGAAACTCATCATCTCCCATTTCCCATATTTCCCCCACAAAGGATCTAGATAATAATTTGAGAACCTCAAGATTGGGTAGTGTTGCAATTTCTGAGATTCCACTCCATGGAAGGCAGAAGTTCTTTAGGGTCAATTTTTTAAGATGTGAAGGGAAGTTAAATTTGGGCACTTTTCTCAAGATACCTTGGTAAATCACCTTGAGTGATTCGAGCCGACTTAGAGACTCCAGATCTGGAAACCGATTACAGTCACTGACTGGATCCCATGATTCCATAAATATGCATTTCAATTTCCGAAGACTTGGAAAAGCTCTTATCAGATTCTTTGTATCATTCCCATAAGAAAAGCATGGTGTACAAAGTGTTTCAAGATTCTGTAATCGGAAGGCTGGCCTGCCTTTCGGCAAACTGAAAGCAGCACGGGGTTCTATATGTAGATGCCTCAAACTTACCATTTCCCAAATGGTATCTGGTAATACAACTTCTCCTTTTACTCCTTTCACAAAAAGAACCTCAAGGTTCACAAGATTCGATATGGATGAAGGGATAGAATTCATACCACCTCTAACTCCCAAGTACCTCAAATGAACTAAAAACTGTATTCCAGAAGGAAAAATATCACCAAAACTGATGGAGCTCCAATCCAGCACTTTAAGAAGTTTCAAGCTGTAGGAAATGGCTGAGAAATCCCAAGGATAGGTCCAATCTGAATACCTATCATCGGTAGCAAAATACAGTAGAGTGCAGACTTGTTTATTAGCAGGTTTCCATGCAATAATATCATTCCGGCTACAGTAAATGGATAGCCGAATTTTCTGAGGAAGTGTATAAACAAAAGAATGAACATCAAAACCCCCGAAATAAGGAGCATAAAGCTCATCATACCCATTTATCTGCTTCAAAAAGTTCTCTTGTTTGGCTTTCGCCATGCACAAATCATGTAATAAATCATGAATATGACATGTTTTCACCCCTCCTTTAGATCTTTTTTTGCCTGCTATTACAAGGCTTCGACAAATGAGATCCATCAGGTAATCTTCTGCTGTATCTTCTACACTCTTCAACTTGCTTTTTTGAACGAATCCTTCAGCGATCCATAACCGTAACAGCTTATTTACTGAAATTTCTTTGCTAGCTGCAAATGCTCCAAAGAAAAGAAAGCATGGTTTTAGATGATGAGGCAGATGATTGTAACTCAGTTCCAACATGTCCATATACTGCCTTGATTCACTAACTAAAGAACTCAAGCTTTTAGCTACTTTTTTCCACTGATCATTCTTCTTGTCCATCTTTGCAAGCAGTCCAGCTATTACGACAACAGCAAGAGGTAGCCCACTACATTTTCTCGCTATTTCCTTTCCAACTTCCACCAGTTCCATAGGGCATTTTTCTTGCTGAAATAGCTTTGCCTGTAATAATTCCCAACTTTCTGCTTCAGAGAACAGTGGAAGAAAATGTGGAGAGCTATTATGTTCAGTATGCAAAGCTGCATGATCAATTCGACTTGTGATCATAATTCTGCTTCCGATTTGGTCATCTGGAAAAATTCGTTTCAAATCGTCCCATGGGTCGATAATCCACACGTCATCAATGACAATAAGATACCTCATTCCATTTAGACTTTTGTAGAGTGACAAAGCTAAATCTTCATCGCTCATTTGGTAGGATGTATCAGTGAGCTCCATAAAATGACTTAATATGTCAAGCAGAAGCTCTCTCCTTTGATATGCTTGAGAAGCACAACACCAGGCACGCACATCGAAATAATGGGTAACTGATGGATCATTATATACTTTTTTGGCCAGAGTCGTTTTACCAAGACCGGCCATACCTACAATTGAGATGATCTCTCGCCGTTTCGGTCCTCCAATAAGCTGCTCAATAATTTCTTGGGCTTCAACCTTGAAACCAATCACTACTTCAGTGTGAGCCTGAGCAGACCGGAGAGGGGTAGTCTTTCTAACATTCGTCTCCGTTGTGAAAGAGCTTTTGTCTTTAATTTTCTGTTTGATTTTCTCCTTTATAAGCTTAATCTCTTCAAGAAGATCGGAAATCCACAGCATATGATTCCATACGGGACAATCTCTGACCACATAAGAGTTTATAATATATTCTGCCTTGTGAGCCACATCCATAACATGCTTCATAAGATCTTTCAGGTACTGCTTCTCAATCTTCCTTATAATATGCTCGAGTGAAGATTTCAGAGAATTGAGCTCATCATGAACCAATTCAATTTGATGCTTTAAAATAACAATTGAATCTGCCTGACAATTCAGTAACTCAACCAGATTCTTCAAGAGGGAATCAATGTAACCCACTCCATCAATCCCAAGGGAGTTCGATTGCAAATGATTTAGTCTTCCGGTGTAACGATCCCTGACCTCTGACTTAATGAGATTAATTTTCTCTAGCAAAGCAGAAAGGTTCATTTTGATGGCATTGTCAACTTCCATGTTGTCCAAAAATGAACAAATGACAGATCCTGCCTCACTAAACAAAGGTTCAGTGTAACCAACTCCATCAATCCCAAGGGAGTTCGATTGCAAATGATTTAGTCTTCTGGTATAACGATCTCTGACCTCTGACTTAATGAGATTAATCTTCTCTAGCAAAGCAGAAAGGTTCATTTTGTTGGCAGTGTCAATTTCCAATTCGTCCAAAAATGAACCAATGACAGATCCTGCCTCACTAAACAAAGGTTCAACATTATTCAAGAGGCTATCCATTTTCTCATTCTCTGTATTCTTCCTTGGTGGAGGATCCATGAGGAAGGTTCTCAAGAATATCAGCTCGTCATAAAGTATTAACAAATTATCCTTTACAGGAGCCATAAAATGCGACTCACAGTTATGTAGCATCACCAGATTGTCCAGGAGAGAATCAATCGCCACCACTTTATACAAATTGAATGGAAGAATTTCAAGATTTAAGGGCTCAAATTCTTTTAGAAATCTGACACATATCTCTTTGACTTCCGGCTCAATATGCTCGATCATCCATACCAAATAAAAGAAGTTACACTTCAAACGCACATTTTCATGTTCTTTGTCAACTAAACAGCAGTAAGACAAAAATGCTGCATTGTCAGCAACATATTCTATACGAGTTAAAAGGCTTTCAAGTATCTCACGTTTGTTATCATCCCCAGAATCTCCCAATCCAACCAGCCAAGGAGATGGGATCCGCATTGTGGAAAACCTGAAAAAATTTCTGATGAATAGTAGCTTCTCTTCAAGGGCTTCAAGTTGGCTTTTCACTAATACAATCGAATTGTTCTCACTGCTTTGGAGATCCTTCAGATTCTCTAGAAGAGAATCAACCAATTCCATCACAAGTTTATTCTTCACCGGATCGTTTCTTTTTGAATCAAAATAGGCATTGAGATAATTTCTTTTGATAGCTGGCCTCCACTGGTACATTTTTTCCTGCATCGTAGAAATTAAAATCCCTAAGTCTCTGGTTATGCTTCTATCCCTTGATTGTCCAAGGCACAGTGAAAAAAGTTCAGATGCTGCATTTCCAAGAAAACCTTTGAATGGCTCCCCAAGACTGTATTTTGGGTCCTTCCCTTGCAACCCCTTGAGATATGTTCTCAGAAATCTTAACTCCACTTTAAGGGTTTGAATTTGATCCTTAATAGGAACAATGAAATCACAATTATTTTCTAGCCATTCCAGATGTCGCACTGGATCAGCATGAAAAATCAAGCCATTCTCTGGCAACTCCAGATGTTTTGCTTGATCACCAGCAGGGGAAATCAAGTCATTTTCTGGCGACTCCAGATGTTTCACTTGATCATCAGCAGGAGAAATCAAATCCTTCTCTGGAAACTCCAGATATTTGACATGATCATCAGCAGCAGCAGAAAGCAAGTCCTCTGGCAACTGCAGATGTTTCACTTGATCATCAGCAGGAGAAATCAAGTCATTCTCCAGCAGCCCCAGATGTTTGACATGATCATCATCGGTAGGAGAAAGCAAGTCCCCCTCTGACAACTCCAAATGTCTCGCTTGATCATCAGCCAGAGAAATCAAATCTTTCTCTGGCAACTCCAGATGTTTGACATGATCATCCTCTGGCAACTCCAGACGTGTCACTTGATCATCAGCAGGAGAAGTCAAATACTTCTCTGGCAATGCCAGATGTTTCGCTTGATCACCAGCAGGGGAAATCAAGTCATTTTCTGTTAACTCCAGATGTGTCACTTGATCATCAGCAGGAAAAATCAAATCCTTCTCTGGCAACTTCGGATGTTTGACATGATCATCACCAGTAAGAGAAAGCAAGTCCTCCTTTAGCAAATGTAGATGCATCGCTTGATCATCACGAGAAAGGAAGCCATTCATTAGCAACTTCAGACGTTTCATGTGATCACGAGCAAAAGAAAAACAGTTACCCATGATTCTCTAAACACTCGTGATACTCTACAGTACTGGCTGACCAACTCCCCACAGTCCACGGGATCACCAGCAGAAATTAAATCGTTGAGGTTTTCAAGCCACTTCAGAAGTAAGCACAAGTGATATCAGCAATCTCCAGCTCACTGATCAAAACCATAGACCTTGTTATCCAACAGGAACATTGACTAGTGTAATTCATGAACCAGGTAAAAAATGAAAAAAAACAAACCCTATACTTCTTGATTAGGAGAAACCTCTTTTTCTTAGCTCTTGTAAAACAAAGAATAATATATACACTACAAGAAAATAATGTAATGTAATTATAGGATTGCTATAACCAGAAATTCAAATTCTCAATCAGTATCCTATCTGAAGAAGTATTTTATCAAGTTATCATCAATGAAATGAAATGGATTATAATCAATATCTAAATGAAAATTCAAAGAAAAGATCGTAATGCTTTTTCACTTTTGTAAAAACAAATGTAAACAAGCTTACCGAAGAACGATTGCTATTGTTTCGAAAGAAGCATCGGAGAGTTTGTTTACAAGTCAACCGTTCCAAAAACTGTATGCGTTTTGATTTTGGTAAACGAAAGACACAGAAATTAAGGCCCGTGAAGTCATTATTAATTCAATAATGTGCCGCCATAGTCTCGTTATTGTAGTACCACATGGGAGACAATTTAGGATAAGGATAGATTATCTAATGGATTATCGAATTGACAAGTGGCGGCCCCAATTGGAGGCCGCCACTTGTCAATTCGGTAAATCATTAAGTAAACTATTTGGTACTTGTAGCATCTTCCGATAAGGATAACCGAAGCACTTGCCGCGCCTGTTTGTTTAGAATTATTCTACCAAATATATCGTCTGGACTCAA
This sequence comes from Olea europaea var. sylvestris, assembly GCF_002742605.1. NCBI lineage: Eukaryota > Viridiplantae > Streptophyta > Magnoliopsida > Lamiales > Oleaceae > Olea > Olea europaea. The sequence continues at coordinate 25,970,892 of NC_036242.1, read as the reverse complement.
GAACACAAATTAAACACGTCATCTCATTTTCTAATGTGAAACTTTTCAGTTTTCCTCCCACTTCTTCAACTCCACATTCCTAGTTTAATATTTTCTCTGTTGACTTCAATTTCTCATTCATCTAAAAATAATTTTGGACAATCAAATGTACCACGAAATATTTGGTCAAAGTTGCCAACTTGAAAAATTAGCTAGACCATTTCTACACTTCTTTTATTTATTTTCTGATACTTTGTTTTAATAAAGCCCTGATTAACTTCCATTAAACTAAAACTCTTTATTTCACGTACTCATTTTCAACTATACATTCATACAATAAAATATTTTGTACGTAAACTCAAAACTTTTCCCTACTTTTTCGCTACACATCCTCCAATAAGTCACTATTCAAAACTTCATTTTCCCCAATTTCTTTTTATAATGACACAAAGGCTAGAAGATAGGGTGAACTTATCTTTTTAACAATATTTGTAATTTTCAACAATCGTCGTCGGAGATATAAGTGTTGTGAAAATGAAAAGTTGAGAACTCAAATATGACAAAGAAAAAATGTTGGACGTTGTTCCCGAAACCTGTTGGATAATTTTGATCAACAATGAATTCTATAATCAACAAGAACACTGTAAGACCAAGCCAATGATTTGATCAACCAAAAGATGGCCCATTCAGCTCTGATACTAGAATTTTTGTAGCTCTCCTAGAAATTCAGGAGAGACAGGATAAATTATGTAAGTTTTTTTATAGGGAAACTGTTAAAATCCTTCAGAAAGTAGAAATGCTTACTTCAATCCATTAGTAATTGCTATAAGTCACGATTCATTTTTGCACCATAAACTAGAAAATTGGCAAAAAGAAACAAGGTTACTACAACTTCTTACGAGTAGATATGAACTACTAATTATTGTATGTTCTCTACCCTATACCCTCTTTGTCGACTGTATCTCAACCTCTAGAATTGATGGAAAAGGGAAAGCGTGAACTTCATTTGTTAGTTGATAATTTAGACTTGATAACATGTCATATAAACACTCAAGTTCCACTGAAATCGGAGGGAAAATAAAAGAATATTGGTCTCGTTTTTTGACAAACTGACCAATTGTAATAGTTTCTGTGAACTGTTGTATTCTCTCCAGTTATTCTGCTGCTATCTTCTACAACTTCAGAATTTCTGTCTTTTTTATCAGATTCATCCTTTTCATCTTCAGCCATTAATAGCAAAATCAACATTTCCAGTTCCAAGTAAAAAGCATCATCTTCATAGTTTTCAGTTTTGTCAATGCTGCTAGTGTCCGAGTCCATCTCAGCCTTGAAGAGTGAAGACTATATGTGTATAAGGAACCTATCAAATAGACTGAAATGTAGAGGAATATATGCATCCAAATTTGTGTAATACGAGGAGTTGCTTTTTTCAAAAGTTTGTCATTAATTATTGTTGAGATTGTCCCACATTGGGGTTGGTATTCAGTTTATAAGTGTAAGGAAAAGTCTCATATCTTGAGCTAACTTTTGGGGTAAGAGAGTTCCAATACCACACAACACTAGTACCGGAGCGGGGTTGGGGTGGAATTTCCAGCCAAAATTTGACTAGAAACTGGCAGAAAATAGAAAAATCGAACTACCCAATTTTGCACAAAAAAGGCACCTGTAAACGCGATTTCCCGTCAATCCAGAAGTCCATTGGTGAAACGGAGTCCGTGGTTGAGACGTGCAGGTAGAGGCGGTGTTGGGTGTGTGGCGCATGTTCCCTGCGACGGCGTGTGAGGGCGCGTGGCTCCGATTTTGGGGAAGTTGTCTTCAGGCAGTTTGTTCCTCACATTACTTCTAATATTTTTCGTTCCTCACATTACTTCTAACATTTTTCGTGTTAGAAGTTTTTTGTTTCAGTTACACAGAAACAGTTGGACGATTTTGCCCTTAGTGGATCAATGGTCGAAACTGCCACATATTTACTGGATTACTTTAGGCCAAAATTGCAGCCCTAAAGCAGTAAGTTCGCGTCTCTCATAACTTACGGACTCAGATTGGTCCACTCTGGTAAATTGGCTTATCTCAGCTTAAATTTCAGCATTAGCAGATCATCGTGTAGGGTGCTCATTAGGATTGGAGGTTGTCATTGCTTGGCAACCATTGCTTGTGCTAGAAATTATGATTACTTGCTCTTTTGTGAGTGAGTACTTATTTTTTGGATAAATTAGCGTATTGTGCTTTGTGTTAAAATTGCCGTGAATTTTGTTTGATTGGATATACCTATCTTGTTGCATCGTAAATTTCACTGTGTTGTTACTTTCGTTAGAATACCTAGACCTTACCCATTGAACGTTCCCTTAATCTAAGACCACGAATCTTACAAAACCTTAGAAATTTAGAACGGTGTATATTGCGACCGTAGGATTACTTTGTGTGATCTATTTGTGCATTTGATTGCCTCATTTTTCCAAAAATGTCTTCGCATTTCGAAGTTGGTATTTTTAATGAAAAATGTGATTTTTCAATCTGGCAATAAAAAATGAAGGGTATTTTGATTCAATAAAAGGTTTCAAAAGCAATTGAAGGCAATTTTCCTGTTAATTTTTCAAAAGAACAAAAAGAAGCCGATGAGCTTGCTTATACCTCAATCATTTACATCTGTCTAATGCTGTTTTGAGAAAAGTAGGAAAATTGAAAACCACAAAAGATCTTTGGAAAAAGTTTGAAGATCTGTATTTGTTTATGTCCACTCCCAATAAACTTTATCTTCTTGAGCGTTTCTTCATTTTTAAAATGGATCCTTTAAAGGATCTTGATGACAATCTGAATATTTTCAATAAACTTGTCCAAGATATTATTAACTGTGAAGAAATCATATCTGAAATATATAAGGCTATTATCCTGCTTAATTCCATGCCTGAGTCATATAAGAATGTTAAAAATGTCATTAAGTATGGTAGGGATACGTTAACCCTCGAGATTGTCATAGACTCACTTAGGAGTAAGGAGGTGGAAATTAAGGCTAAAAATGAAATTAAAAGGAGTGGTGAGTTACATATGATAAGGAGTAGGATGAAGTTTAAGCAAATTAATTTGGGTAGAGCTCAAAATAGTGGTGATTCGAGTAGTGACTCAAGTGATGAAAGTGATAAGATGAAAGGCAAGGGACGGGACAAGTCTAGTGGTAGGCGGTGTTATAGTTGTGGTAAGTCGGGACACTTTATTAGGGATTGTCCCAAGAAGAAGGATAAGCAGAAAGGTTATGTGAGAGGTGAAATGAATGTGGTTGAGGGGTCGAGCTATGACCCCAGTGAGGTTTATTGAGATAGTAAACCCAGTCACTACATATGCATCTGTGTGTGATCTTTTTCTGCATGTGTGCGATTGCCTAATTTGTTGCATGATTATATGTTGTATTTCAATTTGTTTGGTATGTGTGTTTGCATGAATTTGAGATAATGTGATTATTGGGTGTGATCATTTGCATGCATAGTGGGTTTAGGATGCATTAGCAGTATGTTAGATGTCTTTTGATAAGGTGGAGTACAGACGCCTAGGGGTACATAATGTTTTGTACCGAGGGATATAGAGTGTGACATTTGGATCAAGAGTGGAGATGTAATCAAATGTGTAAAATCATTTATCTGTGAAAGAGACCTTGTACAGGTGGAATGTGAAAGAGGCACTTCTATCACTTCTGTAAGGTGGAGGCCCATTATCCACGTAGGTTGAAAGAAGTGATGTGGTGATAGAGGATTATCCCGTGGACTTAGGATCTATTGTGACTTACCAATTGGACATGAGTTGAGTGATCTATTTGTGAGCATGGTGGGCAATAAGAGGAGATATGTGTTCTCGAGGTGGGAGTAACACGAAATGAGATATGATAAGTGTGGTGAGATCTTGCGTGGGGTCACTTATGCATTTGTTGCATATGTATTTGACCATGTGCTGATTAACTTGTTGTTAATCTTTGGTTCTTTGTGAACGTGATTTTCTTAAAAGATCTGTGTAGTATTTTATATAATATCTTCATCATGTGATTATTTATTCACTGTGATACTTGTTCCTACTTAGATGTTTTTTGGACCTTAGCCTCAGTGAGTAATGGAGTAGGTATGGTTGTGTTTCGGTTCGAAATACGAGGTAATGTCTGAGATACCAATTTTATTGGATTACCTTGATTGTGCAAGTTTAAACTCAGTGTTTTGGTTACTTGCAGATTATTGGGCATCAAGGTGGAGATTGTTGGGTTTTTAATACCCAATAATCCCAGGTGATGATGTTAAACAGTGCAGGATAGTCGGATTAGATTTCATAGGCTTCGGCTGATGATTGAAATATTTATTAACACACTCGATTAATTGGCTTAACTCGACAAACCACTTGAGGGTCGTTTGAAGCAACTTAATCTAGTTAATGTTGCTCATGGCCCATTTACTTCTTGGATGGCTAACTTTTGTGTTCCGACCCCTTTAACCATTAGTTGGTCCATGAGCCCACTATATTAGTCCACCACTATTACACCCTAAAACTATATATTAGCCTCATTGTTAAATAAGTCGAGTGTGTGTGCAATTGAAGAAAGAGCAGCCGATTTTTCTCTTTTTTCCTCTCTTGAGCCTTGAAATTGAACATGTCTTCCTCTACTCTTGGTTATTCATTGTAGCCACTATATTGTGTTTTTTGTGAACACATTGAGTTGAGCAACCGAAGTAAGAACCGTTGTTGGGTTTGAGCCATACTTGGGTGTGTTTAATAAGGTTGAGATTGGTGAAACTAAGCCTAGAAAATCCACTGTCGGAGGTCGTTTCGTCAACAATTATGTGACATGAGAAATTTGAGGGATGCATCTAAACTAAAAGATTCGTGCATGATATTAATTATCTTGTTTTATATTTTTGAATTCAGTTGTGTAAAGTTAATTTGTTTGTCTTGCTAGTAATTACATATCCATGTCTATATGTTCCATAATTTCATTTGAAAGTCTATATATTTTAGGGGAATCAACATATCAGAATGGAAAATGAAAACCACTGAAACATCATCGACAAAAAAGTACTGCTAATAACTGATTTGGAAATCAGACTGTTGAATACAACCATGCTTGATTAATATGAACGATATGGACGAGGTGCTTGATGAATATGAATAAAGGAAGAGGCAGAAATTTCAGAAATGAAGTGTTGAAAACTCGAACTGAAACACTTCAGGCCACCATGTTTGATGAATATGAACAATGGAACTGGTAGAAATTTCAAAAATAAAGTACTAATAACTCGTCTGATCTGAGACATTTGAGTGCCACCGTGCTTGATGAATATTTTTTTTAAATTTAATTCACCTCGAACTAATATATTTATAATTTATAACTGAAAACTATTAAAATGTATTGGTCTAGCTAGACAGAAATAAAAAAGAAGAGATTCTCATACCAGGTCCACTGATCCGTTATTTCGTCGGTTGAGGTTGGACACAGGGGCGGAGCCCAACGAAGTGCTAGCGCCGAACTTTTGTGCCCAACCCAAAGGTTTTTTTTAAATTTAATTCACCTCGAACTAATATATTTATAATTTATAACTGAAAACTATTAAAATGTATTGGTCTAGCTAGACAGAAATAAAAAAGAAGAGATTCTCATACCAGGTCCACTGATCCGTTATTTCGTCGGTTGAGGTTGGACACAGGGGCGGAGCCCAACGAAGTGCTAGCGCCGAACTTTTGTGCCCAACCCAAAGGCCCAATTCATTTTTTATTTTTTAATGTTAATCCCCTATAAAGCCCAGCCAAGAAGTAAAGCTCAGTAGCCCATTAGTCCAATCAACACATACACCCATGACTCATTTCTAATTACAAACCATTCTCCATTCAATTTGACAAATTCCATTTCAATTTTCAATCCTTCATCCCTTCCTCCTGCTCCACTCGTCCGCCACCTCCACAGCTCCCCACCACCAGCCTATTCCTCCAACCCAGTCTCAGGGCCGCTCAGTCTCTACCTCCTCCTCTCAAAATCGAATCGAATAGCCAGACTTGTCATTTTCTTAACCTTCGCGGCTCCGTGCCTCAGCCATTCATTTTATGTTGTTATCATCTTGTGACTCCGCGAGATCATCGCGCCGTCCATCCCTGTTTGTTCGACTGTTCAAGGCTTCGAGGCAGCTGACGATTCTTTCGGCAATCGCCAGCAAGCTGCAGCAGAAAGGTGAAGCCCCTATTTTTCCTCGAGATGGATTTTGAAGCTTTTTTCTTTTTTTTTTTGTTATTTTGATTTGTGTAAATCGTAATATATATATATATATATATATATATGTTTTTAACATGAAATTAGCACTTTGCTCTTCAATTAAGGTTCGACATGGTCTGGTCTAGTCCGGTTCAATTCAGTTCTAACGAGAATCAAACCAAACCTGAAATTTTCTTGTGTTTAGTAAGTGGAACTATTCTGGTTCAGTTCAATTCGATTCCCAGGTTCCGTATTATAATTACATTTTTTAATATTTACAAACCTACATTAATTCAACTAATGATATCTTCAATCTTAACTTTTACAAAATAATGTAGTCTAATCTTATGTGTATTGGGTCTCTTTTTACTAAGTTCGTCATGTATTTGATTGTTAAAATCACATGAAGATGAAGATAGAGAGTTCAAAATAATTAAGAGAGTATTGTCGAGCTTCAATTCGATTTCTCCACAACGGCAGAAACGACACTATGGTAAAGTAACAAATTTGGATAAAACTTAGATCAATTTGATTAAGTTGTCGTTGAACAAAATATTAAAATTAAGAAAATCATATTTTTTGGATTTGAGCTAAATTAACTAGTTAGAAAATTTATTTAGAAAAATAAAATAATTTGACTTATTTAAGATAAATTAATTTAAAAAATAGGGAGATTTGGTTCTTATTCGATTCTTCGGCTCTTGATCTAGAATCGAGAAATGAACCAAACCCGTCGGTTCTCGATTCAGATACCCGCTAGGGTATTTAACTTAAAAAGAACCTCTCGATTCGATTAGGAAGTTTTGTCTAACCAATCTTCAATTGCTCAGAGCGACACTGCCTACACATTGCTCTTCAATAATTTAATTGATTTTGCTACCAGATAGACTTCCAATTCATTGTTTCCTCTGACCCTCTGTGAATGTGAGTTGCTTACTCTGTCACTGGAATTCGAAAATAGTATATATTGCCCGGTGAAAATTGTGAATTGCATTGTGAATTGATTATTGTATTGCCCTGTGAAATATGAATTGCTTATAGTATTGTTATTGAATAGAATTATCTTGTGAATTGCTTAACTTTTACTTCTAGTCTTTGTGATTTTATTAGTCATTCTGAATTACTCCGACTCCCAGTAGTAATTGGATATCAAATGTTTAAATCTAGATATCAAATGAAGAGATACTTTCAAACAAAAACAAATGTAGATAATGTTGATGGGGGATATCAAATAATGTGGAATTTGATGTTACAAAATTTCCAATTGATCATGGACTAAGGATACCCATTTTAGATTACAATGCTAACATTCGAGATCAAGTTCAAAAAGTATATATGTTTAAGGGTCCTTGTCAACCTCAAGATTATGACTTTCCAAAACGATAATTTGAAGTAACAGCTAGATGATTCAATCCTTCTCGATTTAAAGAGTTCGGCACTTGGTTGGAGTACAATGTAGAAAAGGATACTGCTTATTGTTTGTATCGTTATCTTTTCAAAACAAATTCTAGAAAGCAAGGTAGAGGCGAGCCTTTTGCAGACACGAAGGTTTTACATATTTGAAAGATTAAAAAAAAAGTTTCATACTCATGTTGGACTTTCATGATAGTGCACATAATCAAGCTCACATTAAGTGTGAAATTTTGATGAATCAAAAGCAACACATTGAATCAGCTTTCTATAAACAGTCAGAACAAGTAATAAGTGCATATGTTACCCATCTTAATGCATCCATTGATTGTCTTCAAATTATATTGCGACAAGGGCACTTATTTTGGTGTCATGATGAATCTAAGAATTCTCTCAATCCAGGTAATTTCTTAGTCCAATTGCAATTTTTTGCTACTCATAATGAAGATATTAATGCTGTCACATTGGGAAATGTTCCTCAAAATTGCAAATTGACAACACCTGATGTTCAAAAGGATATAGTAAGTTCTTGTGCTATTGAGACAATCAATGTTATTATCAAAGATGTTGGCGATTCACTATTTTCTATTTTAGTTGATGAATCTCGTGATGTGTTAATGAAGGAGTAAATGTCAATTGTATTACGTTATTTAGACAATAGTGGACATGTGAATGTTCGCATCATATGGATTGAACATGTAACAAGCACCACGGCTCTATCACTTAGGGCTACAATTGATAAAGTATTTTCTAGATATAATTTGAGCATGTCTAGATTGAGAGGACAAGGTTATGATGTGGTAAGTAATATGCAAGGTAAGTTTAATGGTCTGAAAGCACTAATTTTGAATGAGAATCTATGTGCCTTTTACATTCATTATTTTGCTCGTCAACTCCAACTAGCACTTGTAGTTGTGGCAAAGAAGAACATTCCTATTACGAACTTTTTTCGTGTGGTTGGTAATATGATAAATATTGTTGGAGCATCTTCCAAGAATTGTGATTTTTTTCAAGAAAAACAATCAGGCTTCATTATTAAGGCATTTGAAAAATGTGAGATTTTAAGTGAGCAAGGACTTAATCAAGAAACAACCCTTCAACCTTCTGGTGATACACAATAGGGTTCACATTATAATTTTTTGGTCAGCGTACTTGCCATGTTTTCTTCTGTTAGTGATATGCTTGAAATGATTGTTGATGATGAACTTTGTTCTTGTGATCAAACATCTGGTGCAAAAAAATTATTGGAATCGATATAGACATTTGATTTTGCATTTAATGTACAGTTTATGGGAAGTGTCCTAGGAATGTCAAATGACCTGTCAAAGGCATTGCAAAAGAAAGATCAAGATATTGTAAATACAATGCAATAGGTGAAATTGTGTAAACAACGACTCTAAAAAATGAGAGACGAAGGATGGGACTCCTTTTTGGAAGAAGTGTGTTCTTTTTGTCAACAACATTATATTGATGTACCAGGCATGGATAATATGTTTGTACATCGTGCACTTCGTGGTTGCCACAACTTAATCCTCCAGAAATTACAAATTTATATCATTACCGAGTAGATTTGTTTCACCCTGTCATTGATTTATAGCTTCAAGAATTGAATAATCGTTTCTAAGAAGTAAATACAAGGTTACTCCTTTGTGTGGCTTGTTTATGTTCACAAGATTCATTTTCTTATTTTGACAAGAAAAACTTGATCCGACTTGTTGAGCTTTATCTATTAGATTTCTCTGTAGTAAATGTCATTGTACTTAATGTTCAATTTGAGACTTATATTTTTCACATGCACTCTAAAAAGAGTTTGAAGGGTTGAATGACCTTGGTGATATTGAGAAAAAATTAGCCTTGACAAAGAAAGATTAGGTACATCCATTGGTTTACAAACTTTTGAATTTAGCATTGATTATATTGCTTGATACTGCTATTGTGGAGAGAGTCTTTTCTATAATGAGCATTGTAAAGGATATATTGCATAATCGGATGGGTGATCAGTGGATAAATGATAGCACAATTGTTTATGTAGAGAAAGATATATTTTTGAAGCTCGATAATGAAGTTATTGTACAACGATATCAAAGTATGAAAACTTGCAAAAAACAAGTGTAATATATAAATTATGTCCTTTTTAGTATTGTAATAATATTGTTTTATATTTTTATCATCACTAAATACATGACCAAAAACTCGATGTTCGACGTCTCCACCCTTGACCTGG
>NC_036242.1:25917940-25955661 GCF_002742605.1 Olea europaea var. sylvestris | reverse complement strand
TTTTTTTTAAATTTAATTCACCTCGAACTAATATATTTATAATTTATAACTGAAAACTATTAAAATGTATTGGTCTAGCTAGACAGAAATAAAAAAGAAGAGATTCTCATACCAGGTCCACTGATCCGTTATTTCGTCGGTTGAGGTTGGACACAGGGGCGGAGCCCAACGAAGTGCTAGCGCCGAACTTTTGTGCCCAACCCAAAGGCCCAATTCATTTTTTATTTTTTAATGTTAATCCCCTATAAAGCCCAGCCAAGAAGTAAAGCTCAGTAGCCCATTAGTCCAATCAACACATACACCCATGACTCATTTCTAATTACAAACCATTCTCCATTCAATTTGACAAATTCCATTTCAATTTTCAATCCTTCATCCCTTCCTCCTGCTCCACTCGTCCGCCACCTCCACAGCTCCCCACCACCAGCCTATTCCTCCAACCCAGTCTCAGGGCCGCTCAGTCTCTACCTCCTCCTCTCAAAATCGAATCGAATAGCCAGACTTGTCATTTTCTTAACCTTCGCGGCTCCGTGCCTCAGCCATTCATTTTATGTTGTTATCATCTTGTGACTCCGCGAGATCATCGCGCCGTCCATCCCTGTTTGTTCGACTGTTCAAGGCTTCGAGGCAGCTGACGATTCTTTCGGCAATCGCCAGCAAGCTGCAGCAGAAAGGTGAAGCCCCTATTTTTCCTCGAGATGGATTTTGAAGCTTTTTTCTTTTTTTTTTTGTTATTTTGATTTGTGTAAATCGTAATATATATATATATATATATATATATGTTTTTAACATGAAATTAGCACTTTGCTCTTCAATTAAGGTTCGACATGGTCTGGTCTAGTCCGGTTCAATTCAGTTCTAACGAGAATCAAACCAAACCTGAAATTTTCTTGTGTTTAGTAAGTGGAACTATTCTGGTTCAGTTCAATTCGATTCCCAGGTTCCGTATTATAATTACATTTTTTAATATTTACAAACCTACATTAATTCAACTAATGATATCTTCAATCTTAACTTTTACAAAATAATGTAGTCTAATCTTATGTGTATTGGGTCTCTTTTTACTAAGTTCGTCATGTATTTGATTGTTAAAATCACATGAAGATGAAGATAGAGAGTTCAAAATAATTAAGAGAGTATTGTCGAGCTTCAATTCGATTTCTCCACAACGGCAGAAACGACACTATGGTAAAGTAACAAATTTGGATAAAACTTAGATCAATTTGATTAAGTTGTCGTTGAACAAAATATTAAAATTAAGAAAATCATATTTTTTGGATTTGAGCTAAATTAACTAGTTAGAAAATTTATTTAGAAAAATAAAATAATTTGACTTATTTAAGATAAATTAATTTAAAAAATAGGGAGATTTGGTTCTTATTCGATTCTTCGGCTCTTGATCTAGAATCGAGAAATGAACCAAACCCGTCGGTTCTCGATTCAGATACCCGCTAGGGTATTTAACTTAAAAAGAACCTCTCGATTCGATTAGGAAGTTTTGTCTAACCAATCTTCAATTGCTCAGAGCGACACTGCCTACACATTGCTCTTCAATAATTTAATTGATTTTGCTACCAGATAGACTTCCAATTCATTGTTTCCTCTGACCCTCTGTGAATGTGAGTTGCTTACTCTGTCACTGGAATTCGAAAATAGTATATATTGCCCAGTCAAAATTGTGAATTGCATTGTGAATTGATTATTGTATTGCCCTGTGAAATATGAATTGCTTATAGTATTGTTATTGAATAGAATTATCTTGTGAATTGCTTAACTTTTACTTCTAGTCTTTGTGATTTTATTAGTCATTCTGAATTACTCCGACTCCCAGTAGTAATTGGATATCAAATGTTTAAATCTAGATATCAAATGAAGAGATACTTTCAAACAAAAACAAATGTAGATAATGTTGATGGGGGATATCAAATAATGTGGAATTTGATGTTACAAAATTTCCAATTGATCATGGACTAAGGATACCCATTTTAGATTACAATGCTAACATTCGAGATCAAGTTCAAAAAGTATATATGTTTAAGGGTCCTTGTCAACCTCAAGATTATGACTTTCCAAAATGATAATTTGAAGTAACAGCTAGATGATTCAATCCTTCTCGATTTAAAGAGTTCGGCACTTGGTTGGAGTACAATGTAGAAAAGGATACTGCTTATTGTTTGTATCGTTATCTTTTCAAAACAAATTCTAGAAAGCAAGGTAGAGGCGAGCCTTTTGCAGACACGAAGGTTTTACATATTTGAAAGATTAAAAAAAAAGTTTCATACTCATGTTGGACTTTCATGATAGTGCACATAATCAAGCTCACATTAAGTGTGAAATTTTGATGAATCAAAAGCAACACATTGAATCAGCTTTCTATAAACAGTCAGAACAAGTAATAAGTGCATATGTTACCCATCTTAATGCATCCATTGATTGTCTTCAAATTATATTGCGACAAGGGCACTTATTTTGGTGTCATGATGAATCTAAGAATTCTCTCAATCCAGGTAATTTCTTAGTCCAATTGCAATTTTTTGCTACTCATAATGAAGATATTAATGCTGTCACATTGGGAAATGTTCCTCAAAATTGCAAATTGACAACACCTGATGTTCAAAAGGATATAGTAAGTTCTTGTGCTATTGAGACAATCAATGTTATTATCAAAGATGTTGGCGATTCACTATTTTCTATTTTAGTTGATGAATCTCGTGATGTGTTAATGAAGGAGTAAATGTCAATTGTATTACGTTATTTAGACAATAGTGGACATGTGAATGTTCGCATCATATGGATTGAACATGTAACAAGCACCACGGCTCTATCACTTAGGGCTACAATTGATAAAGTATTTTCTAGATATAATTTGAGCATGTCTAGATTGAGAGGACAAGGTTATGATGTGGTAAGTAATATGCAAGGTAAGTTTAATGGTCTGAAAGCACTAATTTTGAATGAGAATCTATGTGCCTTTTACATTCATTATTTTGCTCGTCAACTCCAACTAGCACTTGTAGTTGTGGCAAAGAAGAACATTCCTATTACGAACTTTTTTCGTGTGGTTGGTAATATGATAAATATTGTTGGAGCATCTTCCAAGAATTGTGATTTTTTTCAAGAAAAACAATCAGGCTTCATTATTAAGGCATTTGAAAAATGTGAGATTTTAAGTGAGCAAGGACTTAATCAAGAAACAACCCTTCAACCTTCTGGTGATACACAATAGGGTTCACATTATAATTTTTTGGTCAGCGTACTTGCCATGTTTTCTTCTGTTAGTGATATGCTTGAAATGATTGTTGATGATGAACTTTGTTCTTGTGATCAAACATCTGGTGCAAAAAAATTATTGGAATCGATATAGACATTTGATTTTGCATTTAATGTACAGTTTATGGGAAGTGTCTTGGGAATGTCAAATGACCTGTCAAAGGCATTGCAAAAGAAAGATCAAGATATTGTAAATACAATGCAATAGGTGAAATTGTGTAAACAACGACTCTAAATAATGAGAGACGAAGGATGGGACTCCTTTTTGGAAGAAGTGTATTCTTTTTGTCAACAACATTATATTGATGTACCAGGCATGGATAATATGTTTGTACATCGTGCACTTCGTGGTTGCCACAACTTAATCCTCCAGAAATTACAAATTTATATCATTACCGAGTAGATTTGTTTCACCCTGTCATTGATTTATAGCTTCAAGAATTGAATAATCGTTTCTAAGAAGTAAATACAAGGTTACTCCTTTGTGTGGCTTGTTTATGTTTACAAGATTCATTTTCTTATTTTGACAAGAAAAACTTGATCCGACTTGTTGAGCTTTATCTATTAGATTTCTCTGTAGTAAATGTCATTGTACTTAATGTTCAATTTGAGACTTATATTTTTCACATGCACTCTAAAAAGAGTTTGAAGGGTTGAATGACCTTGGTGATATTGAGAAAAAATTAGCCTTGACAAAGAAAGATTAGGTACATCCATTGGTTTACAAACTTTTGAATTTAGCATTGATTATATTGCTTGATACTGCTATTGTGGAGAGAGTCTTTTCTATAATGAGCATTGTAAAGGATATATTGCATAATCGGATGGGTGATCAGTGGATAAATGATAGCACAATTGTTTATGTAGAGAAAGATATATTTTTGAAGCTCGATAATGAAGTTATTGTACAACGATATCAAAGTATGAAAACTTGCAAAAAACAAGTGTAATATATAAATTATGTCCTTTTTAGTATTGTAATAATATTGTTTTATATTTTTATCATCACTAAATACATGACCAAAAACTCGATGTTCGACGTCTCCACCCTTGACCTGGACAAAAAGTATAATACAGCCGTCAACAACAAGAAAAAAATGAAATTAAAAACTAGAATTTATAATTGTTGGCAAGGAATCGCTGCCATTTGTTACCAAGCCCTCAACCTCCATATTTCATGAACCAATTATTTTAAAAATAAATTTAGTCTTCTTTCTTTCATTCCTGCACTTTTCAAGATGAAAATGTATGTGGCACCATCAGTGCCACCGAGCCAGAGGCCTTGGCTTCTCATGTTGATCAACAACAAATGCCTTTCAACGGAGTTCCCACCTCGATAAATTTTGCTAATAAGTGCATACCCAAAAAAAGACTCTAGGCCAGTGGTCTATGCTCTACCGATCTATGTCATTGCTGTCATGATATTAGTAGTTGTAAGTTTTGTACTTTGTACGTGTACTAAATGGTCCTATAATCAAGGATTCTTGTTTTACAAATGTTAAATGTTGGGAGCTATATTATTCTCAAAATCAAGTTTGAGGCCCATTTCATTAAAACGTGTTTTCATGCTACACGCCTTTTGCCTCTGATAAGTGGGTTGTGATCTATCGTATACGTGATTTATTCTTGATTTTGGATCAAGGCCAACCTTGAGTATTTTGAGGCCCTAGGCACACATCATTATGAGGCCTTTACACATAGATTTTTTTACAAACGTAAAAGTAATTAAATGTTTAAATAAATAATATATTTATATTGTAAACGAAGACTTGGTAAAATCCAAAAGATAGAATTAAAAAAAATCGAGAACTCAAGAGACTAGGATAACATAATATTTAGCAGAATTTTCTCGTTTGTGAAAAAAAAAATTGTCATGTAAATAGTTATCTTCAAAATCATTAATTGAAAAAAACTTGAATGAAGTGCTATTTAAAAATCATGAAAAAGTTTTTAAGAACAATAATTTGAAGATCTGGTAATATTGTAAGGATGACTCGGAAAGAGAAAAATGATTTTCAATTATAAAAAGTGCAAAATTTAGGGACTAGATTGCAAAATAGTGAGAAATATATAATTTTTAGACGATAATGTGACGAATATGATTATTTAATGATTAAAAACTTCACTAGATTCTTATGATTTTGATTAATAACTTTTTAATAAATTCGAAATTTTGAGGGATTAAAATGAAAATAAGTTTCAAGGTCAATAAATATTGTATTTGTATCAAATGTGTATTTATTGGAGCATCAAAATTATCCTATCAATATTGGACTCATTCTGAAACTAGTAATAAATGACACATTATGGACTCGAAAAAAGTTAATTTCGATAAAGCAAATTCAAGTTATAGTTTATTAAAATAACTACTTGATGTGTAATATTAGTTTTTAAACTAAATCAAATTACTCTAACAATATTGGGCTCGTTTGGTAGCTTAAAATTAATCATGTACATTAAACTCGAGAAATATTGATTTGAATAAGGTTGTACTAAGTTAGAATCAACAAAAAATATTGTAGTTAAAGTAATTTTTATATCTATCTTTTAAATTTAATTGGGCTTCTAGAATGAATTATTTTCATTTTTTAGGCCCCCTATATGATTTGAGGCCCTAGGCCATTGCCTTGTTGGCCTTGGCTTTGGCCTAGGGCCGACCCTACCCTGGATTGAAACCGGTTGATATGAATAGATATATATACTTGACCTCTTTCATCGTCTTTATACATGTGTAGTTGAGCGATTCTTTCTCTCTGTGGGTTAAGGTTTTCTCTAAAAATCTGTAACTAAGATTTGTGTGTTGTAATCTCTGTACTTTTAGCAAGAATGAGGGTTGACCGGTGTGATCTTTGAGTGTTATGATTTGTAATAGAGAGGCTAGAAATAATTTCTTGAAGAAATATTTGATTTCTTCATACATTTCAGTACTATTTTTTGGTTGAGATTATTGAATTTGGAGCAATATCCTTCGGCAGATGCTCAACAGGAGATTAGATCTTTTAGACTAAACATCCAAGCCCTTTAAAGTAAAAACATTTCTGGTGTTCTTGTACCTTTTTTTAATTTCTGTGATTCTAAGTTCTATATAATTTCTCTATAAATTGGTTTTGAATCATTCTGAGACTAAAAAGTAGTATCAGAGCTTTTTTTTCCCAAAGGATTTGGCTTAGTACCCTTTTTTCTTAAAACCTTAGTTTTAAATTTTTATTACAATTGCAAATCTGGTTTTTCTTGAAGTTTTGCATAAGAAATTGGTTTCTGGAATTTCTGAGTGTTGATCTTCTCTCGATTCAACCTTTGGTTGGATATCTTAGATCTTTTGAGATCGTGTGTTACTCGAAATTTTTTTTTTTTTGTTTCTTCAAAACTTTCTAACTTGGTTTTGACTTGTTTAGATCTGAGTTTTGGTGGATTGTACAACTCGTATTGAGTTTTGGCGAGTTAAATTAACTCACTCCGATTTCTTCTGAGTTCCTGAATCATTGCTGAATTTTACTGAGTCATTGTGACCCGCTGGTTCCCATGCTTAAATTGGGATTCTTAGTTCAACCTTGGTACTTTCCTGATTGGTCCATTCATTCTGAAATTTAGAGATTTCATACTTGAGTATTTTCTATATCTCTCCCTTTACCTATTGACAGTCCTTGTTATTACTGAAACTAGTTATTAAGGTAAGTAATCTACTTCCTTTATCCAAGATCACTTGCGTGGATTTGGGAATCTGAGGGAGTTGTGGAACGAGGATTATCACTCCTTAAACTATTTCAAATTGACAATCATACTTGCTAACAGTAAACCTGTGTTTGTGTGAATTAAGTAAGCACAAACTCACACTTGATTTATTCTGAATTTCAGATTTTCTACTGTTACACTAAGTTGCTTGAAACAATAATTCTTTGTGTGCTATATTTTTATAATTTTGTAAATATATATGTCAACATGTCCATTGCGCGTAAATTTGAGGTTGAGACATGAAATGGTACCAAAGACTTCAGAGCCTTACTATTACAACAAAAGTGTGCTGGTGCTCTTGATGGGACTTAGGCTGCTGAGATTAATGCTTATAGGAGGCAAGAACTAGATGAGATTGCTTGAAGTTCCATCTTTCTTCACCTGTCTGATAGTGTAAATAGGAAAGTCTGTGAAACCACTACTGCTGAGACCTTATGGGCTAAGTTAGAAGCTCTTTATTTGACTCAAACCATGCCAAATAAATGCTATCTCCTAAGATAGTTCTATGAGTTTAGATTTGACTCGCCCTGCAGCTTAGAAGAAAATGTTGAAAAATATACAAAATTAATTCAAGATTTAGTTAACTATGATGGAATTCTGTCTGATGATCAACAAGTCGTTGCCCTGTTGAATTCACTAAGTGAAGAATACAAAGACATTAGAAATACCTTAGAATATAGGAGAGAAAATCTTACTGTTGATATTATAATTTTTGCCTTAAAGAATAAAGAATTTGAACTAAAAACTAAGTTCAAAGATTATAAAATTGATGAAAAGCTATATATAAAAGAAAAATTGATCCAAAGTAAGAAGATTAATCGGTGTAATTTTAATTCTTTCAAGAAAGGAAAATCTCTGAATCAGAAATTCAAAGATAAAAATAAGAATCAAGTGAAAACAAAGAATTATGTCAGGAAATGTTATTATTTTGGTAAAGCATGACATTTAATAAATGATTGCTTTAAGAAAATTTCTGACATGAAAGAAAGAAACAATATAGATGATTCTATAGCTATTGTCTGCAAAAATGATCCTACTATTTAAGGTGTTGCCCTTGTTAGTACAACCAAAAGAGATCCAAAATGAATGGGTCCTTGATTCTTGCTACACTTTCCACTTGTGTCTCATTAAAGAATGATTCTCAGAATTTATTGATCTAAATGGAAGACAAATATTTAGATCAACAAATTCAAATAGAAAATGACATGAGTTGTCAGATTAAGGAAAATGGAAAATTGAAACCGTTGTTAAATAATAACTGTATACTTGAGTTGAAAAATACCAGATTTGTTCGTGAACTTAAAAGAAATATAATTTCTTTGGGAAAATTAGATGAAAAATACAATATACTAATTCACAAAGACCTTATAACACTGTATTATGAAAACAAAGATGTTGCCTCCTCTCCTAAAGTAAATGAAATTTACACTATATATGTTGAACCTTTCGTAGGCCACAGCCCTATATCTATTAATTAATTCTACCTCTAATACATCCTTAATCCGACATAAACGACTTGGCCATGTTACTAAAAGGGCTGATCTTTTTAAATAAACATGGATGTTTTGGAAATGATATCATTGAGAAATTAGATTTTTGTGAAGATTGTATAATTAGATAATAGAAAAGATTATCATTCGAAACTGGAATTCATAAATTCACTTCTATTTTGGACTATTTACATGCTGACCTATGGGGTTCAGGTACTGTAAATACCTTAAGTGGATTTAAGTTTTGTCGACTAATAGTAGATGCTTTTTCCAGGAAATTATCGACTTTTTTAAAAATCTGATATTTTTCAATTTTTCAAACAATAAAAATTGATGATTGAAAGTCAAACAAATGAAAAAAAATCAAAATACTTAGTACTAATAATGGACTTAAATTTTGTAATTTTGAATTCCTTTTGAAAAGAGTTTAGAATTCTAAGGCATAGAACGGTAACATACACCCTTCAACAAAATGATGTTGTTGAGAGGATGAACATGACTTTATTGAAAAATGTCAGATGTATACTTTACAGATCTAGCCTTCCAAAATTTTTCTGGAAGGAAGCCCTAAAAACTTCCACTTCCCTTATAAACAAAAGTCTATCTAGTGATATTGACTTTCAGGTCGCTAAAAAGCTGTGGTCACGAAAGATATCGGACTATAGTAGACTTAAAGTTTTTGGTAGCACAGCCTATTTTAAAAGTGAAGGTAAACCGAAACCTAGATTCTTAAAATGTGCTTTTCTGGATTATAGGGAGGAAACTAAAGGCTATAGACTCTGGGTCAAAGGCAGAAGTATCAAAGCAAATTAGAAATTGAAATTGAATCAATTAACCCATCTCTTACTGATTATCAACTTACAAGAGATAGAGAAAGAAGGAACGTAATAAAATCAATAATGATGATTTTGTCACCTATTCTTTGCATATTAGACTCCTTAAATTCTAAGCCTACTATTTTTGAGAAAGTTGTTAACTGCCCATATTCTAAGCTCTAGATAGAAGCCATGAATGAAGAAACTTTAATTAAAAATAAATCGTGGGTTTTAATTAACTGGGCTAAAGATAAAAAGATAGTAGAATATAAATAGATTTTCAAAATCAAGCAAGGACATTCCAATGCAGAAAATAAGAGATGTAAAGTCAAATTAGTGGCCAAAAGCTTCACTTAAAAAGAAAAAGTGGACTACAATGATATATTTTCACTAGTTGCAAAGTATACTTTTATTAGAATTCTATTAGCCTTAACTGCTTATTTTGATTGAGAATTGGATCAACTTGATGTTAAAACAACAATCTTTAATGGTGATCTTGATGTAGTCATATATATGAATCAACCTAAGGGTTATGAAGTAAAATCAAACACTGATAAGGTTTGCCTATTGAAAAAGTCTCTTTATGGGCTAAAACAAGCCCCCAGATAGTAGTATATAAAATTTTAACTCTTATGTGCAGACTTTGGATTTTGTTAAAAGCAATTATGACTCCCATCTCTTCTATAAAGGGTTAGATAGACCTAAATCCATTTACTTGTTATCATATATTGATGACATGTTGCTTGCCATGATAGATCTAAAATTGTTGTCAAATTAAAACTGAAATCTAAATGTAAAATGAAATATTTAGATCAAGCTAAAAGGATTTTTGGAATGAAAATAAAAAGAGATAGAAATAATCGCATCTTAATTTTAAAACAATCCCCTTATGTGAAGAAAATACTTTAGAAATTTTCTATGCTTGTGTGTAAATTTGTTTTCTTGCCTATTGCAAATCATTTTAAACTATCCAGTGATCAATCACCTAAAACTGATGATGAATTGAGAAGAATGAAAAATGTCCCTTATGCCAATGCTATAGGATATATTATGTACCTTATGGTATACACCTGACTTAACTCATGGCATTAGCATTTTCAGTCGGTTTATGACAAATCCAGGAAAACATACTGGTTAGCTATAAAATGGATGATGAAATACTTCAAAGGTTCTTTTGACTTAGGGTTAATGTTTAAAAGAAGCAATTTAGGAATAACTCTTTAAGGATATTGTTG
The DNA here is from genome assembly GCF_002742605.1 of Olea europaea var. sylvestris. Lineage (NCBI taxonomy): Eukaryota > Viridiplantae > Streptophyta > Magnoliopsida > Lamiales > Oleaceae > Olea > Olea europaea. The sequence continues at coordinate 25,945,119 of NC_036242.1, read as the reverse complement.
GTGACTTTGATAAAAGAAGATCCACATTCTCTTATATCTTTACTTTGTATGACGGATGCATTAGTTGAAAATCTAAACTGCAAAAATTGGTTGCTCTGTCTTCCATTGAAGCTGAGTATATTGTTGTTTGTGATGCTGTTAAAGAAAGTATTTGGTTAAGGAGGTTATTAAATGAAATTGGTTTTGTGAATGATTCTGTTAGGATTTATATTGATAATCAAAGTGTTATTCATCTTAGTAAAAATTCCAATATACCATGACAGAACAAAAGCATGTGGATATGAAGTTTCGTTTTGTGAGAAACATGGTTGAGAAAGATTTGATCTGTTTAGTTAAAATTCCTACAGAATTTAATCCTCTGATGAAGGAACCAAAATTCTAACTCTTAATAAATTTAGAAACTGCTTGAAGATTCTAAATATCAATTTAAGGTAGTCACCTAGTGATATTTAGAATATTAAGCCTTCTATTTGTTGAAAATTGAATTAACTTCAAATTTTTTCTTTTACAGGTACTTAGAGCAAATGAAGCAAAGTGGTGTCTAGATCCATTAGTTGAGACCAAGTAATAGTTCGGCAAGGTGGAGATTGTTAAATGTTGGGCTGTCTCACTATTTACTTGGCCTATTGGGCTGTATTGTTCTCAAAATCGAGTTTGAGGCCCATTTCTTAAAACGTGTTTTCATGCTACGTGCCTTTTGCTTCTGTTAAGTGGGTTGTGATCTATCGCACACGTGACTTATTCTTGACCCTGGATTGAAACTGGTTTATATGAATAGATACATATACTTGGCCCACTCTCTTCGTCTTTATGCGTGTGTAGTTGAATGATTATTTCTCTTTGTATGGGTTAGGGTTTCTTTGAAAATCTGTAACTAGGATTTGTGTGTTGTAATCTCTGATCTTTTAGTAAGAATGAGGGTTGATCTTTATGATCTTTGAGAGATTTATGAGTGTTGGTTGCTAATTTGTAATAAAGAGACTAAAATGAACTTATATATTCATACATTTTTGTACTATTTCTTGGTTGAGATTAGTGGATCTGGAACATTATCTCTTGGAAGATGCTCAACGGGTGATTAAGTCTTTTAGTCGGAACATTCGGAACCTTTTAGGACAAAAACAATTTTGGTGTTCTTGTGCCATTTTTTAATTTCTGCGATTCCAAGTTCTGTATAATTTCTCTATAAATTGGTTTCGAATCATTCTAGGACCAACAACAAATATTTATTGTTACTGCTCAAATTTTATTCAATTAAGCAGATATAAAGTTAGTTCTTAGAATACTTTTGTTTGACATGTACTCAATGCCAAATATATATGTGATATAAATCTTGGTTCATATTCCTCGATTAAATAATCCATTTATATGAATAAATTGTTCACATTCTAATTAGTATGCTTGTTTATGTGACTTGATGTGTTGTCTTCCACGAATAAACTAGTTTGCTTAACATGCTGGTGTCCATGTGTAACATTGGTCGAATAGCTGAAATTGTGGACGGAGGATCGACACGTAAGGCCTCACTCAACCCAATAAACAATTGGCTTTTGTTCTATACATATAAACTTCTTGATATTATTTTCATGTATATTTAACTTGCAGCTTGTGGAGTAAGCGGAGTATTGTACGCAATGATGCTATGCCTAACAGGTTGCTCGTGTCTGTATTTGTGCTTCTATCGATCCAAATTGAGGAGACAGTATTTCTTGGACGAGAGTCCATGCACAGATTGCTGTTGTAAGACTTGTGCCTTGTGCCAAGAGTATAGAGAGCTCAAGAATACCAATTAGGCTATGACATGTCTATAGGGTGGCGTGGGAATACAGGGAGGCAGAAACGAAAGCGCAGGCGCAGCAAAGAATACAGCGGTAGGATAGGAGACGGGATGATGTTTGCATGCACGTTGTCATAATATTTTGATAATTATCCTTTTCAACACAGCTATAGGATTTTTGATCGGAAAAAATCGAATCCAAATCTAAATATTTAACATGTTGTCATTTGATTGGAAAAAATGGAATTCAAATCTAAATTGTGAACCTGAAATGCCGTAAGGGCATATGCCTGACTTGATTTGATTAAATTCAATGCTATCCTCGTTTGTTGGTCGGCGCTTGATAATGCAAAGTCAAGTAGAACAGATTGGATTACAATCCCTTCAGATTTCCAGATTTGTAATACCTCATACTTTATTCCCTCCGGGTAAAAATCCAAAATCGCATTCTGTTGTATATTGATTAAAATAAATGTGGAAAGATGTGTGTAAAATCTAGCAATTTTTATGTTGTTCAACCTATCAAACATGTCATTTGTACATTCTTACATGGTGCATGAGAAAATAGGAATTTTCAATTTTGTGATATTTCATACTTGATTCTCTTCATTAAATTAAAGATATTATATAAACATGTAGGAAAACAAGTCGCTAGTGGATGAAACCAATTGTATAAGTTTTATTCAATTACAATAGCCGACTATTGAAATTAATAACCACAAGTCAAACGATTTCAATTTATAAAAAAATTCCGTTTCAGAATTTTCCAACGGCTGAAAAAAATGTTTAGCAACACAAAATTAGAAATATAAGTTAACTGCAGGCTAAAACTGTAAACGATGAATTTGGAAGCTACACACTATGAAACTACAAAATGCATGAATTAAATAGTAATGCGAAAATAATTTGTAGAAAGAAAATACAAACTGCAACAGATTTCAAACCGAGACCTGTGCGTGCACAGCTTCCTTAATATAGTTTCGCCCCCTCACCGTAGGTGTTGGAGGTTCAATTCGAGCGGCTATCTTTCAAGATACAACGGTAATAAGCAGAATCCGAGCATCGCGGTCCTACTCCGGCTAACTGATCTAGTATCCAAACACTATCACTACAAGAACAAGGAATGCAGAAAAGAAGAAACTATGTATGCAAGAATGTAGGTGAGATTTTCGAGTGTGTTAGATTATTGGAGAATGAGCCTTTTTATAGGGCATATTTCCCATTAATATTGTGACAAGTTTAAGGTTCGAAGATCATTTCGGTTCATGATCTGCACCCCCCCTGCGCGCGCACGTGGAGAGAGCCTCTATACTATACATGATTACACATCTCCAAAGCATAACCATATATAAAGTGGTTTAAGTTTCCTTGGTTTTCCTATATGGAATAAATGTATTTTTTCCCACAAAACCAACTTCCAATGACCAACTTTGAGCTCCAATTTATCATTCACTCAAGCTTCATTTTTGACAAATAAATACATGAAATCGATGTTCTCGCGGAGGGGAACACATATCAACTTTGATATTCCACATTGGACCAACGGATCCCATTGAAAATTGTGTCAAAAGTGAGCCGCTCACTCAATTTTTTCCAACAAAACATAGATATAGCGAATGTTTGCATGGACTTATTGCTCAAGAAGAAAGCCCCATTTTGTGGCCAAAATTGGATCCTCAAATTAAGAAAAAATAAGCTACGTAGGTAGTCAGGTTCAGAATTACTTGTTCCGTCTTGGCATTTGGATTTTGATCAATATACAGTGAAATGGATATAATGAATACACTTTTGTAACTCCTTTTTTTTTCCTTTTTTTTTTTAACTATCCCACATTCCCTACCAAATATTTGATTGATTATGTTTATTATATTCGATATTGGATAAATCGATGAAGAAAGACTTGTATAAAAATTATCAATTGCTATGTTGATTCAACATATTAAACATGGTATTTACATTTGCTATCCTCATATATCCCATATGTCAAAGCTTCAACTTTGTGATATTACATACAGTATGATCTCAATCGAGTAACACTAATTTAAGTTGTATTATGTGATAGTCTCAATAGAATGTGAAATTTAAGTGACTAATTTAATTGTACTTTTTATTTCACGTCGTCATATTAGTGTCACCTAAATTGATGATAATACTAGTGGTGCTAACTATCATTATTCCTTTAGTAAAAATCGAATCACTTTTTGAAGTGTAGGTAACATCACGTCGCCTTCGGCTTTTGAATTCCGTGTGCCACAAGAAAATGATTTAGATGTGTGTCCATATACCCTTTCTTTACATTTCTAACGATGCAAGGACCTTTTATTTCCTAGTGTAACCGATAAAATATTCGAATCAATATTTGGTGACAATATAAAAGAATAATGTGATTTTCTTTTCCTTATCTGGTGAAAGCCTTTTTGATATGAAATATATGCGCATGTGAGGCTAAATATAAAGACACAAGTCGGCGACTACTTTTATGTTGATATATATCAAAATCTAGAGGATATGCAATATATGGTCAACGATGCGAACTTAAACCTTTCATAATTTTGAAAAGTAAATGGTTCTTAGTGTGTTGGGCCACTGAAAAACTAGTTGTTCGTTGATCGAGCTCTAATAATCAAGTTAGGGTAGACGAATGGAGAATGTATTTTAAAAAGAATATGTTAACGTGGGTTGGAGCCCTTTGCTAGGTAAAATGATGCCACGTCTACTGAACTTATTGTTAAATATTTATATAATAAATATAACATGTGAAAGAAATAACTAATTTAGATGGAGTGTCCAAGTGGTGGAAAGTGTGGCGAATGTTGGGGGTTCGAGTCATATTCCACGCAACATATAAAAGTTTTTGATCGGGGCCTTAACCTTGGGCTTCCTTGATTAAAATGTTTATTTTTTTATTTTATTTTATTTTAATTATTTCGGAATTATTTAATGGGTCTAATTAACCTTTTGAGTTTGAATTCCATTCCAATAGTCTTTTGAGTTCTTATCTTACTTTTGGAAACAATGTTTGGTCAAAAAGAATGAAGAATAAAGGCATTTGTCCATTTACATGTACTTGAGAGATTTTATTCTTTAATCAAATCTCTCTATTCTTTATTCCTTTCGATTCTGGTCGTCATCTTATACCTTTAAAATCTATTTTGTATGCATTCGATGATATGAGAATTGAGAGCCAAATTTTTCTTCTTATAATTAAATCCATCTAACCTTTTCTTAAGGTTGGCAAGATTGAACCATATTAGATCAGAACCAATCAGTTTTATGATTGACTGCCGTCCCATTTAAATTAGGAAAATAATTGTTGTACTGATTGGTGAGGTGCCCAAAAATAAAAAAAAATAGTGGGGGAATTTTATCATCCTAGTTGGTTGGTGAAATTCGCACCATCATCTCTAGGCAAAGAAATCTATAAGTCATGATGTTCATGTAGCACAATTATTTTAATTGTACTTCAAAAAACAGTGTATAGTACAAATGTAGTGTGTTGTTATTCAACCCTGCTCCCTGTCCCGGGTTGGGGACAGGGTCAGAGACAGGGGCACCACATGGCACCCCCTATTGGAGGGGCGCCTACCAGGTCCTCCCTGTGCCCAACCCAGGACAGGGAGAATTATTCTTTGTTATTTCACTTTCGTAGTTTCTGTTCCCAACAACAAAAGTGATGATTTATTTTGAAACCTATTAATTCTTGTCTATTATATAGTTGATTTTACTAGATTATAAAAATAATTTTAAAACTGAATTAAAATTCAATTCAATAGCTAGGATCAAGAACCGTATCAGAACCATTTAGTTCTTGATTTTAGACTCAAAACCAACTAATTTTAACTAGAACTGAATCGAACTAAAACCAACTAGTTCAGTCGAGTTCCAGTCTAGTTGATGAGGAAAAGTCACTCCACAATAATTTTTGGACTCAATTTTTCAAAAGCTAAATAGATAACTTGCCCTTTTTAAGTCCAAATAAACTCTTATAGCGGATGAAAAATCTAGAGAACCATTTTCATTAGAGGGGAACATTGACATAAAAATGTTACACCAAAAAGAATTTTACTGTCGAGCAGCCTGAAGTTAGGTTTAGTTGGCTATGTTCTTTTGGCTCCAATTACATGCACTTGTTCTAGTCATAATATGTCTACTTCAGTACATTTTATTTTTATTTTTTTTTTCTTTTTGAAACACAAATACTTTTTCTTTGCCACCTATATTTAATTTTTTGATGAACGTGCATGCATTCAAGCTTTTAAAATGGAAATAATATTAATCATTGCACATTCCACCTTTGATCTTTAATCCCTGAGATCACCATCCACTTCCCGATTTGTGCCCACCCCATGATAATATATCTTTTTTCAATTTCTCTTCCTTTTTTTAGTTTTTCTTTCTTTCTTTTCCTGTTGTTGTGTTCGTATATTTGAAAGTCAGACTGTATTGTCTTCCTCCATAATTCCGCTAAACCACCGCTAGCTAGTTTTCAACTCTGCGTCCTTCATTTTTGTCTTTTGACCACTGCTAGGTTATTAAAATTTATTACAGCCTAGTATTAATTTACCAGTCCAACTTAGAGACGTGATTTAAGAGTGCATATATATATAAAGGGAATTTAATTGCTTCAATAGAATTTAAAACATAATTGATTAAGAGCCTGTTTGAGAATGATTTTTTCTCCTAAAAAATTGATTTTTTGACCGTTATTTCACTATTTTAGTCGTCATATTTGACTTCTTCTCTCACAAGTGAACTCTACTTTTTTCCTAACGATCAAAAAATCAATTCTCAAAATCACTCCCAAACAGGCTCTAAGACTAATTAATTTTAAGTCCCTCAGGAAAAAGGCCAAGGGGTGTGTATATTGAAAGTTTATTTCGGTCCCAAGTTATTATTATTGTTTGTTTTATGGTTGATATGTTGGGTTAGATATGATCAACCAGGCCATAATCTTTTCAAAGACAAACTGATTAGAGAAAGTTGCGTTGTCAAATAAAGCAGCTCAGTGGTGCTTAAGAACTGGATTTTTATTGGTCAAATAATGTGGAAAAGATCCTAATAAAAAACAATTACAAGAGTGCAACCCAGTTAATATTCAGCTAACTTTAATATTCTTATGGTTAAAAGTAGTAGTAATATACATTTAACGAAAATTTATGCTGATAGTTAAATTTTGTCTTGTTTCAATTGAATCAATTGATTTCAAATTGGTCGTCGAATTTAAACATTTGTTACAATTTGATCATTTCATTAATATCTTATACAAACGAAGAGTTAATATGAGAACGTCATTGACAAATAGCTAGACTTTCATGTCACCTTTACATTATTAAAAACTTCATAATCTTCTATCATTGGATTAGGAGTACAAGGGAATAACTGTCTGGACAATTATAGGTGCTATGGTTACCCTTTTTTTTTTTTTTTTTTTTTTTTTTTTTTAACCATCTCCCAATGAAAAAAATGTCAAATGCCTCTTGTGAATTCAATTTTTTTAACCATCTCCCAAAGGAAAATGTCAAATGTCCCTTGTAAATTCAGTTTTCCTTTATACGCCGAGCACTCCTCTTGGGTTAGTCTTTAGACTCATGGTAGACTCCATGTGAAGACGTGTAAATCTTCCCATTTGTCCACTTGGAAATGAAAAGAGATGGGAAATTTAATTCTTCTCGTTGATGCCCCACGTCCAATCTTATCTTTTCACTTCCTATATAAGTCAATTCAATACAGCCATCATTTTGTAAGAGAAATAGAAAGTCTCAAGCTATTTCATTTCCATTTTCATTCTCCTATCTAGAGAAAAAAGGAGGAATGGCCGCCATGACACTTGATCCAAGTTTGAGCCTTCAGATGGCTGCCAAAGAATCCCAACAAAGAGTTGTGAGTGAAGAAATTGATGGGCTAATTAAGGTTTACAAAGATGGTCATGTGGAACGACCTGATATCGTGCCACGTGTCACTTGCTCGTTGCCTCCCGAGTTCGGAGTGACATCTAGGGATTTAATCATTGACAAGCACACAAATATCTGGGCACGTCTATATTTTCCAAATTCTCATGAGAAGCTCCCTTTGATGGTATATTTTCATGGTGGTGGATTTTGTGTTGGTTCCGCCTCGTGGAGTTGCTACCACGAGTTTCTAGCAAAATTAAGCGTGAAAGCCAATTGTGCAATCTTGTCAGTTAACTACCGTTTGGCCCCGGAAAATCCTCTTCCGGCTGCATACGAAGATGGAGTCAAGGCGTTTGTTTGGCTAAGGCAACAAGCCTTGAGTCGGGATAACGAATTGTTGACGAGTAAATGCAACTTTTCGAGCATTTTCCTAGCTGGAGACAGTGCTGGTGCCAATATAGCCTATAACGTGACCATAAGGCTATCCGGATTGGCCAATTTGAGGCCATTAGACCTCAAGGGACTAATCCTAATACAACCCTTTTTCGGTGGAGAGTCAAGGACTCAATCAGAGAAGTACATGGTGCAACCACCACGCTCCGCCCTCACACTGGCGGCTTCAGACACTTACTGGCGGTTATCCCTGCCAGCAGGGGCCAATCGCGACCATCCGTGGAGCAATCCGGTGGCGAAAGGAGCTGCAAAAATGGAGGACTTGCCTCATGTGCCTACTATGGTATGTATATCAGAAATGGACATATTGAAAGATAGGAACTTGGAATTTTGTGCAGCCATGGGAAGTGCAGGTAAGAAAGTGGAATATGTGGTGTATAAAGGTGTTGGCCATGCATTTCAGATTCTCAGCAAGTCTTCTATCTCGCAAACTCGTATAAGTGAACTAATTTGTCACATCAAGTCCTTTATCCGTAGATGAACAGTTAAAATTATAGTGTTGTTTGGTAACAAGATATTATGTATGCTAATGTAATTCGATGAAATTAATTAGCAAAAGAAATTATAGAAGGAAATCAAAAAAATAAAGGCGCGAGTTTCCCATAGCTCTTTTGGGTTTTTCTCTCTTATTTCAGCGTCAAATATTTCAGTTGTAAAGTTTTTTATGATGGCTAATTATGTTTGGTAGCTTTTTATTTTTTCAATCTCAAATCTAATTTTCCAACTTTTATCCGTATATTTTATGAGATTCACAACCACTACACACTTATTTAATACCCATTCTCCTATCTATTCATAATTATTTAAATTATTATATTCAACTTCCAAACATAAGTATCATAATTTAAAGAGACATTTTCAAAAGTAGCCAAACATGCGAGTATGGGAACTTTTAAAAATATTTGGGAAAAATGGCCGTTTTTTACATTTAGCCTCTCTTTGAGCCTCCTCATCTAAAATTTATTTACAACCATATATTCTCCTAGTAAAATAAATCTTTTTTTTTCTATTTTCTAACCACAAATTATCCATAAAATCACTTTTTACATAATCAGTTCTCAAAAATTAAGGCTCAAATATATGTTTGTACTCTTTTTCCATACAATCACCATCACCACTAACAAAGCACCGTCACCACCAGCTGACAACAAAACCAGCAAACCACCATCACCAAACACTAAAAAATCAAAACCACCACCCTCGAACACAAAAACCTAGGAAATCACCGCCAATGACGAAGAATATATTTTTGTGTTTGAGGAGCCTATTACGATCGGTTGTCAACGGTATAACAATAGCTCAAACCATGAGAGTGACATTTGAAGGAAATAATTAACCTACATACTTTGTTCAAATACTTTGTTAAGATAGCAAGAAAGTAATCAACTTTGAGTTACCATAAATAAAATAAAAATAGTGAAGAACAAAAATATGATAAAAGAGGCTATTTGGGAGGGAAAAAAAAAAAAAAAAAAAAATCGAATCAACAACATTTTATATAAAGAAAAATAATCAAGCTTTGGTTACCTAGAAATTGAAAAAAAAAAAAATTAAAGTAATAAAAAAAATGAAAACCATAGTTTCTCATGTACAAAAGTATAAAAGAAAAAGAAAACAAAATACCAAAAAAAAACCTTCGTAACACGTACCAAAAGAAAAAAAAAATACAATTATGCTTGAGATAATTAAAAATTCACCACCATTACCACGATCGTCTTCTACGAACATTACAAAACTTAATTCTTACTATATTGTTCATCAAACAATTAACAAAAAGTGTAGTTCAGAAAAGTTTGTGCTGATCTTTTGGTCCAAAATTAACCAAAAAGCCATTTTGTACAAATCTTTGAAAAAAGAAGTCATTTTTAAAATGTCCCATGTGAAATGTGATTTTGGGGTACGTTTTCGTAGTCGAATCCCCTAGATAGTTGCATGTCAGGTCCTTCAACCTTGATTTTGCATAACTTGGGCCTCAAAAATTCAACTTTTATATAAGTTTTTCGCTCCAAAAATTGCAACCCAAGTCCTCCAACTTTCCATCCTTTTGCAATTTGGTCCCCAACTTTCATGTTTTGTACGCTTTTGGTCCATTTTCTTTTCTTTTTGCCTTTTTTTCCATTAGGTTTTTATAACCAACGAAAGCCCAAATTATCCAATTATGAGTTGATATCTGCTTTTTTCATCAATAATAAGCATATTTAGACATTAAATAAGTGTACAAAAATATATATCACATTGCATTAAAGTCAAGGTAGGCTTCGATTCCCAACGAGATAGGGAAAAGGGCCTCCTGTCCATCGTAGAAGATATGTATGAGCATGAGAAGGCATTGGACGAGTTAGAGGTGGCGTATGTTAGCTGCGGAGAAAGTATGGCACGTTGACCAGAACTTAGGTCAAAGTTGTAACCTATTTCCCGAGGTCATTAAATCCCTCCAAATTATTAGAGGTTGAGGTACTACTAATGTAGGAAAATGTTCTTCATCTTGAAGGTCAACTAGGTCTCATTGGTTATCATAGTGGCTCGAAGCGAAAGTGACTTTTCACTAGTGAAGAAATCTAGGGACATGAGCATCGACAAGGTTCTTGGTAGAGAAGACATGTACGTTATGTCCTAGTCATGTATCTACCATGACATCTAATAGCAATTTCTATAGGTGGCATCAATGATGCAACAAAAATGGTGCCTAGAGAGACTCGGTTTTGTGTTGGGAAAACACGAAAGATGAGTAAAATAAGACCATCGAACAATTTTCCGAAAAGGCTAGTGAAGATTTGTTTCTATTGCCCCTTCGATCCTCAAGTCAGAAAGTTGTTGGGGGAGAATATATACTTAGACTATAATCACAAATAAAATTCAGCGTGAAAAAGGCGAACGCTTGAGCACCTCCCTTACAACCAGTGAGCAGTTTTTGAGTAGTCTTTTGTATTATCATCGAACCTTTCCCTCCCAATATCGAATTTAGTCAATTTAAAATGCGTTATAAAACTAACTCAAATTCCACTATTCATTTAGAATAGCATTTCAAATTTGTGTAAAATATGTTGCAACTTGTGGCTGAGAATTTGGAGTATGAGTTGTGCTGCAATTTGACACTCATTTGAATTCTAATTGCATCCCATTAGTCATTTATGATCTTGTAGACATAGCTCATTGATGCCTTTAAGACTTATACTATCCATCCATTGAATTTTAACTTTAATTACAACTCTGTTACTTTAATTTTGTCTAAGAAATAATCAATTACAACTAAACACATAACAAATTCCCCCCTCGACATTCCATGATAAAATCGCTTATTTCAAAAATAATAATAATAATAATAATAATAAAATTTAAAAAAAATGCATATTTCATTGCCTTTAAGATATAGATCATGTTCAATTAGACAAAAAAATTATATTTGCCAAGTCACATTCAAAGTATATAAAAACTAGTGGAATTAAATTTTTTGTGAAATTTTGTAGGAAGGAGAGAGAGAGATTGCATGCGTTTGAAATTTTTTAAACAACATTTCAATCCAGAATTTGGACTCGTCTAAAATCTCATATACATTTAACCTATGTTTGGTTTAACTAAAAAATTGATAAAATTAAATTTAAAATCAACAATTAATTTTAATTATACATTTCATGAAATATCGCAGCTTACACCATATTTTCAACCATAGAAATTATTAACTTATATCTACTAAAAATTTGATGTTAGCAAAATCAAATAGGGTTTCTTCACATTTTACTAAAGTCGTGCTAAATTATGCCACTGTATGGGTTGACTAAAATATTTAAGATTGATTTTGATAAAACTTTATTAAATGTGAGTTTGAAAATTTGATAAAAGTTATATATTCCATAAAATGTATGATTAAAAATGAGTTCGAAAAAATGAATTTCGAAAATTGAGGTCAGACGGGAGTTATAACTTATACATATACTTCGATCTTTATTCGATGTGAGATCGAATTATTCGTTTGAACTTTATGGGATCTAATAACATTTTAGCTTCATTTCAAAAAATTAACCTCATTAAGAGGAATAGTTCAAATTCTTATATACTGGCAGTGTCGGCCCTGAATATAGACAGGATAGGCGATCACTTAAAGCCCCACTTCAGTGAGTGAGGGCCCCAAATTTTATTTATTTTCTTTTTTTTTTTACATGTATTTTTACAAATATAGAGGGTCTCATATTTGAAATTAATCTAAGGCTCCCAAAATCTCAAGACTGACCTTGTATGTTGGTCCACATTTTCATTTTTATTCGATGTGAGATTTATTTATTGACACTCGTCGGCCATAAAGAGACCGCAAGGTCCACAATAGACACAAGTCAGCCAATTAATTGAACAACAGGTGCACCGTTTGTCACGATGATTTCTAATTGAAAGGTCTTTCTTGGAGTGGAATCAATTTCAGCCTCATCCGAAAGGATAGCCAGAGCCGGTCCTGAGGCAAGGCAGATGAGGCCTACGCCTCAGGCCAAAAACCATAGGGGACCTCATTTCGTTGGCCCTTTAATTGCAGACTTGCAGTCGCCATTGTTGCAGCGAGAAGCTTGGAGCTGGAGAGAGAAAGATGATGTGTTACCTGGGCCTTTTTTTTTAAAAGATTGTGGGCCTTTTATTTTTGGATTTTTTTTTTAATTAGGCCCATTATATTATGAATTGATAATAAGTTAACATGTTGACAACCTTCTCTTCCATTCTCACTTCTCCCAAATCGGCAATTGCAAACCCTATTGGCTATTCGGCTTCCAAATCTGAAATTGTGGATCAGTTGCGCGAGCAGCTCTCCAGTCAAGTATCTGAGCCGCTAGTGCATCGTCGTCCTCCACCAGAATGCCAGTGTCTGTCTCCGCCCTATCCCATTTTTTCGGCAAATGAATTTGTGGATTATGAGTATGTTATGTCTAAATGTCTAAGTTCTTATATGCTCTAGTGATGTAAATTTTGTTGGTGAATTACTGAATTAGCTTCATTGCATCCAAATGGCAGATGAATGAAATAAGAAAATTCCTCATTTTATTTCTGCTAATTAATTTTTTCTGAAGATGTTTTTGGTCATGTTTTATATTGGCTTTTTTGAAGAATGACTTCCTTTTTTTTTCTTTTTGCAAATTATTGTTTTAATTGTCATTTTCTTGCTGTTTGCTGGTCAATAAAATGAAATCCTTATATTGCTCTTATAGAGCATGTTTATTTATTTTCTAATTAAAATTAAACTATTAACATTCAAAAAGTAAAAAATGTGAAAGTTATGTGTGTTTTTAACAATCAAGTAAAAAAGTTGTTTTATTGTTCAGTTTTAAATTAACAATAGGTTGTATAATATCTATTGAATTTGAATCTACGATGGTTTTGGGGGGCTTTCTTTACGAAACTTGCCTCGGGTCCTGAAGATCACAGGACCGGCTCTGAGGATAGCCATGCAAGGAATTAAGAGTGCGGGATAACAGATTAAGGTAACTTAGTAATGCAACCAGTGCGAGCACAAAGAATAAGAAGAAAAAGTAATATAAGCAACAAATATGGCAAATATGTAAAGCATATTATATATGGGAAAGCATACTTTTTAAGGAACATTTGAACGCCCCATAGAATATCAAGTGATCACATGTGTCTGTCTCTCATATGATCAGTAAAATAGCAAAGGAGCAAACACGAATGTCCATCCAATTACAAAGTTGAATAATCCTTCAGACATCTAAGAAAAGAAGTTAGAAAATGTCAAAAAATGAGTTTCACAGATCACAAGATGGGACGTAATTAGAGAAACTAAAGACATTGCTGTACAAAGAAAACCGTACCTGATGAAGCACTGGTGCTCAATCAGATGAATGCAAAGTACTCTGCCAAAAGTTACATTCACAGTGGGTAATGAACACGAAACTTCCTTACCTTTCAATTTTATTGTGCAAAATATTCTTATTTTTCATTTTTTAGCATTTTCATTTCTACTTTCACCTTTCATTACGGAAATCATCATTTTCATCCAATTTCTCAATAAAAATGTAAAATGAAAAATATATCTCATATTTAAATAAAACAATAAAAAGGAAAAATTAAAGAACAAATTACAATTGCACTCCCAAACTTTTTTAAAAAGTACAAATGAGTCCTAATTTAAAAGGGTAATTAGCACAAAACTCCCTATCTTTCAATATTATCGTGCAAAACGTTATTACCTTCCTTTTTTTTTTTTTATGTATTTTCACTATTATTTTCACATTTCATTGCAAAAATCATTATTTTCATCCATTTTCTCAATTGAAAGTTGTAAAATGTCAAATATATCATTCTCTTTAAAGAAACCAAAAAAAAAAAAAAGAACAAATTGCAACTATGCTCCCAAAATTTTCAAAAAAATAAAAATAATTTTTAATTAAATAACTAAAAAATATTTGTACTTTTTTAAAAATGTGGGAGTATAGTTACAATTTGTTCTTTATTTTTATTTTATTTAAATATGAGAGTATATTCGTCATTTTACAGCTTTTCATTGATAAAATTGATGAAAATGATGATTTTCACAATAAAATGTGAAAGATATGAACGTTTTGCATAATAATATTAAAATGTATAGATGTTTTGTGTTAATTACCCTTTTAATAATTTATTTGGACTCATGCATTTTTTTTAAATGTTTGGGAGTGTGACTGCAATTTGTTCTTTAATTGTTCTTTTCTTTTCTTTTTTAAATTTAAATAGGAGTGTATATTTGTAATTTTACATTTTTTTAATTGAGAAACTTGATGAAAATGATAGTTTTTGCTATGAAATGTAAAAATAAATATGAAAATACCAAAAAAATGAAAGGTAAAGATATTTTGCATAATAACATTAAAATGTAGGGACGTTTTATGCTAATTATCCATTATCAAGAGTAATATAGTAGAATATGCTATATCAACAAAATGATAATCTTGTCACAGACTCACAATACATGATATCGATGGAGACTATCACATCCATTTGCCAAAATTATTGAGCAACTTTGGTATAACAAATTGATGTAGCATAGGTTGAGAACTTTAAAACCTATGAAAGTTGAAGAAACCAGCAGAAGAAGCAGAATACATAAAGAAGCACAATACATAAAAGCTAGAGGAAGGAGAGAAGAGAATAGAAGGGGTGGTGGAAAAGGGGAAGAAGCCTGCAACACTCAATTCATTCATTCAGCCATCAAATCTGTCCCCCATGCATAGAGGGCTGCCAACTTTGTACAAAAATAAGTATAAAAGGGCTTGGGCCAGCCCAAAACATGAAACAAGCCCAAAAACAAAATAAAAGGCTTGGGCAAGCCGAAAACATAATACAAGCCCAACTAAAATACTAACTGAATAAACCAAGCTAGATGTCCTCATCAACTCTCCCGGGGTGGGAGGAAAACTCGACTCTGTCGAGGGAATAACTCATAAAAGGCTGCAGTCAGTTGCCCAACCATAAGCTGAGTGGTTAGACAAACCTCTTCCGACGTCTATATATGCGTGTAATAGGTGGTCTGGCCAATGGAAGATCATGTTGACTCCTATAAAGCTCCAACAAGTCAAGATCAAGCTATTGGAGTGTCTCTCTGGGTATCCATGTGCAATCAGAGTCAGGTCGTCCTACCCAACGAACAAGAAAGTGCTGAATTTCTCCATCATTGGTCAATATAATCTGTTCATCTAAAATAGCATCAATCTTATCTTTGGGTATTGTGACAAGGGGTGTTGAAGTAGGGGTAGCAATAGGTTCAGGTTGAAAATCAACATATGGGGGTAGAAAAGGGTTATCAAAGGGCTTAAAATGGCCTTTATAAGCGACTAAATCCTCAACATTGAAAGTAGAGTGGTTGCCAAAATGTGATGGAAGATCAATGACATACGCATTTGGACTAACACGCTTTAAGATTTTAAAAGGACCAGTGCTACGGGCTTGCAATTTGGAACCGGATCCAGATGGACGCCGTTCTGGTCTAATTCGGATCATCACATAATCCCCAATTTTAAACTCAACATATCATTTATGCAAATCAGCTCAAAGTTTATATGATGTATTACTTGCCTCTAGTTGTTTATTGATCTCAATATGCAAGTCATGAAGATGTTGTACAAATGCCTCAGCTGACACAGACACATTAGCATGTGGGGACATAGGGATAAGGTCTAAAGGCTTCCTAAGTTTATAACCATGAACAACTTCAAAAGGACTCATGCCTAAAGACCGATTCACAGAACTGTTGTATGCAATTTGGGCTATCGGGAGGACTAAATCCCAGTTCCTTAGATTTTCCTGAACTAGACATCTTAATAGGTTACCAAGGCTGCGAGACGTTCAACCTCTTCGATTATCTTATCACATCCAAAATGCCCAGCCAGGCCTCCCGCATGACTTTCCCAAACTATAAAGTCTCGTACTGAAGTCCGAGGAATGCACAATTTATTGGACCTAAAAAGATAACCATCCTCTAGACGAAAACCATCAGTAGCATCCAATTGTCTACTTTGCAAAGCAAGGAAAAAATCGGGAAGTCGCATGATTGGAGCTTCTGTCATTCGCCTCTTAACCAACTCAAATGCTTTGGCCGCCTCGTGCGACCAATAAAATTTCCCTCTTTTCATGCACTCCGTAATAGCAGCCATGATCGTGCTAAACCCTTTAATGAAACGACGATAAAAGGTAGCTAAATCATGAAAACTTCAAAGGTCGTGTATAGTCTTGGGATCAGGCCAACCAACAATGGCTTGAATCTTTGCAGGGTCAGCAGACACTCCTGTCATGGAGACAATAAAACCTAGAAATACAACTTTATCTGTGAAGAAATAACATTTCTTCACATTAGCATACAAGCTTGTAGCGCGAAGGGTAGAACAAACCTACGTGAGATGATCTCTATGTTGTTCCCGAGTTTTACTGTACACGAGAATGTCATCAAAGTAGACAACGAGGAATTTACCCATGAATGGTCGCAAAGCTTGTGTCATTACTCTCATAAAAGTACTCGGGGCATTGGTTAGTCCAAAAGGCATGACCAACCACTCATAAAGACCATCCTTCGTTTTAAAGGCAGTCTTCCATTCATCACCTGGGCGAATCCTAATTTGGTGGTACCCACTCTTTAAATCAATCTTAGAAAATATCGTGGCACCGATCATCATGTCCAACATATCATCAATTCTAGGGATTGGAAATCGGTACTTCACTGTGATCTTATTGATGGCACGACTATCAACACACATTCTCCAAGAACCATCTTTCTTAGGAGTCAAAAGAGCGGGAACCGCACAAGGACTTAGACTCTCGTGAATAAATCCTTTTTTGAAGGAGCTCCTCTACTTTCCTTTGAAGCTCAGCATGCTCAGTAGGATTCATTCTATAATGAGGTAAATTTAGAAGAGACGATCCAGGGACAAGATATATAGCATGTTGAATGTCCCGTAAAGGGGGCAATAGATCAGGGAGGTCTTCAAGAAAGACATCTCGAAACTTTTGAAGAACTGATTGGACCTCATCAGGGGTCAATATTGGAGATTTTGATGGAACTTCCATGGTGACCACGGCAAACACAACAGAATCCTCTTGAGTGTACACTCAAATTCTGTAGGGCTAATCATATGTAACCCTCTTCGTTCCACAATTCTCTTCGTCTGTTGTGAGTCAACAAGTTTTGGCGGTAAGGGATTAAGGTGAATCTTCTTTCCATTGAACACAAAGGAACATGAATTTGATCGACCATAGATAGTGACATCTAAATCGAACAACCAGGGTCGACCAAGAATGACGTGTCTGACGTCCATGGGAATGACGTCGCACCATATATGGTCTTTGTATTCAAGAAACTGGATAGGAACTAAACAACGCTCGTTTACGGCAATAGAAGAAGTGTCAACCCAAGAGACGCTATAAGGTTGAGGGTGTGGGACTGGCTGTAATCCAAGACGGGACACCGTAGCCACAGAAACTGCATTATTGCAGCTACCACTATCCACAATAATTTTACAACCCTTGTTATTGATCTTGATATAAGTGTGAAAAATGGCATGACGACACCAGTCATCAGCATCTTTAGGGTGAGTAAGGGTACAACGTATAACATTTAGCCGCGAGGTGTCAGGGACAGAGGTCACAGAATCTAGATCTATAGGGAAGGTTCGGATGCAACCTAACAAGGTATCATCAATATCATCCAAATCGTCAAACTCTTCAAACTTAGGTTCATAGACTTGATCTTCTAATGACTTACCTTCTACATCTTTTCATTCCTCAATGACTAAAGCTCGACTAGGACATCTAGATGCGATATGACCAAAGCCTTTACAATTGAAGCACTGCAGGCAAGAAGAAGTTTTTGGAATTTCGGGAGCTTTACCCTTATTTTCCAACACAGGGAGAACATTAGATGGGAGAGGCCCTAGGAGGGACTTAACAGGCGGAGGTGGGATGGATGAGACGGAAGGACGATTGTCAACACGCCTTCCACATGGAGCCTTAGTGACCAACTCATAATCTTGGACTAAAGAATAAGCATGATCAAGGGTAGTAACACCTCGAAGTATAAGCTCACGCCTAAGATCATCTTTTAGGCCCTACCTAGACCTACTCAAAGTCATTGCCTCATCCTCAACAACATGACATCGCATTCGAAATTCATCAAATTGAGTAACATACTTAGTCACTGGTCAATTTCCCTGTGTAAGGGTATTCCATTGATCCAACAAGTTGCCCCTATAAGAATGGGGCAAATATTTCTCTTGAAGGCGACGCTTCATTTCCTCCCAACTTCCAACTAGAGGTACACGACGCCTCTCAAGGAGATCCTCAACACTTTTTCAGAAGAGTTGGACGGTGCCAGTTAATTTCAGACTAGCAAACTGGACACGTCGATCCTCTAGGACTCCATACCATGCCAAGAAACGATCCATATCTCTAATCCACTGAATAAAAACTCTAGGATCTAAACAACCATCAAAAGTAGGAGCGTCTAACTTCATGTTTCTAAAGTAACGCTCGTCATGGCGTGGAGGAGAATTATTATCGCGACGGCCATGATCTCGTTCTCGATCACGACCCTGATCTCTATTCCTTTGATCACATCGAGGATGTTGTCGACCACCTTGTCGACGATAATAGGGTACATTATGGGACGCTTCAAAGTTATCAACGTCAGTCGAATGAGGGGTTTGTTCAAAATTGTCCAACCTAGCAGCTAGGTCTCTACTCTCTTCACGAGTAATAGCCATCTCGGTTTGGACAGCCGCTATTCGAGTCTGTAAATGTTGCTGACTAGTGACAAGTTGAGCTAATTGTCTAGTGAGTGCATCAAATTGTGAGGGGTCCATAGTGAATATACTAGAACTAGGTGTGACTAGACGACCACTACGCAACTGCATGCAATGTAATACCAGCTATATGACTTGCGATGGAGAGATCAATGAACAACAAGTGCAAGTAACGAAAAATAGCAACTTGAGCATTTAAACTAAAGGTTTGGGGATTAAGTCCAAATATGGAAAGCTAATACTACTGATAGATGTAAAATCACAAAGCGAGTGTCAAATTACCAGTCAAAATCTAATCACGTAAAAGAAGTGGGATAAAAGTGGGGTTTAACAAGGGCTCAATCATGTATATATATATATATATATATATATATATATATATATATATTACAAAATCAAATAATGAAACCGATTACAAATCAAGGCCCAAACAATAATAAAGGCTCAAAACACACAATGTCATAATAACACATGCCCAACATTAACACGGCCCAACTACAACTAAAGCCCAATATTATACATTACCCAACAAACACCCAGGCCAAAGTAACATCAGGGACAATCAGGCAGAGACTCACGCGATGGATATGTTGCTGCAAGCAAGCTCCTTTCCCCCCTGCTATTTCTGCTGACAACGGCGTCGCACGGTGCTGTGACGGTTACCGGCGGTCGGTGCCATAGTGGTCATGAGTGGAGGCGACAGTCGTGGGTGGATGCTCTGGGTGGTCGCGAGTGGGCCGAGTTCAGAAGGGCGATGGATCAATTTCTGGCTGCTGTAATTTCGAGTCGATTCATTCAATTTCTAGTTGCTGTCGCGAGTGAGCGGGCTTTGTTGATTTGGTGTTGATTTGTAGATGACTGGTGGACTTGAAAGTGTCTAAGCTTGCGAGGTGGGTGCTCTCGGTTTGTGAGTAGGCTGGTGGTGGTTATGCAGTGGGATATGGTGGTTGTGACTGAATTTTTGGACAGTGGTTGTGGCGTGTGGGAGATGCTTAGTGGTGATTTCAGTTGCTGTTTGAAGTGGGTTGTGTGTATGTGCGTGTATGGTTATTAGGTTTATGTTATGATAGGTTGTGTATATGGTGTATACAGGGTTCTACTGGTTATTATATGGGCTAGAGGTTGATGGTGTGGACTCGCCGGTAAAACTTTTCTTCATTTCCATGGCAATCTGTGACTGTAATTCTCAGTTGAAGAGGTTGGAACCAGGTTTGGCTCTGATACCAAGTTGATGTAGTATAGGTTGAGAACTTTAAAACCTGTGAAAGTTGAAGAAACCAGCAGAAGAAGCACAATACATAAAAGCTAGAGGAAGGAGAGAAGGGAAGAGAAGAGAAGAGAAGGGGCAGTGGAAAAGGGGAAGAAGCCTGCAAAACTCAATTCATTCATTCAACCATCAAATCTGTCCCCCATGCATAGAGGGCTGCCAACTTAATACAAAAATAAGTATAAAAGGGCTTGGGCCAGCCCAAAACATGAAACAAGCCCAAAAACAAAATAAAAGGCTTCGGCAAGCCCAAAACATAATACAAGCCCAACTAAAATACTAACTAAATAAACCAAGCTAGATGTCCTCATCACAAATGCTTATGTAAAAACTACCCAAATTTGAACTTCACAAATTGCTACTCCTTATGTATAAACTACCAGAATTTGCAATTTACAACTGCTACTTTATGTTTTTCTCATATCAAATAAAAGCCACAGTTTTCAGTAAGTAAAAAGTCAGGCCAAACATTTGAGTATGCTCCATACAATTTATAAACACGTCGATGATGAATGAAAAGAATAATAGACAAGAAGTTGCACATATCAGGTGTTCCAAAACTAGAAAAGGAAATTTATAAAGTATGAAACTCTTCTCATCTTTGAGAAAAAAATTAAAAAATAAAAATAAAAAAATTCACTTTGATCTTGATACTTCAAGTTGCCATCTGATTCATAGAGAAACTGCACCTTTTAGAGCAGTTGCGCATCCTGGTAAAGATGATAATGAAAACTAATTCCTTGTAAGCACAAATCTTGAAAAAGATATGACTATTAATAAAGTTGTCTAATAATAAATCATGTGATTACACAAGCAAACTTTTATGAAAATTACCTAATGAAAATGTTGTTCATTTGATTTTAAACCACTCCAAAACATTTAAAACTAACGTAGACGAGATTTCCACCAAATATTATTCCTCTAAGAGAATTATATAAGGCAAAATCAAGAAAAAATTAAGAGAGATGCCAATAAGGGAGTTGATTGTTTCTGAACTAATGGCCAAACAGGATCCCCCTGCAATGTTTACAAGAAATGTTAAAACACTGAGTCCAGTTATTTCAGGGAGGCACTGGAGTTGCTGGAAGTATGCTTCAATTGCATCAACTGTGAAAGTTCTAATTAGCCAATTGATTCAGACCCAACATGCGAAATTATACAATTAAAAGCAACAAGTCACTTTTTAATTATTTCTAGATGATTAGGCCAAACAAGTTAGTTTATCCTAAATTTGAATACTACAGTTTGTAGATAGAAAGCAATGAATAACACCGATATGATTAAAGAGAAATCCCAACAGGGTAAAAACTTGGGGCACTTTGCTAGTCAGTAATCCACTATAAATCGAAGCAAACTTATAGTATGGACCAGACCCGTCTACCCCGAAGAACTTATGACCTCAATTCCTGCAGTCTCCCTTGATCCTGTTGGAGGTGTGCTCCTTCAACACAAATTTCGACTCCTAATTTATGCCTTACCTTAGTCCTCTTCAATTTGAACTTCTGCAATAGCTCCCGGTCCCTGGTATTGATTTATCTCCAATGAATTAGGTGGTTTGGTGTTTGATGAAATGACTTTCTGTGTTTTATCTTGTGGTTTTTTATTAAACATATACTGTTGAATTTATGGACCAAATAATCAATGATGGTTGAATCTAGAAATCAAGGAATGTTTTGGATCTTAAAATTACTGATCTCTATGAAATAATTATGATTTAGCATACTTTTGGACGTCCCATAGGATATACATTTATAATGGTTAGTGTTTGGAATGAAAAGGGATTGAAAAACCAAGTGTTTGAAGCAAAACAGATTTCTGAATGTCGATCAGTCACTCGAGCACTAAGCTAGCCACAAGCGAGCGAAGACTAAGCAGTTATCATTATTTTTATCATAACTTTCTCTCCCACTATTCTATTGAAGTGATTCAAAATGCATTGGAAAGCTCTCTCAATGTCCTACAATTCTTCTATTGAGATAGGCTAATCTAAATTCCAACATTTTCAATGTAAAAAATGCGTTACAAGTTGTGACTTATAATTTGAAGCAAAACTTATGCAGCTCTTTAACACCCTTTAAACTTCTAATTGCATTCCCTTAATCATATGTGATCTTCGTGAACATTTTTAACATTCTGTATTATTTCATACTAAACCAGAATATTACAACACGGAAGATCATTTGATCAAACACCAAATCACCTAATCCACCGGAGATAAATCAATACTAAGGATTGAGAGTTGTTGTAGAAGAAAAATATTCAAGAGGACTTGGGTAAGGTATAAACCACGAGTCAAGATTTGTTTCGAATGAGCATGGCTCTAGTAGGATCAAGGGAGACTACAAGAATTGAGGTCAGAAGTTCTACGGGGTAGACATGTATGGTTCGTACTATAAGTTTCCTTCGATTTATAGTGGATTACTGACTGACAAAGTGCACGGAGTTTTTACTCAGTTGGAGTTTCTATGTAATCATATCGGTATTATTTACTGCTTTCTATTTATAAATTATGATATTCAAACTTAGGATAAATTGACTTGTTTGACATAATCATCTCAAAACAATAAAAAAAATGACTTGATGCTTTTAATCGTGTAATTCTACACGATGGGCTAAATCAATCGGCTATTTAGAACTTTTGAGTGGTAGCAGAGCCTGAATTTGATCCTAGACCTTGTTAGTCTGTATGAGTCAGTTATTATTCGTTCTTCCTTATTTTTTTATGGCATAAATTGTGTCTATTGGAAGGTTAGAATGAGAGATTTCTTTGAGTCTATAGATGAGCGGGTTTAGGTGAGCATTCAGAATGGTTGGACCGCTCCTTCTACCACTGTTAATAATGTAGTTACATCCATCCATATTGTCAATTAAGCCAAGACTAATTTAGAAGAGTATAACTGGAATGGTAAAGCCCTTCATGTTTTATTTATGGTCGTGTCACTTGATAAGTTTAGGCGAGTGTCTATATGTGAGGTTGTTAAAGAGGTTTGAAGTATTTTGCAGACCACACGAAGGACCTCAAGCTATTAAGAACTCTGAGTTATAGATGTTGACCACTAGGTTTGAAGAGATTAGGATGAAGAATGATGAGACCTTCGATAACTTTTATGCGAGCTTGAATGATATAGTTAATTCTAATTTCAACCTAGGCGAGAGAATTTCTGAGTCTAAGATTGTAAGAAAAAATCTTAAATTCTCACCTGAGATATTTAGACCTAAAATTACGATTATTGAGGAGAGCAAGGATTTAGATATGGTTAAGATTGAAGTACTAGTTGGATCTCTCTAAACTTATGAACTCACCATATCTCAACCTAAGAAGAATAAGCCTATAGCCTTAAACACTATTAGGGAAAAAGAGTATGACTCTACTAATACAAAGAGCATTAATGATGAGGAGATAGCTTATTTTACTAAGAAATTTCGAAAAACATTTAGAAATAAGAAGAGGCCTCAAGGGAGACATAGAAGTGCTCCTAGTGAGTCTAGAAAGAGATTTCAATCTATGAAATGTCATAAGTTTCAAAGGTTTTGGTCATTATAGGAGTAAGTGCCCTAACAGTAAGAAAAATCAGGGTAAAGGGATGAATGCAACTCTCACTGATGATAAGTTAACTCGGATAATCAAAGTGAGAAGTCCACTCATGATAAGAGTGGAAAGTTTATGGCCTTCACTGCTAGGATTAGGAATGAATCTGACGAGGACAGTTAGAAGATTGATGAAGTAGATATTGGTGAGCTCTCTGAGGAAGATTTTGAAGATGATGAAGTGATTCATGAGGCTTATCATAAATTATTTGAATAGAGTCTTAAGATTAAAGAGTTGAATAAAGCCATGTTTAAGAAGGTTAATGCAGTTAAGCTAAAAAGAGAAAGACTTATATATGAACTTTAGGAGTCAACCAAAAGCCTTAATGAGTTAAAATTAGTCAATGAGAACTTAGAGACTAAGGTTAAAACCCTGACAAGGGACCTTGAGAAATCCAATACTCAACTCCATTCCTTCTAGAGTGGATCTCAAAAACTAGACAATCTTTTAGGGTTGAACAAGCCTGCTAGGAAGATGGGAGGTCTAGGATATAAGCAAACCGATCATAATAGGGCTAGTACTTCCAAAACCAATTTTGTCACTGCCATCAACTAGCCTAAGTATGTTCCTATTCCTAAACTTAAGAACAATGGTATCATAAGACAGAGACCTACTAGACAGCATGGGACATACCAACCTAGGAACAAATAAAAGGGACCTAGGTTTATCTCTACTTTTTTCAATTGTGGTGAGTTAGGACATATAAGGCCTCAGTGTCACAAATTCCTAAATAGAAATAGAGATCAAAATTTCGCTAGAAATAAAAATCAAGATTTTGATAGTCAAATTGACTTCTTTACTAAACAGGGAGTAAATTAACTGAGCTAATGACACAGATGATTCGGAATAAGTCTTCCAATAGGCAAGTCTAGCTTAAGAAGAGTGATCTCTATGATCAAAAAGATGCTCTGACTAATGATACTATTTGAGTTGCTCCTCAAGGGAAGATCGGTTTTATGTCTTAATGAGTTGATATTTTTGGTACATGTTTATGCTTATTCATTGTACTTATTCTTGATAGTATGCATCTCGTTTATTTTGCGTTGTCACATGCATATTTTTATTTTATTTTGGTTTAGTGTGTTGCATATTTTTTTTATTTTGTATGTTTAGTGCGTTCATATTTTATCAATTGAAAAAATAAATCAATAACAAGAAAAATGATTTTTTATTAGACATGTTATATTCCTATCAAGTACTAGTACGGTTCATGATTAATAAATTAAATTTTCATTAATTTGTTTAAAAATTTGGTACTTGGTATATGTTATTATATGTATCTTATGCGCTGCATACATTAGACTCTTGTAAGTAGGTTTTAACCACATGCTTGAAATTTGGGATAGCGATCATTTGTTTGGTGAATTAACTTTGAATATGTAATGATCTTTAACCATATTGACTTAAAGCTCTAGTATATTCACCTTAAAAGAAAAATATGACTGAAATTCAAAAATTTTGAAATATATGAAAAGGTGAGATTCGTCTTATACTCTCCTTTGGAGCTTATTTGTCTCGAGCAATTAAATTTTATGAATTTCTCATAACCTAATGTCCTATGGTCAATAGACTAGCAGTCATTGGCCTAAAACTCGTTATAGGGATAATCACTTAATGGAGTAGAGATTGTACATAAAATATAAAAGAAAAATGAGAGGAAAAAAAATATATATATATATGAAAAACCTAACGTTCGACCCAACTAACACCTAGAGGGGGGGTGAATAGGTGTTAATGCGAAATTAAAAAACTTATCAATTAATTCGTGCAACAAGTCACAAGAATTAAAGTTTGTCCAGATTCATTCACATGTCTTAATTACTTATGTTGAATTACCGGTAACAATAAATAAATTAAAGCAATAAAAGAACACAACGAATGTTGACAGAGAAACCCCAACTGGGTAAAAACTCCGGGCACAAGCCAGTAGAGATCCACTATTTGTAGAAGGTAACTTACAGTACGTCAGAACAATTGATCTCCTCAATTTTCTAACCTCCTTACTGTTTGAGAACAAGACTCTCCTGGATCTAGCAGATCTGTGTACCATCCCAGCCTTGTGTGACTTCTACTTCCCGTGAATCGTCAAGCACTCCCCCTCTTCAAGCAAGTTCTTCCCAGATCTTCAATTTGAGGTTCTTCTGGAAGTTTTATAGGATTTAGAGAAGGTGATGTTTTGGTGTTTCAGGGTGTGATGTTTTTCTGCAAAAGCCAAGGATTTTTAATCTGAAAAGTTTAGAAGATTGTTTGGCTTTTTGAACCTTGGTGTGAAAGATATAAAGGATTAATCTCCAAGGATTTTAGAGTGAAGCAATAATATGGCTTCAATGTGTATTTTCTCCATAATCAACTCGAAGGAGACGAATGGTATTTATATGGCTCAACATATGGTCTTGTGGCGCGTCAAAAATTCGCGAGCTTTTAAATTTAATGTTGCCCAGATAAATAGGTCGCTCGAGCGAGGGACCAGCGTGACTCGAGCGACGTCCACTTCGCTCGAGCGACCTGCTGGCGAGGCTCTAGCGACAGTGGTTCTGCAATCGTGGCTCGAGCGAGATCATGGCGTGACTCTAGCGAAATCTCGCGCCGTTTGCAACTTCGAGGCATCCATCACAACCCTAGACCTAGCCTTCAACACTTTGATTAATTGCAACTCAAGTCCCTGAACTATTGGACATTTGACACTTTGGTCCTTGACCTTACAATTATGACATTTTAATCCTTGACTTTACAATTATTACATTTTGGTCCTTGGTCACAGATTTGCCAATTACATATTTCCTAACAAACTCCCCCTTTGGCATTCTGTGACAAAAACACATTTGATAGTCGAGGATGAAAATACATTGACTCCAACCTATCTACTATCTCTGCAATATCTTGTTGATCCTGTTTCCTGAAAAGGCAAAACTCAAAATACCATGTGAAAACGCAAGTGAAATGG
>NC_036242.1:25915693-25917635 GCF_002742605.1 Olea europaea var. sylvestris | reverse complement strand
CAAAAAAATAAGCTAAGAAGCAGCATCCGCAGCATCGGAAGAATCAGAGCCACTCTCAGCACTCGTGCTGGCCTCCAAATGATCTCGAATCCAGCGCAACTGACGCTGACAAACAGTAAGAGCACGGCGAAACGAAGTCATCTCAGCTGTCTAACGCTCCGAAGCAGCACGTAACTGCGTGATCTCAGCCAATATACGAGCCTGCTGCTCGATCAATGTAGTCATCGGACCCAAAAGAGGCACCAAGGGGTCAACTGGCAATGTAGCCACCCCAGAGACTGAAGTAGAAGTAGAGGGACCGGAAGAGCTGATCGGAATAGTAAGAGGAGGAGTGGAACGAGACGAAAGACAGACTCGAGAACCCCCAGTAAGAATATCAAATATAGGATCAAGGGGCTCGGAGGAATCAAAAACATCAAAAACTGCATCCGCAGTAGGAACAGGAGCAGAAGAAGAAGAAGCGGGAATATGAGAGCGACTCTGATGTATAGTCTGCTGTCCAATCGGATGTCCAATGCGTCGAGTCGAGCTCTCAGGAAAAGAAGCACCTGAGGCTAAGGCTACCCGATGAATCAAACAAGCATATGGTAATCCAATCCGACCCCCAGGAGTACGAAAAGAAGCCAGAATCTGCTGGCAAATAAAACTAGGGAGGTCAATCGAATCCCCAAGAAGTAATGCATATAAAAACCGGGCCCGCCCCATAGGTAAAGAAGAAGTATGGGCAACAGGCCAAAGGTTCGTGCACACAATGCGCAACAAGGGAGTCGGTCGGAACAGAAGAGGGTAAAATATAGGGGTATGTAGGATGGGTAATCTCAGGAATACCTAAAGCCCTAGCTAAGGCAGAAGGAGTAACCCTAAAAGTATGACCCCGTAGAAAAGACCGGAACGAGGACCCATCAATGTCATGGATGTTAGCATAGAATTCCTGGACAAGGAGAGGGGGTGGAGGAGAGAGACCAACAAGTAAAGGCTCCCAACCCCTGGATACTAGAATGGCTGCTATCTCAACTAGTAGGTCAGAAAGGATTACCTCACGCTCCATGAGAACAGGGCGTAAGGAGAACTAGGACGTGAAGACCTCCTGAGCAGTAGCAGAAATGAACCTCGAACGATTGTATGAGGTCGAACCACTAGCAGGCTGGGAAGAGGGACGTGATCCCTTACGAGCCATCTGGCACACATAAAGAGGCAAGAAATGAGACATATGAATAATGCAAGTGAAGTGATGCAACGTGACATGACACACGTGCACATACATGAGCCTAAAACAAAGATGTATCGAAAAACGCGAAATGACCCTACGAGCATAAATAGCCTGTCTCGTCACCCGACCAAGAAACCATGCACAAACACCATGAAGAAGAACCATGCAAAAGGGAAACAACAAAACATGTAAAAAAAATCAAACCTAAATAGACTAAGGCATTTCATCGAGCATGTGGCGTGCGGTTCTTTGGCACAACTTTCCAGGCATGCAAGATACGTAACCCCGTACCCAATCACACAACCACAAACTAGGTAACATCCCGAACAATATGAAACAAACAGCATGCAAATCGGATTTACGGAATGCAAGAACCAACGCGATGAACTTCTATGAAAAACATAACTAACACAAGCAAAATTTCAACACAATTCTCACAATGCCATGGAAAATATAAATCCAACGTGAAACAAACTTCATGGCAACGATGCTAAACAAGATATAGCCCAAGAATTTACGTAATAGAAGCAAAGAATCACGCAAAATGCAAAGAATTGAGGAAAAGACAAAAAAAAACGAAAAAAAATAAAAACATGGAAAGTTTACCTCAATTGAAGTTCAAAAATGGAATTTTGATGTTGAAATGATTTGTAATAACGTCGTAACACTCAATTAACAATATGAACAGATGAAATTCCAGAGGATTGTATGAAATTTGTGAAGAACTTGGAG
>NC_036242.1:25880676-25905038 GCF_002742605.1 Olea europaea var. sylvestris | reverse complement strand
CGACGAAATTTTTTAGAAATTGCCATCATACGGTCACATGTTAATCGAGAAATATCCAGGAACTATTGCACAAATTGAACTCGACTCAAATAATAGGTTCTTGTACTTCTTCTTAGGGTTCGGGCAGAGTGTACGTGGTTTTCGAGAGTACATGAGGCCAGTAATTTGTTTTGATGGAAATCATTTGAAAGGCCAATATAAGGGAACACTACTAGTAGCTGCAGCGCAAGATGCTAACCTACAAATATATCCTCTTACTTGGAGTGTTGTCGATGGGGAAACAAATGTATCATGATATTGGTCCTTTGCGAAGTTGAAAGATGTCGTTGATGATTCAAACCAGCTAATGTTTGTGTCGGACAGGAAGAAAAGTATTAAGCAGGCAATTACGAAGTTGTTCTCACTTTCTCACCACAGTGCCTGCATCTGGCGTATTGAGAAAAACTTCATTGCTAGGTATAGCAATAGCAATGTCATATTCTTGTTCAAGTGGGCAGAGCTAGCATACCGCCTATCGAAATTTGATCAGTTCATGACACAGATAAAAATCATTCGATCGTCAATGGCATCTTACTTGGAACATGTTGGTATATCCACCTAGTCACGGGCAAATTTTGTTGGTAATCGGTACAACGTTGTGATGAATAACATTACGGATCACTAAATTCAATCCTAAGGCGACAACAAAGTTTCCCTATAATCTCGTTGGTCGAAAATATTACGTCATTGATGCAACGATGGTTCTACGAGAGAAAAAGCACATCCACGAAATCTAGTACGACTATGACACCAAAAATTGATGATGAATTGAGAAAATCATTCGATGCCGGTGCAACTTTACTAGTACAAAATTTGGACGAACTCGTTTTTAAGGTAGGTGTAGCTACCGAACTTTGTACTGTCGACCTTATAGGTAACACATGTTCATGTCGAGAGTTTCAAATGTGACAAATCCCATGTTCACATGCATCCTGAGCTTCTTGCACAAAAGAAAAATTATTGTATGATTTGTGCTCCCTTTACTACACCACAAATGTTAGCGAGCTGCGTACAACGAAGTTCTTCACCCCATTGGCCGAGAGTCAGATTGGGTTGTTCCTCAGTCTATTTTTTTCGTCGAAGTTTTATCCCCGAATATACGTAGAGCACCAGGTCGACCTCCTACCCAACGTCAACAGTCAAGAACTGAAAGGTCAACTTTGACACGAAAATGCAACCGATGTAGGGGTTCTGGACATAATAGGCAAACATGTCAGAATTTGACACCTTTAAGTGAGACGTATACTTGAATGACATTGTGTATTTCGATCGTCAAATGCCCTGATAACATGGATTATCAATGTTTTGAATATATTTTTTCGTATTACTTGTTTTCTATCTGAATTGTTCATCTCGTGTTTTGAATGTTGTTGAATATATTTTTGACTTTTACTTCTTGTTTCTTTCTTCGTGCTCTCTTTATAGTACTTATCTGTAACTGCTTATTCTAAAATTAAGTTCATAATACATTCTGAATCCTTTATAAGGATTCACCCCATTTTTTGTGATTTTTCTCTTATATTATCCTTATCATTCAAAATTTTATAGCGTACGAACAGGAAAATTCGAATGGGCATTTCACTAAGTACAAACAACACTTAATTTTAGAATATCGTAATGGATATAAACAAGAAAGCCCAAGTTTGGGGCATAACTACAAATAAGGGAAATGGCGATCACATATATTCTTATGGGCATTTCATTACAATATCATTTCGTTCATCATATAAGTGAACAATCATATATGTAATTCATCACTGAGATTTTCTTAATCATTGTAAACACAATGTGGTAATGGATATAAAAACAACTCATGAATGACTCATTCTCCTAAGTCATTGAAGCAAAGAAAATGGTAATCACAACAAAAGGAAGCCATAACTCCAATACATGTCGTAGACAACTATTATACAAAATGGTGATCACCCCAAAAAATATTCATCACCTATATGGATTTTATAGTACTAGTATATGTACGTAAACATTTCACTTACGATGATTGCATCTTCTACATATCCTCTACCACGGACAAAGAGGACAC
This sequence comes from Olea europaea var. sylvestris, assembly GCF_002742605.1. Lineage (NCBI taxonomy): Eukaryota > Viridiplantae > Streptophyta > Magnoliopsida > Lamiales > Oleaceae > Olea > Olea europaea. The sequence continues at coordinate 25,902,958 of NC_036242.1, read as the reverse complement.
ATCCCTGTCATACTCCTCGTCAGAGCTTATGATGATCACATCTTCATTTTCGGCGGGAACTACTCCAACATTTTCATCCAACAATACATGATGTGCTTCCAATTGGACCTCTACTAGGACGATCTTACAATGAACTTGAATTGGTTCAATTTCATCGATTAGATTCGAAAAAAGAATAGGTTGAAGGCAAACCCTACAATGGCGGTTCAAAGGTTGACGAACATATGGAACAAAGGCATTGCTTTCATCATCCAAGTCCGAGTCTATGATGATCGGGTTGTCCGCGGAAGACTCGAGTGGGTCGAAAGTGATAGTAACATCAATAAAAGGAGTATGTTGAGTTGATGAAGATGTAATCAATGGAAAAACTAACTAGTGCTATGAATTTGTTAAATTCCCGTCTGTGCATATTCAAGTAAAATCCAGCCTTTTATAGTGGAGAAACACTTGTCTGTTGAATGCATGAGAAGATATCTGACCAACCAATATGGTTGAAGTCATTCATGGTGATTATTTTATAACTTTTTTTCACATCAATATGGTTGAGAATGTACTTGTGCTTGGCATACCAATTTTAAATGCTATAGTAATTATAAACCTACTTGCTATAGTTTTTGCAGTTAATACTCCAATTGGTTGCCTTCACTCTTCATTAAAATTGGTTGGATCATATTTATCTTGACATTTGTTGCCGTTCTCGACATTTGGAACGTCGTTATCAACATTAAATAGCTGTTAATCTCGACACTTAACATTATAGTTGTCTAGAACGACACTTGGACCAAAAGAGGAGATTTCTCTACATTTCAACGATTTCCTGACGTTTGATGTGTCGTTCTCGATATTACATAGCTGTGAATCTCGACGCTTGATATTTCATTTGTCTAGAATGACAGTTCGAGAACATATTACATACCACCATATAAATCGAAATATGCAAAACACTGTGTAAACCAAAACATATATTATGTACCACCACATAAACTAAAATACATGTTACGCACCACCACATAAAGCAAAATGCATATTACAAACGACACTATCATGAACCGACTGATCATCAATAGTCTCGCAAGCAAAGTACAGCTAGCCACTACAACTTTTTCACTATCGGGAATGAAGAAAGTATTCGTTATGACAAAGATCAACCGCAATATTTCGTCTGTATAGTGACATCCTCTCTGCTGAAACTGATTCTATTGGATACCCTAGAACGAAGCATTCTATATATTTGAGTACAAATATTATGCAATTTGGCCTGTACAAGAAATAGTTTTTCGTTAGTCAAAATTAGTATATACGATAAATTAACTGCGATTGTAAATAACAAGAGTTGAAATGCTCACCCATTGTTCGCACATGGTAGATAAGGTAAAATCTCTAGCTTCATTCGTTCATTTCTATGTTTATTTATATCTCGTCTGGTGGACAGGGGTGGACACTGCAATAATCCTTGAACGAGTGTGCATGTTGCTTCTGCGTGTGCGTTGATTGTATCTGGTGTGTGAACATTATTGCTGCAGTCGTATATGTGAAATTTTCATTTAGGAATATTGACCAGAAAAAGATACCATTCATTGCCTGAATATGAGCTTGAAATTAATAAATACTTGCATTCTATCCGTGGACGACCAGCTACATGTAATCTACCATTGTCGTAGTCTTGTCGGCGAGTTCCATCCGATTGACCTCTCTGGTTTCCCATTCGAAATTTCATTTGCCACCTCATTTGCTGAGAACACTCCTCTTCAAATTGAAAGTCCAAAATTGCATATTGTTTATTGACGCGAGTACAACCTTCATTCATACACTGCCTCAATAACTTCAGCTCCAACGCAATATGCTAATGAAATAAATACATGTAACATATATAAGACATATTAACTATGAAGGTAAATTGATTGTGATTGCTAACCTTCACTCACCGTAATATTTAGATCCTTCGTCGGATCCATTAAAGTTCTCAGCATGTCTCTTCCATAGACATTGTCATGACCATCGTCCAAATATGCATTGTATAACATAATTTAAATTAATGTCGAATAAATCAACAGAGAATTTTTGACATTGATATAATAATGTTTAGCATTTGAACTATTCAGAATGAGTTAAATTTGTTACCCAGATTGATTTTTCGATATCCAATTTCTAATGTTTTTGTACTTTTTCATGTCGTAGTCTTCTAAGGAACAGCCTGTAGATGACGAAGACTGTGTGTATTTCATTTTCTTTCCCCTTTCTCTTCTCCATATGTCAACACTTTCTGTTGGTTGAGACGTTGATTTCTCATGCGGTTGATCAGTGGGATTTGGACTTGCATGGGGAGGAACATCCTGCTGCTTGGAACCTATAATAGCTTTCATGTTGGATTCCCAGTTAAATAATCTGTATAGCATATTCTCATTCTTTTCGTCAATGTAAGATCTCACAGAACATAAACTTGTATCAACATAAGACTGCATGTGCTCTTGTTACTGTTGGAATAATTCTTCTTGCTTTTGGAGAATCGCCTGATAATGGGCTTCTTGTTGTTGCGATTCCTGGGCAATATGAATGTTAAACATATATGATAGAGAATTATCCATGTATGACTGCATACCACATTGCATATAATCTGGCAAGGATTTGTTATGTTGCTCGAACAGTCGCTTTTGGCTTTCAAGGATAGCATGGTTTAGGGCTCTTGATTTTTCAACAAATTCTGCCTTCAAATTACCACATAGACTGGATACATCGGATATCATATGCTGCATGTACATACCCAACATTTCTTCCATTCAGTTTTCAGTTATATATCTAGAGGCACCAGAAGCAAAACTAGACCCAACTCCAGTTGAAGTTCTCGATGTACCATGACTGGTCGTTTCTTGCACACGGATGTTATCCGGTATTGGTTGTACTACATTATCTAATTCTCCATTGACAATGGCATCTAATATACTATGTTGATTGTCAACTGACAGTGAAAGATTTGTGTACCACAGTGTTTGTAATTCTTCTTCTGTAGGCTGCAGCACTGCAATGAATTCGATCTGTAATCATAACAAACTATCAGAATTCATTTGTTTAATTAAACTTGTTAATAATTAAATGTGAATGTCATTCTACATTGAAAATAAAAAATTCATACATCTTCAGTATCCAAAAATTCTTTAACAATCGATTCCTTCAGTATAGTATTAGGCCTTCAATTATAGATTCGTGGAATCTGCACCGTTTTGTATCTACGGCGACCAAACTTTTGTCCAATCTGTGGAAATACTTCATAAATCCAATATTGCAACATAATAAAGGAGAAATGTGATGTATATAATTATTCTCAACGTAATGAAAGAGAAATGTGATGTATATAATTATTCTTTCTTTGTACAAAAAAATTATACATAATACGTCAATAATTAAAATAGGAACAGAATACCTGAAATGCGAGTGGATAGCCTTGTAGTGCATACTTACATTCTGTTTGTTTCTTATGTTGCTTCCTTAGTATTATTTCCAATTGTGAATCTTTCAATGAATTTAACAAAACGAAAAATGCTATCCGGCCACATGGATACGTAAGGAACTCATCAAGACGTTCAACCATGCACGGAGTTCTATAACCAATTTGTCTTAAAGTCGGTTTCAACGCACACTCAACCAACATAACTAATCCCAACTTAAATTTATCTTCTTCATCTTCACACATGTGGAAAGTTTCAAAAAGCATTCTATTGCTAATTTTTTTTGCGCCATTGAAGTATTGATTTCTAAGACGATCGTTATTATAATCAATTTCTATGGATGGTTCATGGCAAAGTAGTCCAGTAATGAGGCAAAATTCTTGCATTCAAACCTAGCAAGATGATCATTTAACCGTACCCAAAGTTCATTATTTTTACCACAATGTACAAGTCTCATTATAAATTCGTGTACCAACTTACTAGTAAATTGTTCTTCTTCTCCTTTAAAAACAACTCCATAAATAAATTCATAAAAATTACTACACATCAAAGAACATTATTGATTTGCATCTATGAATTCTACAAAATCTTTAACATATTCACGATTTGGATACTGAACGATGGTAGCAGAAAACCATTGTTCTGGAGACAGAACGTATTCTAAAGACATCTGCATAAATTATACAAGAATTAATATTTTTAAACAAATCTAATTATTTTTTGAGGAAACCTTGTACACTAAACATACTATATGTGTCCAATTATTCAAGAATTAATATTTTTATTTGATTTTACACATCTAGTATACTAAAACAAATACTTTTAAGTGAAGTTATTTAAGAATTAATATTTCCAAACAAATATAAAACTTTTTTTCACGTCTTGTATACTAAAAAAAAATTAAAATCAAGTGTAAAAATGTTGAAAAATTAATTTTTCAAACAAATCTAATAATTTTGTTTACATATTTCGTAAAACATACTAATAATAGGGGTGGGTTTAAAAAAATAATAATAATTTAAAAGTTCCGCGTGTCACGGCGTCTCCGTGTGTCGTCACGGAGACGACTGTCTCGTGATTAATGGAGATAGTTTTTCGACTAAATTGTATTTTCGTGTCAAAAAAATATATTTTTTCGATGATATTCAACTAAATGCTAAATAGCACAAATCTTGAACACAAATTTTGAATTACTTATCTTCTCCGATCAAATGAGCGCATTTTTTGAGTGAATGTGGAAAAATCTTTCTGGCTAATTGTCTTTCAAAGTGAATGTAAGAATGAGACTTTAATTAAAACGTGTGGAGAGTGAATGAATGTAACAATTAGTTCTAACTAAATGTGTGGATGGGGGAGTGAATGTGAGAATAATGAGTGAATGAGAAGAAGTAGCTAAAAGTGTACATTTGAGTAAATGTCAGAACAATTTTGTTGTGTTATGATAATTGAATATTGTTGATAGATTCTGTATATAGAGAATATATTCGCTTGTTGTGTTGTGATAATTGAATATTTTTCACACATTATGGATATATATTAATGGTTTCTTTATGCATCAATGTTGTGATTTGTTGTGTTGCACTAATTGAAACTTCTTGGCAAATTATAAATTTCTTTAATTGAATATTCGTAACTTTTTTTGTTTAGTTTATGAAATTACTTTTGAAAATTATTATATCACCCATTTTTCCTTCTTATTGTAAATAACATTTTCTTCAAAAAAAAAAAATTTTAATTCTTTTTATTCCATTAAAATTTTATATTGGCAAAAAAAAAATTTAACGTTTTGTCCGATTCAAATTTTATATTGAAAAAAAAAGTTTGATAAATTTCTTTAATTTATTAAAGCTAACCGAGTTAATTAATTTTTCCTTACATCTCATTTTTTATGTTCGAGTAGGATAACGAAAGACAGAATTTTTCTTTTGTTGTCATAAGTAAAAGCTTCAAAATACATCATTTATATTTTTTTAACCTGAAGTTTATTTTGTTTTCACTTACATAATAACACACAATCACACATATGTTCACATATTATTGAAACAAAAATATAAGGGACGTTAACATTTATATTGAAACAATATATTTCTTAACATTTCACTCATTTCAAGACATTTGACGTGTAGTTCTCGACATTAAATGTATGCTAATCTGGATAATTGACATTACATTTGTATAGAACGACATTTCAACTAAAGTATAGTATTTCCCCACATTTCATTAGAACATTGACATTTCCTAGTCCACTATAGGAGATAATAAATTTATAAACTATTTTCAACATACAACCTTCCGAACATGCCACTAACATATAAACCACAAGTTTACATCCACAAAATATTATATACCACCATATAAACAAAAATATGCAAACCACTGTGCAAACCAAAATATATTTTACGTACCACGACATAAACCAAAATACACATTGAAAAATCACCATATAAATCAAAATATGTGAACCTCTAAATTTGAATCAACCTGAAGTTCATATCCAATCACCATTATGTGCCGTCAACCAAAATACATAGACTACGCATCCCTCTTACCCCTCTTGCGACCAGATCGGGTGTATGGCGTCTTTGTGTTCGCACTAGCCTTTTTCAGCCTCAACGATCGAGGTCTACGTGTAGTTGGATCAGCTGCCATTGAAGGTCCAAAAACGACGCTATCATGAACCAGCTGATCATCAACGGTCACACCAACTGTAGGTACAATGGCTGTGCCTCTTTCACAATATCACAAGCAACATATACTGACTCAAGTATTCCAACCCCACCTCCTGACGTTATGGACACATCAGGGATATTACAAACAACTGGTTCGGTTGCCTCTCCGACATCCTGCCTATCCGCAGAAATATTGGGAATCAAATCATCATGTCGGGGCTCGTCTCCACCGCGATCGTCATGACCAAATCCACCATACTCAGCAGCAACATTGTGTTGCCCAATTTCTATAGCAACTTCATCAAACCTTCGTCGAAGCACATTGATCTCATCGGTGACATGATTTATCAAACCACACACATGACCTCCCAAATCATTTTGGAAACTAGCGAATCTTGTGTTCATCTCTTCCTTCAAATCGCCCATCTTGCTCTCAAATGTCTCCCGTTGTTCTTTCAAAATATCTCTTATCTCATCTAATGACACATGCTTTCAATGATCAGATCCCCATGCTCTTCTTCTCTGCCTTCAACGTGATACAAATCTCGATGATGAGGTCCACCTTTGTTGCCTCTTTGGGATTTATTTGGTTGATGGTTGTTGTCATCGTTCTGTATGACATCATCTTCAACTGGACAAGCTCGTATTTCTATTGATTGAGCAACAAGACCATCTAGAATGGGGCCAGCTACGTCTTCCAACGGAAACTAGATCGACGATGTACGACTACAATTCTTCTGCAGCAATTGCGTGCAGCGTTGCCCACGAGTGCACCACAGGGGAAGGAAAAATAGGCCAAATGAAATATTATATATTGCGAAAGTGTAAGGCAATTACTTATGTAAATTGCTTACATCTGTCTTTTCAAAAAAATCTGAATATGTTCGGGAATGAGGTTGTTTCATGCCAGACCACCGCAACATCCTCGAGACATCGTCACACATCTTACTCGAGAATTGAGCTCCCAACTCTGGGATTGCCTCGTACGCCCAAATTTGCATGACATTTATAACGGTAATATCCATATTTGGATGTAAATAAATATGTGCGATTAAAAGAACTAAAATGAACCAAAATAGATGTATACCTGGACAGCAAGAGGGAATCCGTACAATGTGTAAGTCATCCTATCACAATCGTTCACTTTTGCTATGTCCGTCTTTCTTCCCCATCCACGTAGCAGTGATTTGATGAGAAGTTGAAAACATATCATCCCTCATGGGTAGGCATTGAAGAAATCCAAGTCGTCAATGATGGAAAGAGTTGTCGAATGTATTCCTATATTTCGATCTCTTGAATTAAATACCTCTTCAATAATTAGTACCAACCCAAGCTTGTAACGATCGTTACGATTGGTACATTTCAAAAAAACTTTCTCCAGGTCGCTACAAGTTATCCGATCCATATTAGCAAACATTTTATCCTATAGACCGATTTTTTCTAGGATTTTGTCAACTTCGGTACCTTTAGGCACTGGACCGTACTTCAAGCCAGTAATTAGTGCGAACTCCGACAGTCCAAATCGTGCAAACCTTTGTTTACCTTAAACCAAGCCTCAAACCGCTTTCGGCAAACCACCGATCTGTTTACCATTTCATGAATTAATTCAGAGGATAGTTTCAGCTCCGGTAACATTGCAACATGTCCTATACAACTCTCCTCCAACTGACGCTTTTGTTGTGGATCCAATTTGTTGAGGACAACTGATATGTATTTTGTGTTGCTCACCTGCGACACATGGGCTCATGTTTTTCCTCCGAAATTTTATATCAGTGTGTTATAATCATCTACAAATCAAAACAAATGAAAACAATACTTTAACAAATAGTATGAGAACATACAAACGAAATCAAATATAGCATTCTTGTTTATAATGCAGTAAAAGAAAAATGATTTTTACAATACAAAAGTTTGATAAAATACCATATCTAAACTAAGCTGTTTTAATTGTTGAAATTAAAACAAACCTCGATTAATACCAAAACATTTTAAAATAGTTCATGTTATTGTAGTTCTAAAACCTTATACCCTGCTCAGTGGCAAATCCAGCACCAAAGTCCAGTTAGGGCGGAGGTTGACATTTTCCATTAACCATCAACAATCAACAATCATAATAGCCCAGACGTTTATTAAAATTTGATTAAATAATATTAAAAGTTATTCAATATATATGTAAATGAGATTTCTTCATTTTATTACAGAGCGCAATTAATTATAGGTCTTTTTCCTGTGGCTTAATCATGTGACTTAATGATATGAGATCTGAAATAGGGTTTTTACAAATGGATCTTATACATATCTTGATGCTAATTCATTTAGGAGTTTGAAATGAAATAAGATGAAATAGGGTTTTTACAAATGGATCTTATACATATCTTGACCTGATTCATTTAAGAGTTTGAAATGAAATAAGATGAAATAGGGTTTTTACAAATTCCTGCAGGTTGTTTAACAACCTAAATATGGCTTCTGATCTGAATGCGGAACTCTCTAAGAATACTGTCATTTTTTGTCTCAAGGTTTGGGAAGTTATTGGGATTATTCATTATTGTCGCCTCATCACCATGTGATTTTCTTGAAATACAAATAAACCCAACAACAGCAGATCTTGACTTAGAAGAACACCCAAAAATCAAATATTTTTTCAAAGTGACCCAAACGGCTAAACCCAATTTCCAAGTACTTCCAAGTTCCAACAGGTAACAGACAACATCGCAACAGTGAACAGTCCAAGTCAACAATCAACTCAAACTAAACATTCAAATTTTTCAACATTCACAATCCACAAATCACATAACATAGATGATAAATCATGGATGCAGTGGCATAAAACAAAAACATAACCAAAAAAAAAGAAAGAGAGAGAGAGAGGAGAAATGGCTCACATTCTACAGAAAACGTTGTTATGCTACCGACCTGTCGTTCCCTTCCCTTCAGCTTCGCCCAATCCCCAATTGTCGGCCGGCGGTCCCTTCCTTCTCCTTCAGCCACAAAATCGCCCCAGATCCCTCCCAATCGCTCGTTCAGATTTCACAGCAAGTAAATGTAATTGATTTGGAATTTGAGGGTTATGAAATTGGGGTTAATTTAGAGGGAAATGAACATGAGTCTTGGGCTGGAAATAGAATTTCCTAACAAGGGTATTTTTGTCTAAATAATTTGAAAATGGATATTTTTGCAAATGACTAGGTGAAATTAGACATTCTATGAAATTTTCTCTAGAATATTTTGATGTGGTCATTTCAAAAACACGCCCAGTCCGCAACCCACAGAACAGCTTGAACTATTTTTCTTATATTATCATCCCACTTAGAAACTGAACTATCGCAGCAGCCTGTGGCGGTATTGGTGGTGGTCCAACGGAAGGGAATTTCTGGCAAGTCTCGTAACAATTATATAGACCACATTTTTTCTTGTTTTCGATGAAAAATGCAACTCCTTTTGTTCTTTCCCAGAGCAAAACCTGATGTTGAGGTCTTGAGTTTAAATTAAAACTCATCACCTCTTGAATGAAGCGAAATTAAGTACCAAAGCATAATCGACATTGCATAATATCAGAGAAGCCGACAACATTTCTCTAATCTTTCACCCGCGGAAGCCGCAAAACTTTTCCCAACGATGACATTAAAAGGTGCAATTAATATAGTTGGCCGACGGATTGGGTGATTAGGAGATTTGGCCTACGTGGCAAGTCGTTATTCATTCATGGGCTATGCTACTGGTACACTTCTTGTTTATATAATCATTTACACTCCTCACAATGAGAAGTGCCTCATATAATTTATTATGCTTTTGTTCCCTCCATGTGAGGAGGGGATAATGGATTATGCCCTCGTTTGGTCCCCATGAAATTCCATTACATTACATTCCATTTTTTTCTTTCATATTTTCAACCACACAATCTTCCATAAAATAATATTATACGTAAATCGAAAACTTTTCATTCTTTTTCAGCCGCTCATTTTTCAAAAAAATATTATTCTACTCATTCTCATTTTTCGAAAATGGGGGCCAAACGGGAGCTATGTACACCGAAAATGTAGAATTGGACTCATTCTTCATTTAAACATTGTAGTGCGGTATAGTTGTTTCCAGTGATTTCCCATGCAGTCCTATCCAGTTTCACTAAAGTCGCAAAAGAAATTAGCAAAAGGAAAGGAATAAATCATTAGAACCGCAGCCAATCTGAAGATGAGGTGCTTTCTTGAGAATTTCATTAAAGTCGCTCAATTTCCTTTGTCAATACGTCAAATTTCAATTTTGTTTCAATTTGATCAGTATAACACTTTCCTATGTAACAAAAATATATTCATTACATTTCTCACTTTCAATTTTTGACTGAAAAGCGATATAAATTTGTAATTCTTAGCTCAAAAGTTCTGCTTTTTAAATATATTTTAACCCATAAACAAAATTTTTACAAATTGAAAAACGTGATTTTTGCATGATTGGAGCCGTATTGAAAAATGAAAATGAAACCTTGTGTGAGTTTCCGAAAAAATAGTTTGTGACTGAAAAGAAAATTTGTTCAAAGTTGGGTGACCTCTCTTAGTAAGGCAAGGGTTCATTCCGACGCTTTACGCTTATATATCTCCAACCTTTTCCACCCAAATGTGGAAAAATCTCTCTGCAAATTCTTTCCCGCGCTTTACAGTCTCCGATCAATGGCTCCCAAATCCGACACCTCCGAAGGTAATATATACACGTATTTACGTAAATATGCATGTGCGCTATCGAAATACTGTTCTTCAGTTTATAATTACATTTATTTGAATCAAACCCTGTATTCAACTATTGATTTATTTCCGTATATTTATTTTCAGGAATCGTGCTCAAATTCGTCAATGAGGTATAATTTTATCCATTTTTTATCATTTCTATAATGTTGTAGTTCTGCGTTTGCTTTACAAAATTTTCTGTCGCTTTTTATTTTTAATCTCATATTGTTAGTTTCTGCCAGTTTATTTTGGGATGTGCAGTAAGGGTTTGATTTCCATTAAATTCTGGATTTTCATTACTTAAAACATTTGGGAACCACGAAACTTTTTTAGCCCAACATCTATGTTTTTCTTCTCTTATTTTCACACTTGTCAAACTTCACAAAGAGAATTGAACTTTCTCTTGAGAAAAAAAAAAAAAAAAAGAGTTTGATTAACTTGTGGTCAATTATTTACCTACTGTTGTAAATTCAAATTACTTTTGGTAATATAAACTGAAAGAAATTTGATTAGTAAAAGCGTTAAAGCGCGTCACCTACATTGAGTTTTTTGCTCTTATTGCCTCGAGAAATAATTTCTTCTATTCTTAATTTTATTTCTCCTAAGTTAACGCCATGTGGAATATTTGTATAGTTACTCATATGGGGAATATTTTTGTTGACATGATTATTGAAAATAGTTGTGTTCTCTGTTTCAACTTTCAATTACTTGGGGACTTTTTCACTATCTTCTTCTTGATTTTTATTCTTTTGGCAGCAAAATAAGCCATTGAATTCCCAGAATGTGGCTGATTCCCTGCAAAAGTTTAATCTCAAAAAGGCTGCAGTACAAAAAGCTTTGGATAATCTGGCTGACAGTGGGAAAATATCGTTCAAGGAGTATGGCAAGCAGAAAATATACCTAGCTAGGCAAGACCAGTTTGACATTCCAAACACTGAAGAGCTTAATCAGATGAAAGAAGAGAATACCAAACTGCAAGAACAGCTTGTTGAACAAAAGAAAGCTAGTGCTGGGGTTGAAGGAGGTTATATATATTTTCTCCTGTACATCATTTGTATTTGTTTCTGAAAATTAATAATTAATTGTTAAATTCATGCAGTTCATGGTACAGCTTACTGCAGTCTGCATAATGTTGTTAAGTTCCATGAGACTGTAGTTACATGGTAGCCCCTTGGAATTGGCCTTATAATGGGATATGTTCAAAAAAGGCATGAATACAGTGCATTCTCAAAGTTCTGGTAGTGAAAGAAGTGCAAAATACAGGCTGCCTGTGTGGAGTCACTGTCTATCTTTTCTGCTCTTTATTGTAAATATGGTGTAGCTTTGGGTTGTTGAGTGATCTTGTTACTTTGACAAGATGTGATATTTTGAGACCCAGGGATGGTTCCATTATCTAATCTGGTATGCATGCATGGTGATTGCAGAGATTAAAGCGTTGCAATCAAATTTGACATTGGAGGAGGTGCAAGCAAAACAAGTCAAGCTGGGGAAAGAGGTAGTTGATGTGGAGATCAAATTAACGTGTTCTCTGCTGGATGACAGAAATAAATTTTAATTGCATTGTAATTTTTCACAGGTCAAGCAAATGGAGGAAAAGTTGATTAAATTAAGGGAGGGAGTTACTCTGGTGAGCCCAGAAGAGAGACAAGCTGTGGAGAAGATGTATATGGATACAATGAATCAATGGAGAAGACGGAAGAGGATGTTCAAAGATATATGGGATGCAATTACTGAGAACTCCCCCAAGAATCTTAAAGAATTTAAGGTGTTCCTTTAACTCCTGTCCTATGCATTTCAATTTTTCTCCATCTTTATGCTTTTTTGAAACAAGTAGTTTTATATCTACAGGAGGAACTTGGGATTGAGTATGATGAAGATGTTGGTGTTAGTTTGCAATCTTTTGGTGATCTAGTGCAACATGGCAAGAAGCGATCCCGAAGCCAATGACCTTCTATAGCTACTCTTACAATTTAGTCAAAACAGTCAAAATCGGTGTTCATCATTTCTAAGGTATATGCAGTTGCTTGTGTTTATATGTATAAAAGTTTAGACTCTTGAAACACGATGAATGTTTGCTTTCCCAGACCTTCCTTTTGAGCCTCTTACAGGCGAAAATTATCTTCTTTCATCCCTTTTCTATTTACCTTGGATTTTCGAGCCTGTTTAGAAAATCTCAGATAATTGCTGTTGCCAGGCAGAGAATATAGATGTCAGTTCTTTTTTTCATTTTCATTGTTGACAAATGCACATAAACAGGACTATTTAGATTAAAATCGAAATCTAACAAGAAATTGAATAATTATATGCTTCACATATGGAAATTATGAACTCGGGAGTGCAACCGAGCAAACATTACATAGAATTTGAGAAACCTTATGATCATATAACAGAAACAATTCGCAGGATGGCATATACTAATACAGGAAAGCTCAAAAAATCTGTTTGTATTACAATCTGCTGTCACCGACCATATGTGCGTCTGGTCCTTACAGAAATTGGACTCTTTTTAATTTTCAAATGTTCTACACCCTGGCCCCTTATTTCATCAACAAAGCTTTCCCGAGAATTTTCAGGCCTCGACTCCATTTCCATTCGAGTTTGAGATCTAAAAGGAAAAAACTTTTGAGATGAATATTGAGGATCTCTGCTGCTCCCTTCTGGTATCTTGTCTTGAATGTTGGAATCAAAGTTATAAGCCTTCGGCGATCGTGCTATGCTTTCAGGTTCATTTTCATCATCACTTTCATCAAAAACTATCTCCGTCTCCAATGTCTGTGTCTGAATCTTTTCATCAGATGACATGTTAGTTTCCTTAACATTGTCATCTATTGAATCCAAACTAGAAACGGATGGTGATTTGCTAACCTGTGTTCCGTCTCTCTGCTTAAACTGCTCCATACGTAAACTTTCATCTTGATTTTCCAAATCATAGTTCTGAACTGAATGGATTTTCTCATATTTCAGTTCAACTTGTTCATCCTCATTGGTTTGAAGTTTAGATTTCACAAATTCAAGCTTTGGTGATACTTTCCTCGGTTGGAGGTTTGGACTACTTGGGTCATCAGGATCAGTTGATCCCGACCGAGACAGTTCAACCGCTGCTCTTGCAGCTTCTGCAGCATAAGCTGCTGACTCAAAAGCTGCTTGGGCTGCATCAGCCACATCCCTGTATTTCTTCCTCATATTTACTGGAACTGATAAATCTTCGACCCTTTCTATATTTTCAGGCTGTACAACCCTATTTTCTCCTGGATTAGAAACTCCTGACAAGGTGGAATGGTTTTTCTGCTCTGAATCCAGAATTTCCTGAAATTAGAAACAAACATGTATCATTATTTAATATTCATAAATGATCGAAAAACGAATAGACATTTCCCTAATATAAATTGCATACCACTCCAGTGGCTGATGGAGTCTCCTCAATTTGAAGAACAATGTTATACTCTGAAGCGATCTCCTTAACAACCTTCATTTTGTTCTCCAAGCTTGGAGTTCTAGTTGACAGCTTTTGTATAATCTGCTCATAATTATATAAATATTAGAAAATTAACATCTTATTAATCATTCTCTTAAGTATATGATATAGTTGCCAACCTGAAGATTAACTCCACAATTGTTACGCAATTCAACAGCGCGAGCTGCAAATTCTTTCCCATATCGTGATATGAGAATTGCACGAATCTCTTGAAGTTCTGGGAATTCCCCACATCTTGTAGTGGCATAAATCAAGCTTGACGCAGCTTCCTTCAATTCATCAGGACATACTCTAAAACACAGAACCAAAAAATAAATTAATTAATTAATTAATTAAATTAAAATTCCTATTAGGAAAAAACTCAAAAGATTAAAAAAGAAAACATGGAATAAGAAACCAACTTTTCTTGTTCTATGAGGTTAATTCTCTCTATCAACAGATTGCAGTAGCCCTCCATAACAGCAAAAACATCCAACATATTTTGCTCTTTTAATACTTGCTCAACCTGAAAACCATTAATCAAAAAAGTAATAACAAATCATCTGGGAAAAAACAGCATATTACAGCGTAATAGTGAAGCCTTTAAACAGAATAAATCTCTTCTATTCAAGTTCAACTACATACAGATAAAGTCTTTGGAAGTTAGAAAAAGTACCCTTAGAAGAGCTCTATCATGGTGGCCAAGATTAAGGAACTCCACCACATCGGAGCGGGCAACCGAGCAGCGAGCATGGCGCTGGTTCTTAAGCACGGAAAGGCGGGATAAGGCGAGGTTCAATGTGGCTTTGAATTTTGATGTTTTGAAGCCCTTTCCAAGTAAAGCATCTAATTTCCTTCCCATGTCTCAGTTATCAAATCTGTTTCTTCAATGAAAGTGTTCTGTGTATAGCACTGTGTGCAGCAGAAAGAAGGGTAGAAGAGTACAAACGAGCCTTGCTCGTTTGCACCTTTGTTGATGATGAAGGTAAAGGACTGGACTGTATTTATGCGTGTCTGAATATATTCATATGTATGCGTGTGTTATGAAATAAGCGTGTGGGGATTTTTCTTCTTAACGAAGTTTTCCCCGTAAATAGGCATGAGATTTGGTGATAGGAAAATTGCACAAATGGTCCTTGATATATTTGCCTTATTGTAATTTAGCTCTAACTTACCATTTTTTATTTTTATTTTTTTTTTGGGACAATACCCTTCAGTTTTCTAGCATTATTTAGGGTGGAAAAAAAATTTCAATCGTCAAGTCAAATTGAAACTACGATTTTGAAATCGTTGTTTCGGATCCAGTGAACCTATCAATGTTTCTATTTGAAATTGAACCAAACAAAATCGTTCATCAAATTTAAGAGGAATTACTTATATTTTTACTTAAGATGTATTAGTTCAATGTATATTTCAACAAATTTACTTGATAGTTTGCTTTTATTGACACCATGAAGAAAATGTTATTTATGATAATAATTTTCTTGTTCACTCAAAAATAAATTCTGAAAAGTTAAGGGTGCGGTTGATTTAGTTTTCCTTTTTCCTTTTTCGGTTTCAAAACGATTTTAGTTTTTCCCGAAAATGGCTCGTTTTCCGCGTTTTGAGCGTTTTGGATATTTATGACTGAAAACGCTAAAAATGATAAAAAGTCGTTTTGCGTTTTCAGTTATAAATTTTAACTCGTTTTCGAAAATGCGTTTTCGAAAACGAAAAATGGAAAATGGCCCGAAAACAGCAAACCAACCACGGTCTAAATTTTTTGGTTGAAACTTTGTATTATTTATTTTAAGCTTGTATTGAGACATACATTAATGTTGTAACTTTTATGTTCAGAATATTTTAGTTTATATTGAGATTGTAGACAAATTTATTTATTTATTATTGAAGGATATTATTTTTATGTCGTTAAAAAAGTAGTTTGAAACAAAATCAAACCGCAAAAATGATCGGTTTGGTTTGGAATCGTTTTAAACGATTTGGTTTGAAAATAGTTGTCAAAATTGAACCGCATTAATCCTTAGGTCATTTTTTGTTTCCTATGGCATGGATTCCGTTCATTTAGCTCTTGTTTTGATCCCCATTATTTTTAAATACATTTTTTCCTTCTTTTCAATCACATAATTTTCAATAAAATAATATTACAAAGTCAAAATTTTTTCTTATTTTTTAACCACACATTTTTCATTATTTACTGTTCCAAAATGCATTTTTAACCATACAAGCTATTAATGTTTTAAAATGTCAATATTTTAATTAAAAGGGAGTTATGCCTTTATTAAGAGAAAAAAAAATTAATATGATAGTCTTTATATGTACACGTTGTAGGATTTGTCATTTAAATCGTGATACTTTGGATTCTAAATCACTAAAATCATGACATCCCGATATTTCAGGTGTTAAAGAGTGAGAAAATAGTGATTTCTTTCATGGCTGCATAAAGGACTGTTCTATTAAAGAATTTTTTCCCGAGCATCTCTAAAAGATTTCAAATATATTATGCTGTTTTAGATAATCGATGCTTAAAAATAAGTTAAAAGAATAATCTTTTAAAATAGAAGGTGAAGATGATTATCTAAAAACACACAGTTTTTCTTACTTTATAACAATTGCATTTAATAAACTATAAGTTTCGATTGTGAACTTAATTTTCAAATCATATTTGAATTGGTTGATCATTGACATATCAAACAAGATGTTAAATAAATATTAGGAGATGTCGATAAATGTTACTTGAAAAAGTAAAATGAATAATCAAAATTGAGATTGTTGTTAAAGTGAATAAAAAAAAATTACTATCTATAATGAATAAAATGATCTTTATAAATAAAGATTATATAAAAATAAAAAATAAAAAAAATCCAACCAGGTAGAATAAATGTCAAATTAAAAGAAACAGGGAACAACGAAAAAGAAAAGGCCATACACCCTCGCATCTCGAAAAGAGGAATAAGTTGAAGGACAAAATTGAATAAGGTCAACAAGTTAAGGATTAAAAATTCAATTTTGCTTTGTTGACATGCTACGTCGTCCTGCTTCCATCCTGGAAATTAAGGTCCCGTCAGGCGGTCCAATTGAAGAAGTCCGGATATTTTATTTCCCGTGTGGAAATAGAAAATATTTTTTTGTTGCCACTGCAAAATAAAATATTATTATTTAGAATCTTCATTTTTGCTTCTCAACTTCAATGACATTTTTTCGAATTTATGTCAAATAATTTGAAATTTATGTTACATCAAGAGTAATGTTGCATACATGCACAAAGTCTAGCATAAATATAATTGATGAGCTATTGCACACGACTCATATAAAATAATTAGCTTGGTCATAAAAAGAAATTAAATATTTAGGAATTGCCTCTTCTATTAAGTGCACATATCATGAATTTTCTACAATATTAATTTATACATGACGTATTTAATCGTTGGTTTATAAGTGAGACTTATCTTGAATGAGTTTCTCTTGAATTGAGACTCAACATTTCAATTTGGACGCATCTCTTCTCTACATGAGCAAAGATAACTTTATTCATTGTCATCGGAGCCGTGGTTTGTTAAATTGGTGTGCAAAGATAAATTTAGCTTTGAACTTATATAGCAAAAAATAAGTAAATTATAAATAAAGTAGAAAAAAATGGAAAAACAAGCGTAAATGGTTTCATGAGTAATGTTATGTAGTCTCATTGGGGTTACAATCTCAATTTAAATGGCGTTAGATGATAGGTTAAATGAAATGTGAAATTAAATTATTCATTTAATTCTACTTATCATTGAATGCCATTTTAGTGTCGCCTGCACTGGGATTATATAGCATTAGTCTTGTTTCAGGCTATGCATAGTTTTGACCGTTGAAGAACTTAATACGATAGCAATTAATAGTTAAATGAATTTCATTATCATATGATAATAAAGAATAAAATATGGCCACCCTCTGTCCCTCGAAATTTTGCCCTTAATTAATATTAGTAATGTTTTTATTATGTATTTGTAAAATTATAATCGTGTAGAACAAAAGTAGTTCACGAATGTGTTGGGCCATGCCACCTTTAATACTAGTATAGACTTGGATCATAATTTTATATGATCGCACTATATTTTAGTGCATCATGTTTAATTTTATAATTTTACTTCATTAGTTAAATTTTAATGAAGGGGAGTTATGCCTTCGTTAAGAGGAAAATTTTAACATGATATTTCATTAGTTAAATTTTAATGAAAGTGAGTTATCCCTTCGTTAAGAGAAAAATTTTGACATGATAGTCTTATATACGCACATCGTAGGATTCACTATTTGAATCATGATATCTCGAACTTTAAATAACGACATCTAAACATTTGAGATGTTAAGAGAGAGAAACAAGTAGATGGTGGAATCGACTCAAATTCTATGATAATTTGAATATGTCAAGGTCCAATGTGTCAAAATTTAAATACACAATTCTTCCACGAGTGTACAAAGAAGAATTGTTCTACCAAAGATTTTCTCTCTTGTTATAGCTACTCCAAAAACTTTAGTGGACGGCTTTCAAAGTAAGAAGTAAGTGAAAATGGCTTGTTACCTAACAATTATTCCATTCTTTGAATGACCCCAAGACAAGCATTCCCATCTTGCTTTTGAGACCGATCACGAGGGACACCGTCCATAGTCTTGGTTTATATAGAGGTGGTGGTTTGAAATGCCCGTTTGGGATCTCAAGCGTGTCATTCAAATAAGCTCCCTACACAATTGATGATGAAAAGAAGGCTTCCACTCTAGGTGACGTTTCTTGTTTTCAGTCTGATACATCAACGGCTCAACTAGACAAACAATACTCTCAAAGCTATAGCTGCTTGGAGTCCGATTTTGAATCAAATATTCCATCCCTCAACGGAGGCTCGCTCAGAAAGGGTGCTATATCATACATTTTGACTTATCTCTACTATACAAATCTATTTTGGAGAATTTATACTTAAAAAAAGCCCTCCGTTTGGCCTCCATTAAATTAAATTTCTTTTTTTTATTCTATTTTCAATCACACAATCTTCCATAAAATAATATTATACATAAATCGAAAACTTCTTCTTATTTTTCAACCACCCATTCTTCAATAAAAAAAAATAATAAATAAAAAGTTCACTCATTATAATTTGAAATAATGGTGGCCAAACGGGGGCTTACAAGATTAATTTTTAAAAATAGAAAGCGAGGTTGATTCTCCAAAAACACACATTTTATTCTTATTTTATAATAATTGCATTTATAATTTCAATATTCAACTTCTTAAATTATTCAAATCAGAGATTATTGTTAAAGTGAATAAAAGATTTTACTATCTAATTTAAATATATTTTCTAGTATGCATAAAATACTCTTTATAAATAAAGAGAATATTAAAAACATTCCAACTAGTTAGATTAAATGTCAAAGTTAAAAGAAATAGGAAACAATGAAAACACAAACGAAAAAGAAAAGGCCAAACACCATTGAACATGAAAAGAGGAATAAGTTGAAGGACAAAATTAAATAAGGTCAATAAGTTAAGGATTAAAAATTAAATTTTACTTTGTTGACATGTCTACGTCGGCCAGCTTCCATACAGTAAATTGAGGTCCCGTCAGACGGTCCAATTGAAAAAGTCTGGATTTTCTGTTTCCCGTGTGGAAATAAAAAATATTTTTTGTTACCACTCCAAAATATAATATTATTATTTAGAACCTTTACTTCTCGACTTCAATAGTGACATTTTTTTGATTTTACGCGTCAAATAATTTGAAATTTAATGTTAAAATAAGAGTAATGTTGCATACATGCACCACGTC
Source organism: Olea europaea var. sylvestris (assembly GCF_002742605.1). Classification (NCBI taxonomy): domain Eukaryota; kingdom Viridiplantae; phylum Streptophyta; class Magnoliopsida; order Lamiales; family Oleaceae; genus Olea; species Olea europaea. The sequence continues at coordinate 25,882,876 of NC_036242.1, read as the reverse complement.
CAGCATAAATATAATTGATGAGCTATAATTAAATCGGTTATAAAAAGATATTAAATACTTTAGAATTGTTTCTTCTAGTTAAGTTCACATATCATGACTCTTCTACAATGTTACACTACATGTGCAGTGTGTTACGCCTTGCCACCAAGGCTCCCACGTGAAGCCTACATAGCATCCCACGTGGAATGACACCCCGCAGAAAACTAGCCAAGGCTCGTCCCATCATGACAAAGGTCAATTATCGAAGCCCTCACCCCGAAGTGGCTGAAGCTCGGAGCTCCTATCCTAAGTGCATTCANGTTCACAAATGTGATGGGCCATGCCGCCTTTGATCCTAGATTAGACTTAAATCATAACTTTATATGATCACACTATACTTTACTGTGTCATGTTTAATTTTATAATTTTATTACGTTAGTTAAATTTAAAATATGTTAAATTGTTAAGAAGTTTCTTCCAACGGTAACGCAAGCATTAGAAGCAATCTCCTAATTAGTCCAAGAGGTCTTTCAATTTATCTCTCTACTTTTGATTGTACAAATTACATTTTCTTTTGATTGATATTGAAAAACATTCAATTAATGTATTTGCTACTATAAATCTATTAGCTATCAAAATGATTCGAACCTACTAAACCCATCATCCGAATGTGTAGAACTCGTGCCATGTTCGAACCAGAATCAAATTAACTCAAACCAATCCAACAGGTTCAGAGGTCATTCATATGATACACAAGATTGATTGTGTAATTTAATCCAAGTTGTGAGTATACAATTGCTCTTGTTCCCTGGCCTGTTGGAACACATCCCGTGATTTACCTCCCTCACAATGCTCTAGAGACAGAACAATGAGGGCCCTCAAGTTGGGGTTCAACCTTTAATCCAAGTTGTGTTGGTGGTGCTGCCGAGGGGACGGTAAAATTCTCATGTAGATAGCACTAACCACGCAGAAGCAGGCATTTTAACTACTTTCTTAGTTTCTCATGCAACAGATTAAATGTTGTAATCACAAGAGCCATCAACTCGATGATAAACAGCAACAAGAAAACGGGATTAATTTGTAAGCTTCCATGAAAGAGCACTTACTTCAACATCCTTAGTGAAGACACAGAGAGGTGGTTCACACTTCCTTTCTCCAGTGTAAAAAAGTCTTGCCAACATTAAACTACTTTTCCTTGCATTTAGACTTGATTTTCTCCCCCTTTTCTTTCATTTTTTTAGTTTTATGTTCTACATTTTTCGCTTATTAGAGACAATTTTGTGGAGCCCACTCGTAGCAAATAAGCTTCACAAATCATGAGTACTTAATCAGCTCGTACAACAAGCTAAAGAACATGACTTCTCAAATCCCAGAACCAACCAAATATGAATCCAAGTCCCCGTGCCAGCAAATTCGACAAAATTTGGTTCCAAAATAGAAAAAATGTGAAGACAACCATTTTAAACTTTTTCATAGCAAGATCTGTTTCGAAGAGTCTCAATTTAAAACGAGCGGCCATTACGAGAACGTGAAATATAACCTCATTTAGCCCTTATGTGCCATGCATAATTGGGCGCAACGCAAGATCACAAAAAAATAAGCGAGCGCAGGCGGATAATCTATAAATATAGTAAAACCAACTTTTAACCTCATGAACTTTTAACCTCACTTCACTGGGAGAAATATACAGTACTATCTTGGCGTCCTCGTATAATAATCGAATACAACTAGTTATACCTACGCAAACCATTAAAAACATGTTGATCGCAAAAATAGGTAATGTTTTCCTGGACAAGACCAAAAAATGTCACAAAGTGAGAATGCGGACAAGCAACTAGAAATCCTGCTAAAAGACACTTCTGTTAAGAGTAACTGGTCATTCTGAAGATTTGTTTGTATTAGTTTACTCCAATGTCTAGCGATATATATTAACTTGTTCTCAAATCACTCGATTTAAAAAAAAAAAAAAATAAGAGAGAGAAAAAAAAAAAAAAAAAAAAAAAAATTTTTTAAAATTTTCAGAATCACCACAACACCACCTCAAAACACCAAAAAAAGAAAAAAAATTAATTTTTATTTTTTTTTTTGAAATTTGTGTTTCAGTTTTGTGTTTTGAGTTTTGAATTCATTTGAGTTTTGTATTTTGAGTTTTTGTTTTGAAATTGTTGAAAATGCGTTCTTTTTGTTAGTTTCTCAAAACAAAAAAAAAAAATTTTTTAAA
>NC_036242.1:25850148-25880561 GCF_002742605.1 Olea europaea var. sylvestris | reverse complement strand
AAAAAAAAAAAAAAAAAAAAAAAAAAAAAAAAAAAAAAAGATTCTTGTAAATATTGCACTGTAAACAAACACTACCAAGGGCCTCAAATACTCAATTTCCTCTGGAGATCATTTATGTAAACACTTGAATCCAATTTAAACAAAAATGTTCTACATACAACAAAACGTTCTACCACACTCCTTCAAGGGGTCTCGTTGATATATGAGAGAATCTCTACTACTACGTTAGTGATGAATGACTAATAATAATACATAATCCAGTATAAATCAAGCCAACAACACGGGAAACAGCAGCTAAATATCCCCTCCATGACATTCCCACATCAACAGCCACCATGTAGCCCGAACAACTGTTTGGGGGTGGGGCTACTTATGCTCTCCTCTCAGATATACAAGAAATCCCCCAGAAAATTTATATTTATCACAACTTTTCATCAGCTTTCATAGCCTTCCCAGATACAGATTATATTCACAAGACAGAACAATTATTTTCCTGCTTCCAGAGCAATTACACTCCAACAAAGGAAGATTTCAGGAGAGAAAAACAATCGCTTTTAATGGGCAATGAATGGGATTATCACATGCTAATATAAATGCCAAGACTACAAACTCTTAATTTATCACTAATACTAGAATGTCTTTATTCTATACATGACACGTAGGTTTAACGTAATACTATAGCAGTAGGTGACATTCTGTACTTATGATGCACCGACATGGACACTTATGCCTGAACAATACGAGTCGAACATGTTGACACACGATTGTTCAAAAAAGTACCAATAGGACACGTCACCGACACATTGATTGAATTCTTTAAAATTCTTCATTTATATAATATAAATTTACTTTTACACTTAAACTTGTTATTAACTTTTATTGTTTAAATCCTTTAAATATAGTATATATTTGTTATTTACTAATAATTTTGAATTAAAATATATAATATTTTTAATAAAAAAGAAAAATATTTAATAAGAGTGTCCGAGAAGTGTCGACGAGAAGTATCGATATCGACACGTATTCGATACAGACACACTACCCTAATTGAAGCGTCTGTGCTACAGAGATTTGTACAAATGCATATAACCAGCAAATAATATTAATTGCAAGTCTAAAAACAAGATCAAGGAACAAAACATGTAAGTTTCTTGTTTCAATTAACCTTCCTACAGAAAAAGAAAATCACAATAGGGGAAATGCAAATTGAATTAAATAACGAGTAAACGCTCAAACAATATGAAAAAATTGAAAACAAACAATATTTACCATCCATAATGTTATCAGTAAACCTCTTCTTGCATTTGCAGACGAGATAATTATCTTCACGTAGAACAAAGCTCAGATTTGAACATAATGATGAACTTCATGGAGTATAAAAATGTCGTGTGAAATTTTTCCGTCAAGAAAATTTCTAGTAATCTAGTATGGAGCACTCATATTCCTTGCGACATGTATTAAATAGGAGGGTACACACCAATCAATTGGGACCCAAACATGGATACGTGATATGCATGTCAATTAAATAGTGGCATGAAAACTATACTCCATACTTGGGGAGTACTAGAATTGTTTATGTTCAGAACTCAACAGTTACACCTACTTGTTCAACACTATACTTCAATTATGCCCTTCTAAAAGGAACATCAGCTCTAACAATTCCGCCGCCGTCTACCAAAACAATTGGAAATGTTTCAAAAAAAGTAGGCATACGATGTACAAAAAGTTCACGCCAAGGATAAAATTGGTTCTATCACAGCAGCCAAAGCATATCCCAGGAGAGAATCAATCAGATAGCCAATGAAAGAGAGTAAAGTGCCAGCCCAGCTCCTTCAATATGTGTCCAGCATTGCCTGGCTTTTTCATGTCCAACCATGCACCCCCCACAGCCCGCGCATGCCATACATAACTAATGGCCAAAACATATCCGGCCATTGTCCAGTGACCAAAAATTTGGATGCTGGGGCACTTGGGACGGGTTGGATTTTTTCTCCTTTTTTCATACTACAGTATATCATTGGCCAAAATTGGATACAAAATGTATATGATAAGTTTATTGGATAATGAAATTTTTATTGTACTTGCATTTGAGTCCTGTTTTTCTTAATCTGTTTCTAAAAGAAACCTCATTTTGATTGGAGATCCGTCCCTTTGGTTGATTATATAGTATCTCAAAATCCAAAATGCTAAAAATCCTCTCCTTTTTCTATTGAGAAATCAAATGTGAATCCTGATTTTAGGATGACTGACCCTTCAATCCAGTCATTTTGGGGGAAAAAACATTAGACATTCCATTTTCTGAACAAACACAAGTATTATTTGGCACACAATAGTTTCTATAAGCTTATCATAATCTGCACAATCTGAAATGATAGACCTTTCGGATCTTATTAACCAAATAGACACAACTTCGCACTATAGTTTAGCTGAACCAATCAAGAAGTCCCAAGGCATTCCCAAGAACTCTTGTTTTATGTTTGTTCCAACCCTCAACCCTCTTTTCTAGATTCATCAATATTGAATCGATTGAACAAGCTTACAGCCTCCAATCGGATGCTACTGGATTTCATCATCAAAAATCTCCTCCAATCATTATCAAGGTGCCCTCTATATAAGGTTAAAAAAACATTTTCTCTTAACAATTTTCTGAATAACATTAGAGGAAAATTTTCAGGTAGGAGTATAAATTCCTTCCAACAGGAGTTAGATTCATCTTGCTCAAATAGTTGTTTCTTCTATTCCAATCTTCATATTGCAAGTTCTGAAGCCTCCAAATTGTTTACTGTACATTAAAAATATTTTATATAGCTTCATATGGGGAGACGTGAACAGCCATAGTCAACTGCACTGGGTATCTTGGCAGAAGCTGTGTTATTCATGGGCAGAGAGAGGGCTCGGAGTAAGAGATTAAGGATCTATCTAAGATTGTTCTGTATGGAAATACGATGGAGGTTTACAGCACATGAGTCTCTTTGGGCCTGGATCTGAAATGATAGATACACAAAGTAGGTGATTTCCAGCAGAGGTTAGAAATAACAGGTCTAAAATCTGAAAATGTCTTACTAAGACATATGACCTGCGGGATATATATTGCTTGGAAATTAGAAGAGAATTAAATAAACTTCTGGAAAAGGAGAGGGGAACATCTGCAAAGGTATGATATTTCTTCAATGAGTGGTATGGGATGCTAACAAGCTGGAACAAGTCTTCAAGCCAAATTTTGTCAAGAAGATTACCCAAATCCCAATTACCACAACACAGAGTCTTCTATTCCGGAAGATAATTCCTATGATAGAAGTTCTGTAATGAAGGATGGTTGGAATATGATCGGATAAACATTTTCATAAAGATTCCAGTAGGTTTGTTTGCACAAATGTATCTGTTAAAAATATTTTTCTCTTTTGCCAGGAACCATGACATGGACGAATCTCCACAGACGAGAAATTGCAACATAGGAGAAATGTCCGGATGGCCTTGAAGTGCCATTTCTATAAAGCTGGTAAAATTATTCCGTTAATTTTTGCATAGCATTCTGCCATCTCATGTTGAGGCTCATATTACCGATTTATTCAAATTCAATCTCCCAGCCAGGTTGAATGAGAGTATGCTTACAGGCCTGGCATTTCTCAGGTAACTGTTACTCCTGCATGCATTCGTACCATCATTCTTTTGCTCATACATTTGTTTGTATAGGTGGAAAGGAATGACACTAAATACCATGGCAGTAAAGGAAAGCCATTGCTACTGAAAAAAATAGTACACCTCAGAGCTAAATTCTTTGATTTTAAAAGCTGGAATCTGGAGGCGGCTAGGGGATTTGGAGTTCATTAGTAGAAAATACGAAGGAGAGATTGCCAATTATTGTTGACTGGATAAAACCTTTATTTGCCTTCATGAAATTAAATTCAGATGGATTCCCAGGAAGTGATTGGAGGCAGGAATCTAGCGAGATCACAACATCACATTTGCTTAATGATATTACTATGGTTATGAAACTAATTAGTTAGATGAATTACAAGCCCTCTAGGATGGCCTAAGGAGATGAATTACAAGCCCTCTAGGATGGCCTAAGGAGATTTCAACAGAGGTATTCACAACACCAGAGCAGAATTGGACCACAGCAGATATCATCTGTACAGCATCAATGAGGAAAGGATAGTGTGCAATAGTACCTTGATCGGATAAGTAGTGTTCTCATACTTAATAGTCAATATCCAAATTTCAAACATGTGAAAAGAGTGGCACAGCTGTAGTGTTCTTACACTTGGCGCAGCTGATTTTTTTTCAAACATTGGATGGCATTACTGACAGCATGTTAGGTTAAGCTTAAAAGTCAATAAAATTTACTTCAACATTTTTTCCAAACATGTTTGAAAAAAAATAATAAATAAATAAAATTAAATTCTTAATAAGTAGAGGTTTACTCAATTTGACAATAATGTAGAGGTTACTTTCACACACCTAACTTCCAAATTTTCAACTTCCACCAATAAAAAGAATTCGTTTTAAAACTTATATTCATATTAGTAGTTTCTTTTTTTAAGCATAGCCAGAAATGCACCAAGGCCAAAGGATTATTGTAGAAAACCCAAGCAAATGGCATGCAAATCAAAAGGCTGAAAAAACCTCCAAATATTAACTAGGAAATACATTGGAAGGAACTAGAGGAGCACCCATGAATATTTGGAACCATAAGCAGTTAATGTCATTAACTCATTTTGTTATCTAAAATAGATAAATGCGGGACAATAAATGAAAATAGGGGTTACTTACTGGAATTGCAGATGCGCAAGAGTGAACCCTAAAAGCACAAAACTGCGTGTAAATAATCAAACTTGGGAATATTATTTAAGAATGATTTCTTCTTAACAAACAAAGGTATTTAAAAAAAATGGATCACTCACAGAAGCAATTTCTCACTTCAAATCAGCATCTGAACACCTCCAGAGCAAACAATCCTCCAGAATAACCAAACATGGATCAGACGCAGTGCAACTTTATCAGATGCATACAACTAAGATAGAACCAACTACTGTACGTTCAAATATAAACATCACAATGATGGTTTAACTTAAATCATAATATTAAAAACTTTAGCATGTGCAATCATGTATTCCTTGCATGTTCTGGATAATATATGACGTAATGACGCAAACGGAAGGGAAAATATAAGCACTCTTCATTGCAAATTATAATATCACGTGTTTAAGACAAGTTTGATAATGAAAGCGTTCAGGTTAACTATATAAAAGAATATACTAAGGAAATGCCAGGACACTGATCATAGAAATCCAATCAGATAAAGGACCAGTTATATGCTGTAACTAAAAGCAGTCAAGACCCTATATATTCTCACGGGTGTCACATATAAACACAACCAAGCAAAACCAAGGTACCTTCTCCAGAGGGCCTTTTAAGCATATAAACCACTGAATGGTTTCCTCATAGCTCAGGTAGAAATCCTGAATGAAAAATAACATTAGATTCTCCAGGACCCAAAAAATCTATAGCATGATATGAAAAGGAAAGATAAAAAGGTAAACATGACAACAAAGATCATCAGCAAAAACAAGTAATCAAGGATACACTGCTTATAGAAGCAAAGCCATTGAGAAAAAAGATAATAGAAAGGTAGGAAATGAAATGAAAAATGCCTTACAAGCTATCTTGAGAAAATTCCTTAACTGACACTATTATATACAAAGATTTAAATAACTACATACGTTTCATCATATCTTCCCACAGGAATATGGTGCCCCATATACAAACAGTAATGAGGTCCAGAGCGTACAAATGGAACAAATATAAGAAAAAATAACAATATTATTTAAAAGCTTTCTTAATGGTCAACATTAAGAATTAGTACAAAAGGGAGAAACGCCTTTGGCAAGTTATCTTACAATAGAAACAGAAAACAATCCACTGAAAGGACTGCCAGTTACAGGTGTCTCCCAGCATCGTCTCTGAGGACTTCAACCATACATGGTCTCCAAACTCTTGCTCCAGCACAGAGAAGATAAAGACAGATAAATACCCAATCATTAGATAATTGAGCATAAATTGAGATCGTATCAAAATGTACAAGTATCTAATGCAACAGCATTTCTGCAGTCAGAAAATCAGCATCAATTATCACTTGCCCGTGATGAATGGATGGCTCAAGGCTTGTGATACATTTATCCTCTTGTCTGGATCTAACACAAAAATTCTTTCCAGAAGATCTTTAAAATTAGACAACATTTTTGGATCCTCTCCAGGAGATCCTGAAATTAATGAACTAACATCTTTTGGCTTGAAATTAAGAATCAGTCTCCTTATTGCCTGCAAGAACAGAGAAAGCACTCAACAAAAGATGGTGGAAACTATCAACTCCTATCGAAAACAACTGGAATTCCAATTACCAACAGGAAGATCGCATACCTACCTTCTTTGTGACAGGGTCTTCCTCTAAAGCAAGGAAATTTAAATCCTGGTCGAAATGCTGGTCCGTGAAAGCTCCCTACAACAAAAGGAGAAACTAAAAACTCGCACTAGCAAATTATGAGGCAGAAAAAACGAGATATATTTGCAAGAGGAAATAGTGGTAGGAGGGAAGTTCCTAGATTTATCTGAGCAAATCAGACCATATTCTAACCTTCCGAAGCATCTTTTTAGGGAATGGACCTTTCAATTCCATGTGAAGGCGAAGCATGTCATTGTTGGTAGCCCCGGGAAACAGAACCTTACCAGCATAAAGCTCGAACAGACAGCAACCAACTGACCAAATATCCATGGGATGGTCATAAGGCAGACCTAGAACTGCATAAGTGAAGTAAGAGATTCACTAAATTGATGAAATCGAGCAAAATAAAATATTCAATCAACATTACAAAAGACTTGTATAAAGCCACTGGTTTAGAAAAAGGAAATAATGCCACTCAGAAACAAAATAAAACTCTTACTTATCTCAGGGGCACGATAAAAACGGCTCACAAGGTATGGAGTAATTTCATTTTTACCAGCAAACATGGCATTACCAAAGTCACAAAGCTTCAATACATTTTTTGATTCATTCACCTATGGAGAGAAAGGAAATGCATTACAGTTAAACATCAATGGAAAAAATAAATTAAATCCAGAAGAGAAGAGGGGGATAAAAAAAAAAATTAGAGGCATTTCACAGCATACCAGCATATTATCTGGTTTAATATCACAATGAAGAACGCCACAATTTTTTAAATGTTTCAGAGCAATGAAGAGTTGCTTTGCATATGCCCTCACAGCAGTAAGCTTCAGACCAATATTACGACCAAATTTCTTGAGAACTTCCCTTAAATTCATATGAAGAGATTCAAAAACTAAACATAAATGATTCCGATACTTGAAGTTAGAAAGAAAACGGACACAATGGCGCTTGTCTTCAGGGTCTGCACCAGCTAACTTCTTTAGAATGATCAACTCTTCCAAACCAGCCTTATACCTACATGTCAAAGAAATAAAGATCAAAATTAGGCATACAGGACTTTGTGATGCTCATGGGCAAAAGCCTAGATCATAAAAAACCAGGGAAACCTAGAATTACCCACATTGTTTCATTACTACGTATGATTTTTATTGCTACTTCTTCAGGGTCATCTGGTTTAGCCTTGAGATCCTTGGCACGAACTACAGTTGAAAAGACGCCTTTCCCATGGGCAGCAGTAATTTCATATCGTCCATCAAGTGTTTCTCCAAAACGGTAGCCTGCAAGTGAAAAACAAGAGAATAAGGGAACTAAGTGAACCATACAAACTAGGTAAAAGAATAATAATAATAATAATAATTTAAAAAATATTAATCTGGCAGACAAACATGTTTCCAGTACAATGGTACATCTTTTCATTATATAACATCATCTTTTCAAGGGCATGTGCTTAAATCAAATAGCACAGGAATATGTCTTACAGCCCTAAAACCTAGATATATGAATTTGCATGCCGTCGTGGACGCATAGGACTTACAGAATGACTACGTGTCTAGTCCATCAGAAGCTACCATCATCCAAGAGGAAGAAAGGCAATACTGAAAATTAATAGTGAGATTTGTGCTAGATACTTACCATAGTACCCTTCCGCATCATCCCAGTTGTCGTTAAGCCCACTCCTCTCAACAGCTAAACCTTCACCTTTACCCTGCAGAAAATTCAATTCGCTGAAAAAAGCTTGATGTAGACAATTTTCAATTAACAAACGAGGACAATTGTTCAATGGCATGAAATTAGAGATTAAATATATCATCTCATTTTAGTCCAGGTTTTCGTCAATGGGGAGACAGTAGATACGCCTAGATAGAAATACACCGTATGAACCAAGACTAAACTTCCAAAGATAGTTTATTTTTGCAACTATAAACAGAAGAAATAATACAAAATCATAGCTTGAATATATGAAGGCCATGAAGAGAGGATTCACAGGAAGTAAGAGCTATAAGACACAACAAACTACAGTTGGACTGCAAGGAAGCTTAGTAGTTATGATAATAAACATGTGAAACCTTAACAGTTACATACAAAATGTGTAAACATGAGACTCACTGTTTTGCGAGCGCCAGCAGGGGATTCTCCAAATATATCATCACAAAACATATCATCCGATCTCTCACTCTGCATTGATTGATAAGGCAGGAATCATGCAAAACCAATAGTGGATACCACTAGAGTCAAATATAAAAACATAAAGAGGAGTTGTAGTTCAGAGAGAAACAAACATTATAGAGAGTTTACCTTGCTAACAAAGTACAAGAATATAAATACAGAAATTGTAAAAGGGGAATAGCAGTTGACACACCTTTGGAGTACCCTCCCCTAGTCCACCAGTTCCAGTAGACCTCTCCAAAGCAGAAAGGCCTTTTTGTGAAGGGGATTTTCCAACAGAAAATGATGGCTCAGCAACATAAACATCCGCACCTTCTGCAGTGCCATCAACATTTTCTACCATATCAGGGGCTGCCACTTGATCAGAAGACTGACCAACTTGCTCCTTAACTGATTAACAAGAAGCAAGCATCAGCTAAAGCATAACAAAAGAAGACAGAAGTACCCACATAAAAAAGCCTATCCATGAGAGTAATAAATTTAACATGAATGAGCAATAACTTTCTGACAGAGGCAAAGCATTGCACAATGATGAATAAATTCAAGTCAAAAGTAAAGAACAATGACAATTTATTGCAAGCCAGCCAAATAGTCGGCATTCAAAATACCCAACTTGTCCCGAGTTATGATGCAAGAAATGGCAGGCATTGAGATACAATTAATAACTGTAATGAAAACATGAAACATTACCCATATCTTGTGATTGAGTTCCAATTGGCTGTGGTGACTGTTTGTTTTTGTACTTTTCAAGAATAGCTTGTTTACGCCTTCTGCTTTCCTCCCTAATTCTCTCAAGATCTTCTTCCTGTTTTGCCAGTTGCATTGCAATCCTTTCTTGATAGTCCTCTTGTTCATCTTCTTCTCTGAAACCAAAAAGAAAAAAAAATGAACAGATAAAAGAATACTTAATTTAGACTAATTTGTCTAAGAAAAAGATATACCTTTTGATATTCTCAGTATTCCTGTCAGCAAGATTACTTTTAGAGCTAACATTTTCTGAAGCTGTTTTCCTTGATCTGTCTATGTGATCATTTTCAGAATTTTTCCCAAGCCTAGAATCATTATACCTATCTCGGTCTCTATACCCGTCATCAACAGAATGGTATCTGTGGTGCCTGCTTATCCTATCACTCTCATTCTCCCTGTCCCTGTCCCTTCCTCTAGCTTCTCTGCTCTCTCTAACCCCATCTCTGTCCCTGTCCCTCTCCTCTCTTAATCTGTCCCTTTTCCTTCCCATCTGACTCTCCCTTTCCTTTTCCATCTCCCTTTCCCGTTCTCTCTCCTTGTCCCTCTCTCTTCCCTTGTCCCTCTCCCTCTCCCTCTCCCTCTCTCTATCTCGATGTCTGGCCATTTCTCTTTCCTTTTCCCTCTCCCTCTGCCTTTTCCTTTCCCTTTCCCTTTCCCCATCTTTTTCTCTAGTTCTATCCCTGCCTCTTTCCCTGCTGTCCTCCCTATGTAGATCATATATTTCCCTGCTGAGATGCCTTTCCATTCTATCTGAGTATCTACTACAACTCCGCTCTCTTTCTGTATCCCTTACAACATCTCTGCTACTATGTCTGTAGTCTCTGTTGTGTGCAATAAGCCTTTCATCATCTGAATCAGTCCTATGCTTTCTCTCCATATAATATGAATCATCCGGCTTATGTGGCGTACCGGCAACAGAAGCCTCTCGAAAAATGCTTTGGGATCGCGACCTTCCCCTAGACCAATCAGGTGACTTAGATACATTCCTGCTAGAACTCTCTTTCCCGTATTTGCCATGAGAGGAGTGAGCAACAACACTGTGCTTCTCCTCAGATGATAGAGCTTTACGTTGAAAAATACCCCAAGTTTCATAATCGTAGTCGCTTAGCCTCCTCTCACTGCCTTCAACGGGAGAGGCATCTATCTTGTGATGCCTAATGCGATCGCTGTGATGTTTGTGTACATGATTCCCATTTGAAAGACCATCGGCACTGTGTGTTCTCTCCCAATCCATCTCATCACCTCTTTTGGCATCTGAATTGTCCTCTCCCAATTGCTTTAAATTCTTCCTGACTATGTTCATATTCTCTTCATTAATTTCCTGCAAATTATAAACTTGTAATCAACTCTTACAAATCAATTCAAAACCATCAATTCAGTCATCTGGAAGTGCAAAGCATGCCATGCTATAAATTATTATGTATGTGTAGTGCAACTATGATACTTGTAAGGAAAGCCATGACCCTATAGTCGGTTAAAGTTGTCACTAAAAACTCATCAAAGCAAAAAATTCAAGCAATTCACAAGACCATGGTGCCCTACTTGGATGCTGAGAATCCAAAATCACAGCGAAAAGAAAATGTCTGAAACGGTGTTATTATCGAACCGGACCATGGTCCAGTCCGAGCCACCTTATATTTTAACTGTGCAGGTAACCTGATAAAAACCCAAAAGAGCCGCCAGTTTTTCCATTAAACCGCTGGTCCAGTTGGAAAGAAACCTCCCAGTCCACTTACTTTATATAAAAACCCAAAATCTCTAATAATCTTACTCACATTCAACGCCCTAGGCCGTAGCCAAGCCTCAGCCTTCTCTTGCAATTTCATTCCCAAGAATTCAAACCTTCAATTTCAAGTTGTATTAGATGGAAGAAGAAGAAGATTTAAGTTTAAAATTTATGATTTTCTTTGTGAATTTCAATTTTATGTGAAAAAATCTCTAGATGGGTAAATTTTGGAAGATTTTTACCAGAATTTCATGTTATTGTTGTCTGTACGTTGTATACTGTATAAAACAATTGTGTTTTAAATGTAATTTTATGCGTGAATATGGCATAGAATTATTGGTTCGTGTTTGCAATTTTGTAGAGAGCTGAGATGGAAAAGTTTAAATGAATTCTTAATGTTTGGTTGAATTTCACAGTTTTAGTTTTTGGGTTCTTGAATTTTCTTTTTCTAGCTCCTATGAATTGTTTGTTGATCAACTGATGAATTGTCGGTTTATGCTTCAAAATGTGTTCGTGTCTTCCTTTTCTGTGCATTTCCTAGAACTGGCTATTAAAAAGCACTATTTATTTGGCTATGAAGTGCTGAATTTGTAGTGGTTTTGAGTGGTTGACGGTAAATAGGACTTAATTTATAACGCTAGAGAAACATAAGGGGAAAAAGGCACCCAATTATCAGAAATTTTATCTTTTTTCACACGATTTGTATGGTTAGAAAGCAGAAAGGTGAGATGGAGAAGTTTTAATATTCGTTTGAATCATTTGGTGTCGCAAATTCTTAATGTTTCCAACTGTTTGTCGCTCTCCTAATGATAATATAATTTAACAAGATTTGTGCCTTTGTATAGTTCACTATCACCACATTCTTCTCCACCAAAAAGCCATGCTAGAGGGAAAACAGTTATAGCATGGGGTCATTGTAAAGAGATTCTTGAAGCTAGTACTAATGGAAATAAAAAGAAGTTGGTTTGCTTGTATTGTGGAAAGATTTTTGCGGGAGGTGGTATTAATCGCATCAAACAACACTTAGAAGGTTTAAAAGGTGAAGTGGATCCGTGTCGTAAAGTACCTCTTGATGTAAGATTCAAAAGGAAAGAAAACTTGGACAACTTTACTGCAAAGGAGCATAAAACTCAAGAAGTTCTTGAAGGTTTTAATCCACATAATTCTTATTATAGTGCAATCCACATAATTTACTTTGTAACATGTGCTTTATGCATGAATATTTTTTAAATGTTGATTTTACTTTTGCAAGCATATTCTAATAGTATAAGAAGCTATCTTGTTTATCTTTAGTTTTTTAAATAAATAATAGTAACTTTAGCATATTCTTCTAAAAAGAAAAGAAAACCCAAAATTTATTCTTCAGGCACTTCAACAAATAATCATCTTGATTCAAATCAATTTGATTTTGTCTAACAACATCAAGCTCCATTTTTCAATACATATACAGAGAAAGTTGTATTATTTCCTCCAGAAGTTGGGTCTACAAGAAAAGTTGGTTAGATTCATATCCTCGGTCAAGAACAAAGTGATTTTTCAAGTGTCAGTTTTTCTATATTGATTCAGCATCAGATCTAAAATACAAGCACATGAGTTCAATGTGCATGTCTAACCTAAAGTTTCATCTGATTTTCGCTAGTTTAGCAAAACTTGAAAGACTTGCATTTGACAACGTATAGAACAAAGCTTTCCACGCGTGTGATTTATCTATGTCTCTTTTCAGTAGCGTAGGTGTGCATCTGTCTTATCAGCAAGAGTGTGAGTCTAACTAAAAAATCCAAGACAAACCACTTGTGAATAAACGTCTGGGTAACCAAACTGCTATTGCCAACAATTTAAAGCCCCCATAAGGCAAAAACAAATTCTACGTCAAGAATTAATAGTAAGAGAAGCACATGGGATAGAGGGAGGAAAAATTGAACTCACCGTGTTAGTATTGTCGTCATGAATTTCCAATAATTGGTGACTCCTCCGGTTGCTTTGAATGGCACTGCCACCAACGGAAGTGGGAACCACAGTGAGAAGAAGCAGCAGCAACAACAGCCGCAGGGACTAAAAATCGGACTAAAAATCACTGTAGCCGATATCTAAAATTATGCCTGCACTGGATAAAAATTCTGGCTCCGCCCCTGCACTAGCGTGAACAAAATATTAGTATTTGACCGTCCAAGAATCACATAATTGAAGCAGGCCTTTTTCCCTAGGAATCTATTGGCAAAATACCCAACAAGACCAAATCCCTAAGCATCCTCTACTTTTTGAGCATTTGTATCACACAAAACCACCTCATCCGATTGATTATCACAAACTTGCAACTTCACGTTTTCATCAAATTTCCTATTATCTTTAAAAAGATTCACCCATGGTGCTTTCGCCTCTTTTTGTTCTACAATCCTAGCATTTTTCCCACGTGATGCTTATCTAATTCAGCAGTTTGGGATTCAAAATGGGATTCACCAGATTCCGTATCCTCTTTCCCAAGTGTTACTGAAATAATAGGAGAGATTGTCGCAACATCATTGCAATCCTTAACATCTTCACCAGGCTGTGGAGAAATCTGGACTGGGGTAAGTACCTGAGCTGAAGTATCAATTTGATTGGGAGGGGCCTGCCCACTACGTTGGGCCATTTGCTTGGCCATTGCTAAAAGAAGCAAATGGAGCCCAGCAGGGAATAAAATGGCCCAAATACAAATGCAAGCCCACTTGCAAGTCAAAAGCAATATACATAAAAAGGGAAAATTACACGTAACACTAGTAAAAAAATAATATTTCCTATTAAACATGGCATCTTATTTTTATTATATGTATACTGCATTTTGAACAGTGTAAATTAAAACTGAAAAGGAACACGATACAATAGGTGAATTAATTTGAAAAGCATCAATTACGGTCAAGATAGTTTACCCAAAATCTTGACCTTACCTCCAAAAACCCATATAATTTCTCTCTTTCCTTTCTGCAAAATCTTTTAATGCTCTCATCTTTCCTACAAATTCAGTATCCTCAAATCAATTAATCAACAAAAGGGAAAGAAATGAGACCACAAATCGATCTCCTTACCTCGCATGCGTAATTCAAAGACACAAATCGACTTTTTTTTTGTGTTTTTATGAAACAGATCGTGATGTGAAAATCCTTTTATTTTGGTATTGAATAATTGTTGCGCACTAGACATGTTGGGGATGAAATATTTGAATAAAATCGTGGCGGTTAGAATACGCCACCTTTTAGAGCAACGCCAACATGATGTCCTCATGCTTGCTGTCAACTGTCAAGGCTCGTGGCTGCAATGGCTAGAAAAGCAAATTTGATGAGTTGGTTGAAGATAAAGGTGTGAAGATATTGATTGATCCGAAAGCCCTCATGCATGTCATTGGAACCAAGATGGATTTTGTTGACAACAAGCTTAGATCGGAGTTCATATTCATTTCTAAAAGGCGGTGTGGCTACGAAGAATCTTTTATGATAGTGAGCAACTCGGATGCAGCTAAGCGCAGTGCTGAATCAGAAACATTTCTAATTTATAAGGATTTCAATCTCTGAAAATGTTTGAAAAATAGTTCAGTATGTATTTTGGGAGTTTTAATTTGGTCTTATTACAATAAAGTGTATGTCAGATGTTCTTATCTGCTTTGGTTATGTAAATTTTGTTGGTGAATTCGCTTCACTACATCCATGATGTAGATAAATGAAAAAAGAAATTTCCTCATTTTATTTCCGCTGACTAATTTTTGTTGAGGATGTTTTTGGTCATATTTAAAAAAAAATGTAAGATACCTTTCTTCATTAAGATTTAGTATAACATAAATCCTACATCTTCACATCCCGAACGATATTATTGAATGTAATGTATATGTTTACTATCGAACAAGTCGAATGTGTATTCTTATCTTCTTTTTAATACAGCTTGAGCACCACTCGAATATGTCATTTTAGGTTGCACTGATCATATTCTTAGATGAATTTAAGTATACATATTGCACACATAGGCCAAGCTCATGTTTGCGATCTGGTATATTACATTGAACTCCCATAGCGTTCTTATTTTGCTACAACCTAAGAGGGAAAATTGGGGATATTCACCACGTCTGGGAACCCTTGCATCTCTAAACAACCCACTACATGAGGAATATAAATAAAAGTCAACTTTTCCCTTCACTTGGTTCATATAGTTCGCAGTACACAACTACACAACAGGAGCATCAGATGATAATTGCATTACTTGTCCAGACTTCTTGTTATAACCACAGCTACCCGCTACTGGCTTCATCTTTTACTCCGTGGCACCTTTAATTTCCATTATCCGGCCTCCAATTTTGCAGGATTTGAGGAAATCATATGGTGTACTTTTAACCGATACCTTCCCACACAGTGAAGATGCTTTTGTTTACACTTTACAAGCGTGATGTAAGTTGTAAATATTTGAAGTTCATCATAAAGGATAGTGCCACTATTATGACCACCAAGATTCCAGTAGATGTATTGAGCAAGGTTAATCGGAGTGACCCTGTTCAAAGCTTCTGCCTTCATTGCTACACTAATTACAGCAAGAATGTAATTCAGCCCCATCATAATTTATTTCCAGTTCATCCGTATCATTGCTAGTATCCAATTCCAGTGACGGTATGTCTAGTAGATCTCGGTAAGTGCTATTCATTGGCACGAGAATGCCAAAAGTGTTTAACTCGCTTGTGACCAATACGCGGACGGATTCCATTGTCTGAAACAATAAAAGTCAAAGCAAAAATAAATAAATAAAAAGATGTAGCAAATGTCATGAATGTATACGTAACATATCACATATATGATTATTACATATCATGCCCACATATGTGATTAGGTTGCATTAATTTTCGAAAAATATTGGTTTCATCAGAAAGAAATAACATATCAGTTTGAGGAAATTTTCTTGTTCATCTATGGATCACTCAAGAATGTACAACAACCAATATACACATTTTGTACTAGATCACACGACTTCGAGAATAGATTTATAATTCACAGACCAGTAATCTGACTTGTGTAAATCAAAAAAGAACATTTGATTACATTTTTCAGTGTTATCATAATGAGAACGATGACATTACCCAGCTGTTCATTCTGTAAATGCACTTTCGGTGTCACAAAACTGAGAGGAAGTCAGCAATGTTGTTGAAAAGTGTAGATCCCCAGGGAGCAGCAAATCACTGTAATGAGAGATTTATGAAGCAGCGTACTCATTATTCCATGTCTTAAATTTAGATTTAATTCCCAGTGCTGTAATTTCGTTCCCATAAAATCAACCATCCACTATTTTTGTCTATTACGTTTTTGTGTATATGGAAGGTTTTAGTGACAGTAGTTTTGGTGATTTTATGTTATAATTGCAGTATATTTCAAATTTCTGAGTATTTTAGGTAATTTCAGAATCATTACAAATTTCTAAGGCATTTGCGACTTTTTTCCTTTTTTTTTTAAGTTCAGCTCATGTAAAATTTAAAATCAGCCCAAGTGGTGTAAGCCTAGTTGCAACAAAATAAACAAATAGCCCAACTATAATTTGTTGGCCCAAACAAAACATAAATTTTATTATCCAATATTAAACCCAAAACCAAACCCAAAGCAAACCTAATTCTAATCCAATACTAATCATTTGACAACCAACACGCAATAGGTCCAAGTGAGAAATCAAAATCAAACAGACGTTCCTCTCTCTCGGTCTCTCCATTCTTGAAAACTCTTAGACTCCAACCTATATCTTCAAGTTTTCAATCCAAAATTTCTATAAAATTAGGGAACTCATTACCCAAATCAAAGATTTCATCTCTTAAAAGTGTATTTTAGCTGAACAAGACAACGGATTTTGAACTGGTAAGTGACATTTCGATTCTTTCAAAGTGTAGAAACTGTTTACCTATAGATGGTGCCACAACCCGCAACAAAGCATAGAGGAAAACCGTGCTCAACCCCGATTCCAAATACCTTCTGTCCTTCTCCATTTCTCTCTCTGTTTGACTTTCTCTCTCTGAATGTCTTGTAAGAAACTCTTTAACGTCGAAACGGAAGGGCCGAAGCGGGGAGCCGAACCGGAAGGTGAAAAAGAGGCTGAACTCTGAAGAGCCATTTATAAATTTATATAGACATAGTGTATGATGGAGATTCTTAAAGAGTTAAAGTCACAATTCACAAATTAAAGAACCGTGGACCTGTGGTTATTGGTTAAGTGGTTTAAAGCACAATTGCACAAATAATTGAATAAATATGTCTGTCTCTTTTAAGTTTTAAGTCTTTATTTTTATATTGTTCAAAAGTATCTTGAATGATTTTCATAAAATACAAAAAAGAACCAATTTCATTAAGCCATTAACAGTAAAGTAAATACAAAATATAAAAAAATGTATACTTGTACGACTCGGTAGTAACTTAGATTTTATAACTTGGACTATTTTTTTTATATATATTTGTTGTTAATATTGATTATTGAGTATGAGTTTTTTTAGACTTTCTACTTTAAGCATTTTTAAAATTTCTACTTTGAGAATTCAATAGTCAACATGCTTAATTGAATTATTTTTATTTTCAAAAATACAATAAATTTATCATTATCAAGGCACAGACGCTGTCCCCGATCCAACAGACATGTAGGAAAACCAATTTGCAAAAGCTCAATATAATCCACTATCCCTTGTAAGTAAATGCCCTCGTCTCTCCACTTGTGGCTTTGCCAGCAAAATATTGAATTAGTTAAGTAACTATTGTTGAAACGTTGCATTGTCGGCTTAATAACTCGTTGTCTTGTTGGCATGTTGCCTTGTCGGCTTAATGATTGTTGTTGTTGTCTTGTTGGTTTAATGATTGTTGTTGTTGCATTATCAGCTTAATGAATTATTTTTTGATTGCCACTAGAATAATATCACTGATGATTATTTTTTCCTTTGTACTTTTTTTTTTATTTGGTAATTTTAAGAATTGAAAATAGAAGGTCAACCTCCTCTCAAGAAAAATAAGAACTTGTTTTCGTTCTTCCAAAGGGCTGGTCGACCTACTGAAAGTACAACTTCTGATGAACTAACTGGAGATCTACCTTCATTTCCTCCGGAAGTTGAACGTCATTCATCCTCAAATATTAGCATTGAACGGGAATAGGGGAAAATAAAGCAAATACTAGAATTTCCTTCTAATCTGCGGGATGAGATTAAAGTGGCATATCTAAAGACTGGGCCTTATCAACCAAGACTTGTTGAGTATCCTAAGACATAAGGAATATCTCAGTCTCGTCGCTTTCAGGCAAAGTGGTTCAACCAATTTCCTTGGTTAGAGTATTCATCTACAACGGATAGTGCTTATTGCTTTTCTTGTTATATTTTTTGAAATGATGGTAATCCATCCAATTGTTCAGCATTGGTAACTTCTGGATATAACCAATGGAAAAAGGTTAATGACGGAGCAAAATGTGTATTTCTTACTCATTTAAAATCATCAGAACATAATATGTGTGAGAGAAGAGCTAAAGATTTAATGAAACCGTCTCAACATATTGATAAAGTGATGCATACTATATCGAATGAAGAAGTTGAGAAATGTCGTCTACGTTTTAAGACTCCAATTCAAAGTGCTTGATAGCTAGCATTTCAAAGTTGTTCCTTCAAAGGTCATGATGAATCTTTATCTTCATTGAATCGCGGGAATTATTAGGATGATAAAAATTTTGGCAGAAATGAATACAGAAATTAATAAAGTTGTGCTGAAAAATGCTCAAAAAATGTCCAATATATTGCTCCGAGTATTCAAAAAGAAATCTTACACATAATGGCGAATAGAGTAAGAAGGATGATTCGTAAAGAAATTGGGGGTGGATAGTTTTGTATTCTTGTTGATAAAGCATAAGATGCATCTAAGAGAGAACAAATGACTATTATTTTGAGATTTGTAAATGGTTAGGGTATTTTGACGGAACGCTACTTTGATATCAAAAGTATCAGCAACACCACATCATCAAGTCTAAAAAATGAGATTGTAAATGTTCTTGCTCAACATGAACTTGAAGTGGCAAAAATGAGTGGACAAGGATATGATGGTGCTAGTGATATGCGGGGCGCTTGGAATGGACTTCAAGCATTATTTCTTAGAGATTGTCCGTATACATACTACGTCCACTATTTTGCTCATCGATTACAATTGGTATTGGTTTATACAGTTAAAGAAGTTGATGTTATTTAGGAGTTCTTTTCTCATCTGGACAATATTATCAACAATATCACTTCTTTCCCTAAGTGCATTGTTGACCCCAGAATATGTTGCCAACAGATACCGAACCCACCATCGCACACGTAAGCTTGGTCCAACATGCTAAGATACGTGGATAGTCTAGAACTAGTAGTAAAAAGGGCGTGGGAGCGACTCAAAAGCCTTAGACGAGAACGTTCGGAATCTAGCGAGATGTTTGCATAACGATTACACAATAATTACCAATCGATGTTTGTAGAATGCGTGTATGGATTCATGTGTGTTGCAAGAGAGTAAAATGTAAAGAATGTTGTATTTGTTCTTGGGTTGAATCTTGCATTACCCCTTAGAGATGCATGAAGAAAGTATTTATAGTATTACAATTTAGATCGTGGCCCTTGATTGGGAGTACACATGGACTCATCTCGTGAGTTTACATGTCAAATTATAGTCATCACACTTAACTTCATAGCCTGTTACACTTTTATTGATCGGTGGCTCCGCCACTACATTAACAAGACAAGACACTTACACTCTATGATGGGTGTCCTATCAATCAATCAGAAAGGACCCTTGTGTAAGACTGAATCTCTGGAGGGGCTACCTAGGGCCTCCGAAGAAGCTGAGGCAGCGAGTGTCGAACATGCCGAGCTTGTGAAGAAGCAGAAGAAGCCGAGGCAGTGAGTGGATTGAACCTGCCGTGGCTTTGAAAAGATATGGCTGAACTGCGAAGAAGCAGAAGAAGAAATCGAAGCGGTGAAGTGGATTGAACCTGCCGAGGCTTATGAAGATGTGGTTGAACTCCGAAGAAGCAGAAGAAGAAGTCGAGGCAGTGAAGTCGATCGAACCTGTCGAAGCTTTGTGAAGAGTTATGATTGTCTTCGATGTTTGTGCCAATGATTTGACGTTTTGCGTATGTTACCAAGAAAAGGCGGTCGAGCCATTTCGACTTCCAAGGCATGTACGGCTGCTGCATTGAATGTGCAATGATGGCTACAGCTGGGGCTTCTAGAAGGAGATGTGTTTAGAGAGGTGCATGAGGAGCACGTTTGAATCGGAGGAGAGCTTTCAAAACGATTTGAATTCTACGCTTCGGACTTAACCCAGAATTGGAAGGCCGAGATTTATGGGGCCTTCATCCAAGGGCTGGTGTTCGTCTTGGCTTCCTATAAAAGGCCAAAGACTTCTATTTTGAACCCTTCTTCATCATTTAATTTCTGTGTTCTCTAAATTTTCTTTAGCTTCAAACATCCAAAGTGTTGCTCTGATTTCAAACTCCGGCATTTCGCAGTTCCTCATTTGTTAGTCATTTCTGTAGGTATTTCTTGCGAGAATCATTTCTTTTATAACCTTTGTCGATTTTCCAAACTTTTGATATGGAATCCACTTCAGGTAGGGAATTGGTGTCCATAGCTAGGTTGGGTGAGGGGCTATTCTGAGTAGAGACTCCGAAGTAGAGTATTATGCCATGGTCGAGGAGCCTATAGATTATGAGGAAGAGTGGGGGTTACAAGGACAGCATCAAACATGACCTTGAAGAAGTTGGAGGAGATTAGGGAGAAATATTGCGTCCCTTATTACGTGGAGATGTTAGTCCCCAAGGCCCACAATAGGGTGTGTTTTTTGAGGCTTGGATGTGTGGCTGTAAGTGAATACCTGTTCAAAACAGGTATGCGTCTTCCTCTGAACCTCTTCTTTAGGGCTATGCTTAGAAATTTTATGTTGTCACCGACCCAGGTTCTGCCGAATGGGTGGAGCCAACTAGTAGGGTCGTACTTCCTATGGAAAGAAGTGTCATTAGGGAAGGATATGTCTCTGCACACCTTTCAGACCCTTTTTCAGCCTCGCATCTTAGGTAAAGATGAGTCGAAGGGGTAGCATTACATCACACCCTGGGGAGCTCGCACACCCTTTGTGGTAGGCCTACCTTCTTCTATCAAGGGATGGAAGGAGTCATGGTTCTGGGTTCGGAGAAAATGGTAGGCGGTTGAGGTGGACAAGGCCGTGGCTTGTACAGTATCGACCCATACTACGAAGCTCGTGAGTGTCTAAGCTTGAGATGTTTACATTTTGCTAAGTTTCTCAATTTTTTTGTTAACTGTTGCCACTTATTTTGCAGATTCTAGTACAAGGTTTGAGCTCAACAAGAGGGAGTTCAAGGTTATAGAGGACATATATAAGTGGCCTTTGAAGTTTCGCCACTTCGACCACCTTATTAACCAAAGCCGATACTTCATAGATTTCAAACTGATGGCTTCCAAGGGAAAGAAATACGCCCACTTGATCAAATTCATACTTGATTGATATTCATTGCTGACCTACTATGTCTTCATAGATAAGTTCAAGAGAAGTGAGTACCTCATCCCAGACATGGCTTCAATTCTGAGAGTCACCTCTATAACGGAGGCAAGGCCTCTGAAGCCGAGGTCAGGGGCTAGTTGGAGAGGCTGTCCAAGGATAGCACCTCTAGGAGGTCCGAAGAGGAAGCCCTCCAAATGTCTGAGAAGGCGAAGGAGCCTCGGGGCAAAGAAAAGGTCCTCGAGGACTCCCACAAGAAGAGGAGGCTGGTTCACGTTACCAGCTCTTCCAGGGAGTTCGGGACATCAGTGTCCCATTCAAGAAGGATGCCTCTCCTTAGTCGAAGCTACTAGACTCTACCATAAAGGCAGTGAATGTTGAAATAGTGAGGAAAGCCAAAACTGAGTAGGCCAAAGAGGAAGCTGCCAGGAGGGCAGCAAAAGAAGTCGAGGGGGAGGCAGCTAAACAGAGGCCAGCCAGGACTCAAGGGAAGTCCCTAAATTTTCTGGCAGGGCGTGACGAGGTACTGGCGTCAACTTTTTTAGATGCGCTGCCTACTGAGGTTGATACGCCATAGAAAGCTTTTACAAGTTTTAGACCGACCGGTGGCAGATGCATGCCTCAAGCTGTGATGGGGTGGACCTCACCAGGACTATGGTGAGCCAAAGTGTGAGGACTTTGGGTCCGCACTTGAGTGCAGGGAAACGCTCGTCGACTTTCAGATGAGGCATAAGTCCTCTAGGGACAAGTTGGCCTCCACTGAGAAGGAACTGAAGAAAATTAAGGCTGAGGCGAAGGATATGAAGGCCCAAAAGATTGAAAATGCTGCCAAATTGGAATCCGTCTTAGCCCAAATTGAGGCTTTGAAGAAAGAGGTGTACGAGTCTCAATGTGAGGTGGTCTCCCTCACTGAGAAAGTGGAGATTTCTAATAATCACCAGAAGATGATAGCTGAAGCCCTGAAGCAGGCCAATTTAGAGCTGACTAGGGCCAAGGATGCATACCAATTTTTGGAAGGCCAAATAAAATGGCATGTCGACGAGCTGAAAAGGGCAAAGGAGGAGACCCAGGTGGCGAGGAAGGAGGCAATTAAAGATTACATTGCCAACTTCCATCTCACCGAGGAGTATCAGTGCTTCGGGTTGTATTGGAGAAACTTTGCCTATACTGAGGTGTTAGATAGGGTTGAAGAGCTTCTTCCAAACGTCGACCTATCACAACTGAAGTCGGAGTTTGTTGATGAAGTTTCTTAGATGCCTACTGAGGAAGTAATTGATGATGAAGCGACCGAGAATAATGAAGCAGACACTTCTGAAACTCAAGCTGCAGAGGCGCCTGTTGCCGAGGCACAGCCACCATCCGCCTAAGTAGTATAGTTTACTTTCAATTCAATCTGATGTACTGGCCTCGGGGCCCCCTCTTGTAATATCATATTCAATGTTAATGAAAGTCGTGTTTTGCAACATTATGTCTTCTTTTCAATATCAAGTACATAAACCTCAGTAAATAATCAAGCTTAAGTCTGAGTTAACAATCCGAACTTGACATCTTAACTTCCATCATTTGAAATAATCAAGCTTAAAGATGAGTTGATAATCAAGCTATATAAATGATGACTTAATGGGTTGCACTTAGGTTCCATCACTTGAAATAAACCACGATGTCCAAGTTGAACGAAGTATTCAATGTAAACTGAATAGGTTATTTGACTGGACCTTTCCATTGAGTTCAAATTAAGGAGGTAAAACTTTGGTAGATGCGATGTGCATGTAGAGGCTTCTTCCTTTGGCGTTCAGCCTTGCCAAAGGGGGGCATGTTGAGTGAGCCTCGGAGTTCAGACGAGGTGATCCTAGAATTGGGAATGAGGACTTCTCTATCAAGGCTTCAACGCTTCTCTACATGGTGGATGGTGCAGTCATGTAGAGGTTTCTTCCTTTAGTGTTCAGCCTTGTCAAAGGGAGGCACGTGGAGTGAGCCTCGGAGTTCAAGCGAGGTGACCCCAGAGTTGGGAATTAGGACCTCTCCTCCAAGGCCCCCACGCTTTTCTACATGATGGATGGTGTAGCCAATATACAGGCTCTGCCTTTGGCGTTCAGCCTCACCAAAGGGAGGCATGTAGAATGAGTCTCAGAGTTCACACGAGGTGACCCCAGAGTTGGGAATCAGGACCTCTCCTCCGAGGCTCTCATGCTTCTCTACATGGTGGATGGTACAGCCATGTAGAGGCTTCTCCCTTGGGCGTTCAGCTTCGTCAAAGAGAGGCATGTGGAGTGAGCCTCGGAGTTCAAGCGAGGTGACCCCAGAGTTGGGAATCAGGACCTCTCCTCCGAGGCTCCCACTTTTTAAGAGTCGTATCGAATTCTAATGACAATTTATTAAAGCTGAAAATTAGTTACATAAGCTGGGAAAGATAGTCCAGTGATGCAATACATTCATTGGTAGTAAATTCTGAGATGCTCAATGTTCCATGGACGAGGTTGTGCCCTACCATCCGCGTCTTCAATTCTGTAGGTGCCAGGTTGGAATTCTTCTCTGACTCTATAGGGACCTTCCTAGTTTTGACCCAAGATGCCTTCGCCAGGTCCCTTGGAGGAGAGGAAGACTCTCCTAAGGACCAAGTCATTGATTCAAAAAGACCACTTCTTCAGCTTGGAATTGAAGTATTTGGTCATTTTCCTTTGGTAAGTAGCGAGCCTCTACTGGGAGTCATCTCTTCTTTCATCAATGAAGTCGAGGTTGAATCTTCGTAGTCCGTCATTAGTTATTTCACTGAAGTGTAAGCGACACGGTGATGGTCAGCCGAACTCGACGGGGCTCATGGATTCAATGCCATTAGCCATGAGGACAGGATTTTCCCCCGTGGGAGTTCTGGTGGTAGTTCGGATTGCCCAAAGAACTTGAGGCAACTTCCTCATCAACCCAAGTTCCTTGTGATGCATCTAGTTTCCTTTTGAGGGCATGTTTGATCGTCCTGTTTACAGCCTCAACTTAGCCATTGGTTTGAGGACGATGAGGCATTAAGAAGTGCTTCTTGATTCCAGTTTCTTCGCATAGGTTCCTAACCTTCTTATTGTCAAACTACCTTCCATTGTCTGAAACTATGGAGTGGAAAATTCCGAATCGACATATGATGTTCTTCCAAAAGAACTTGGAGGTGTTGGCTTCTGTGATTTTTGCGAGCAGTTCGGCCTCAACCCATTTCGTGAAGTAATCAATGGTCACAATGGCGAAGTTCGTGCCTCCTCTGCCTTTAGGTAAGGGACCTATCAGGTCCATGCCCCACTTGGAAAAGGGCCATGGCCTGGAGACGGCAGTTAGCTCTTGCGGGGGTTGCCTCTGAATGGGAGAGAATCGTTGGCACTTGTCACACTTGTGCACGAATTAAAGCAGATCCTTTTTCAAGGTGTGCCAGTAATACCCTTGCCTTAGTACCTTTTGTGCCAAGGCTATCCTCCTGAGTGATTGCCACAAACACCTTCATGGATTTCCCTTAGAATGTAGGTGGCCTCGTCTCCTCCCACACAGCCAAGAAGTGGAGAGGATAAGCTTCTTTTGTAGTGTATGTTATCAATAAAGAGAAAATGAGCTGACCTCCTCCTCAGTTTGTAGGCCTCATCTTTGTTAGTGGGTAGGACCTGGTCCTTTAGGTAGGCTATGATTGGTTGCATCTAGGCGGGTGTTCTTTCGACCCACATGGCTTAAGGGGCCTTGGTAGACGACGTGAGGAGGTGCTCAATTAGTACTATTACAAGTAGTTCGAAGTCATTGCTACTCACGAGTTTAGAGAATACATTTCCATGTGCGTTCTCGAAGTGAGGGATCTGTATTATTTCAAATTATTCAAAAGATGGGAGGAGGTCCATCACCATCTTCAAGTAGGAGACCATGGTTTTATCCCTAGCTAAAAAACTGCCATTCACTTGGCTTACCACCAGCTGGGAGTCACTATTGATACGTAGCCTCCTTACTTGCATTTCTTTGGCTAATCTGAGACCTCCGAGTAGCGCCTCATACTCCGCAGCGTTGTTGGTGGCCTTAAATCCGAAGCTCACGGTCGAGTTCAACTTGTGACCTTCTGGGCTGACTAGGACTACCCCAGCTCCCGAACCTGTGCCTCCAGCCAAACGATCCACAAACAGGTTCCATGTGGGAGCTCAACAGGTTCCATAACTTCTTCCACCTCAGGTGCATTAGTGAACTCTGCCACAAAATCAACTAACGCTTGGCCCTTAATGGCTGCCCTTGTCTTAAAGATAATGTCAAATTCATTTAACTCCACTGCCCATTTCAGTAGTCTTCCTGAGGTATAGCACTTGCCTCAAAGGGAAGTTGGTCAGCACGTGAATGGTATGTGCCTAGAAGTAGGGCATCAGCTTCCTAGAAGCTGTGATCAAGGCTAAGGCTAGCTTCTCTATATCGAGATAGCGAGTTTCTGGAGATAGGAGTGCCTTGCTGGTATAATACCTGGGGAGTTGGGTGGTTCCTTTCTCTTGGGTTAGGATCATGCTAATGGCCTCATTGGAGATGGTCAGGTATAACTGAAGGATATTGTCGGGCTTTTGCTTGGAGAGAAGAGGGCCTGCCCTAGATGTCTTTTCAGGCCCTGGAAGGCTCTTCACACTTCTCATTCCATTCGAACTTCTTCCCAATTTTCAATATTTTGAAGAACGGAGGCATTTATCGGTGGCCTTGAAGACAAAGCGGCTGAGGGCTGCCACTCGTCTCGTTAGACTTTGGACTTCCTTGAGTTTATGGGTGATCTCATCTCAAGCAAGACATTGATCTTTTCGGGATTGGTTTCAATCTTTTTTTTGGTTGACCATGTACCCCAGGAATTTGCCGGAGGCAATTCCAAAAGCGTACTTGAGGGGGTTGAGCTTCGTAAGTGTTATCCAGGTGCGTCACATGGTCGTCTGCCTTAAGGCTTTGCACAAGCATATCGTTAATGTAGACTTCCGTTGTCTTGCTGATGAGGTCCATAAATATTTTGTTGACAAGCTTTTGATAGGTTGCCCCGGCGTTCTTCAACCCAAAGGGCATCATCTTGTAGCAATAAAGGCCTCTGTCAGTGATAAATGAGGTGTTCTCCTCATCGGCCGGGTACATGGGTATTTGGCTATAGCCAGAGTAAGCGTCTATGAAACTTAGGAGCTCATGCTCGGTAGTGGAGTCTATTAATTGATCAATTTTAGGAAGTGGGAAGCTGTCTTTGGGGCATGCCTTGTTGAGATTCGTAAAGTCGATACATACCCTCTACTTATCGTTGTGCTTCTTGACTAGCACCGGGTTGGAGACCCACTTGGGTAGATGGCCTCTCTGATGAAGTCATTCTTGATTAGCTTCTGCACTTCTTCCTTCAAAGCCTCGTCCCTTTCTAGGTTGAGGGCTCTTTTTTTCTGTCAATGCGGGGCAACCTTAGGATCTATCTTTAGATGGTGACGACAGACCTTGGGATCTATACCCACCATATACTCATGCCTCCAAGCAAAGACATCAAGGTTCTTGCGGAGAAAGTCTTTCAATTTTTCTTTCATGTCGCTGCCCAAGCCTATGCCTACTTTCAACACCTTCGCGGGGATCGATCGGGAAGCTTTCTAGTTCCTCAATCGGAGTTGTTTGGGATTCGTGTTCAATCAGACGAGGATCGATCTCGTTGATCATGGAAAGTTCTTCCTGCTCGAGAAGTGCATCGATCATGTCAAAATCCTCTCGTTCGAGGGAGGCCTTGCTTGGGACGTCTGCCACATTTACATCAATCAGAATGGCATGTACATCTCGGGGCTCAACCTTTCTGATGGAGCTCAGGTAGTATTCTCTAGATCCTCTTTGTTCACCTCTTACTGTTATCACCCCGTTCTCAGTTGGGAGTTTTATGCATAAGTGGTGGATGGAGGTGACGGCTCCTAACTCCTTCAGGGCTGGTCTACCCAAGACTCCGTGGTAGGCTGACTGGCTGTCTACAATAAGGAATTCCATGAAGTTCATGGTGTTTTGGGGAGAACTCTCCCATCCTTACCATGAACATTATTTTTCCTCTCGGAGTGATACTATCTCCGGTAAATCCATATAGAAGAGTGGTTGTGGGCGTCAGCTCGTAGTCCAAGATCATCTTATCAAAGATGGACCTAAACAGAATGTTAACGGAGCTATCATTGTCTACTAGCATTCGCTTAAGCCCATTTCGGACCACAACATCCCTTACCACAAGTACATCACAATGGGATAGTGAACCCCTTCAGAGTCCTCTTAGGTGAAGACGATGGGTGGTTCTTGGTTTCTTCAGGAGCTGCTGTCTACGATACAACTGGTTAGTGGGAGGCGTTTAGCCTCTCGGGTGTAGTTCCATTTTGCATTCCGAGTCTCACCTCCCAAGTAGGGGCCTCCAAATATGGTATCCACCTCGTAAATAGGAACCTCTTCTAGTGTGTACCGGTTTCCACGATGCCTGAGTCATTCCCTAGGTCTCCCTGCATTATGTTCCCTTCAGCGGGGGATACATCTCACTGGCGGGGCGCAGCCTGCTCACGCCTAGGTCGTCAGTCGTTCCTAAGCGGGGGCCTGTTTGTAGCGACCAAAAAAAATTAAAATGCCAAAGGTTATGAAATGCTAAAATACTTTGCATTTATTTCTCACATAAAATACATTGAAATGAAACCTATTATGAAATGCAAAAAGACCTTGCATTTATTTCTCACATAAAATAAATTAAAATGAAATCTAAACAATTATTATCCTAAATGTTCAATAAAAGGCTGCCAACATTTTTTTTAAAGGCCAATTGGATTTTACATTTCACTTCTTCCAAGTCATTTATACCCTCCATTTATACATATACATAAAATTGTTTTGCCCCTTTTCCATAGCCTAAGGCACTTTAAATCTAAACTTTTTCTAAAGAAGAGGCAAAGAATACACTAAATTTTTACATATTGAACACAAAAGGGTATTCAAACTTCAAGCATTAAGGTAGGGGTGATCTCGGCACTTGTGTAAGTGGTTTAAGAATTATTTATTTTTGTTTTGCATCAAACATATTATTGTGTCACTCATGAAGGAGGCACCATCTGGTGGCTCAAATAAGAGAAACATATTGAAGGTGGCACTATTATTGTGTTGCTCATGAAGGAGGCACCGTTTGATGGTCCAAATAAGATAAAGAGATTGACGGTGACACGAATAAATCAAGTGCAAGTGCTCGGCAATCTTAAAAGCTTTAAACTTTCTAGTAAAATTTTCAATTTATGTAAATGTATTATGAATAATTAGACGACACTTTTAAAGACGTTTAAACATCTGTTTCATTCAGTTTTATATGCTATTCATGTCAACCATAATTTGGAAACGTTGTATGTTTAAGACTGAAGTTTATTCACTGCTGATTATAATTCCAGATTCTATCTTGCATTTGAAAATGGTATAATTTGGGCTACGTTGCATATTTTAGAGTGAAATCAGTGGTTTTTGAAATTTCTATGAGTCTTCTAATAGTAGCCTTTGGAATTTCCTTAAAATGTTATCTAGAGAAAAAGTTATGTCGATTTTGGTAAACTGCATCGTTTCAAATCTGGGTTTCCTATCCAGCATGTTCAAGCAATATTTTCATGCATCAATCGTCATCATCAAGCCCCCAAATTTTTATATGTGGTACATATATGAATGCTTTAGTCCTTGTAAAAATTTCATAAATTTTAATAAATATTTGTGTTGTTTAATCCGTAATTGCTGAATCACCTCCAAATGTTTTCCAAAACCAAATTTCGCCATAATATTATAAGTTCATATGAATAACTACTTCCCATTATATTTTTATATGTTTTCAAAACCCAAAAAAAAAAAACTTTCCAGTTTACAAATTACTTTGGTTAAAATCAAAGGAGTCGAACTAAAGAAAGATCGATTATTTTTAACGCTTTTGTCACATATAAGTTGAACGATTTTTTTTTCTCTAATGAGGATCATGAGCACTATGCCTACCATGCCGCGCCATGCAAATTTTGAGGTAAAGAAAGTTTCACAAATGTGATTGCATCTATGCGTTGATTATGAGAAAGTTTATTTGAGATGCAATATTTGAAATGTATGTATGAATTTCAGCATATAGTTTGAATACCTTTTGTAGATGATTAGTAATGTACCAAGTATTATTTTTAGAGCGTGAAGAGATTAAATGTTTACTTTAGTCCTCGAGAATTAACTAAAACTTATTAGACACCCATTTATTGGATTTTGAATAATTGTTATGACTTAGATGATACAGATTAAGAAAACTTGTAGGAAGACGAGTTCACTGATGCCTCATCGATATGAGATCTTGAGGTAATATGAAGAGTATCGGTGGAATCCAATGCACAACATGGGCCAACACATTTGGGAGATGTTAGTATGTGGTCACTAGTCGTCGAGCCACCCGCTTTCTTATTGAGACATTGCTAGAAGAGTGGCTAGAGGTGGCCGAATCGATTTATAATTATTTATGAGAGGTTGCTGTGCCTACCTTACCTCGAGAGATTGATTATGAGGCCTTCTGTGCAGAGCTAATTAAGCGGTGGGAGCTGGCCCAACTTGAGATCCTCGAAGACGATAGTGCACCTATCGAGATGCACATTCGTGAAGATGCACCTCCACCTATTTCGAATGATGAGGTTTAGTTTTCTAAGAAACCTAGGATTCATGGAGGCTGGATTAATGACTATGATAGAAATGATGAATAAGTGAATTTTAGTGGTTTTTATCAGGTTTAATTATTTGGTGTTTAATAGGATTTCTTTTATGATGCTGTGGAATAGCGCCAAACGCTTTTTTACTATTTTTTTTTTGTCTCCAG
>NC_036242.1:25838032-25843449 GCF_002742605.1 Olea europaea var. sylvestris | reverse complement strand
CTTACACTCGGTGCAGTTTTGGATCCTAGAGATTCATTTGCATCATTTAACAGTCGCGATATTTGTACACTTGTTGAGAAATTATATCTTGAAGATTTTTCAAAGCAAGATATTCGTACTTTGAAATATAAGTTGCGACACTATGAGCTAGATATGAAGACTGAATCTCTATCTCAAGTATATACACTTATTGAGTTATGTCGGCAGTTAACTGAGAGTAGAAGGTCGAAGATTTATATTATGGTTACTAGACTGATTCATCTTGTACTGACTTTACCTGTTTCTACCGCGACTACTAAGCGAGCATTTTTAAAAATGAAACATGTGAAGACGGATCTTCGTAACAAAATGAAGGATGAATTTCTTGATGATTGTATGACACTCTTCATCGAATGAGAACTTGCTCAAAAGATAGATATATATTCTATGATAGATAAATTTTATATTTCAAAACCTCGTCGGGAACATCTTCAAATTAAATGAATTTGACTTTAATATAATATATAAATTTATTATGGCCATGTTTGAGCCCCATTATTTCCTCATTAAAATGAATAACGGCTAACATATTTAACTTTTTATCTCTTTTGTGGGCTCATAACGACTGAATTTTCATTTTCATTTTTTACAATAATGTGGCTCAAACAAGGGCTATATTGACTTTTAAATTTTAGCCCGTACGCCAAAAATTCTTAGATCCGCCGCTACATAAAAATTAATGCATTTGGGACTAAACTATATTCATCCTGTACAGTTTGGACAATTGGATTGCTCTTGATGCCTCTCATTCTCCTATATCAACTTGAAGAGCACACTCCTCACAGAAAAGAAGACGGTCTCAAATGCTAGAACCTCTGCATCCTCCTGCCGTATGCAGCCACCACCATGCTCAAACGATCCCCCGCATCGGTGTTCACCTGAAGCTTACAAACTGGCTGTCCATACGACCATACTACAGCCTTGCTGCCATATCTGCTGCCGAATCAGGCAACCCATTTGCACATTTCTCGACAAAAAATTAGTGATCCATAGTGTTGCCAAATAAATGGTTAGCCAGTCCATGTATGCTGAGAATGATAGATTATATTACTTCTTTTATCAACAGGCCAAAAAGTCCAACAATACACTGATTACACCCCTTCGGCATCTCTTCTTGAAAGCTCATTGAAAAGCGAAAAGTTATTCGATGAGGTAATGGATTGGTGTTTTCTCTGGTACCAACCCTCCAATGAAGACCCATTCACAGCAATTATACACCCCACTAAATATTTTTTCACACTAACAAACACCCATTCTTCTCACTTGCTGAAAGGAAATCTCCGTGGAAGTAATATTTTTCTCTCAATACTGGATTAGATCCCGAAGTCAAAGTCGTCTAGCTCCTAGAGAGACAGGCTTGTCCCATTTTATCCGCGCAGTTTTTAGATACCTTTGCCCTTGCAAAAATAAGTCGGCCCGAAAACTGTCGAACTGGAGGTTAGGCTAGGCTAGGCTAGGCCGGGTTAGACAATTGAACCAACAGCATGCAAATCGGTCGAGGTTAGGCTAGGCTAGGCCGGGTTAGACAATTGAACCAACAGCATGCAAATCGGTCGAGGTTAGGCTAGGCTAGGCCGGGTTAGACAATTGAACCAACAGCATGCAAATCGGTCGAGGTTAGGCTAGGCTAGGCCGGGTTAGACAATTGAACCAACAGCATGCAAATCGGTCGAGGTTAGGCTAGGCTAGGCCGGGTTAGACAATTGAACCAACAGCATGCAAATAGGTCAAGGCCCACCTTAACCGGTCAAAACACGATAGAATTAGATGTTTTAGAGGCTCGCCCAGAACTAACCCAATCCATTATGTGTGTGTGTGTGTGTGTTACATACATGTAAAAGATGTAAATAAGTAATTTGTATTAGCAATTCTAATTACTTATAGAAGTTCTATAAATTTTATATATTTTTGAAATAAAATTTCAGATTATTTAAGAGTTAAATTAGTAATACAAACATATATAAATAGCATTTAATATTTAAATATATATTTTATTTGGTCGGCCCGTCGATTGAACCAGGGATTTGATAACTCGTTATTTTTTTCCGAATCAACGATCGGATTGGATTTCATAACAATGATTATAGGTAACTTAAAGAATTTGTTCTTGAATTGACGTTGAAGAACTTCTATATATGACGGGCATAAGATGCAAAGTTATCAAACACTTTTGTTTATACGAGGCAAAAAAATAAATAATCAGCTGTATATGGGCCACAATTTAAGTCCAAGAAGTTATTAGCAAAAACATCTTCGACCTCTGGACAGTCGAATAATTGAACGGGAAAGGCCCAAGGGTCTTGGGTTTCAAAAGGCAAAAATAACCCAATTAAGGAGTAGACTACCTGATTAATTCCCACATTCTTAATAATGCATTTTTTCAAAATTTATTTTTAATCATTTTCTATAAAATAATTATACAAGTATTGCACATGCTTTTCCTTACTTTCTAACCACACATTCTCTAAAAACTCACTATTTCATAATGCATTTTATCCCAAAAATGGGAATCAAGCGAGGGCTAAATAATAACCAACAATAATAATTATTGAGTAGGTCACATGACTCAATGACGCAAGGATCACGTGTGAAATATTTTCCACGTCACCTCAGAGTTGTGAGCACAAAAATAGATTTCTATCAAGGGAACATTCTCATTAGAAATTAGATAAAGACCTCTACATGCAGATATAATTCAAACGAAAGAAAATTAGCAACTCCATCAAATCCTGCACGAAAAGGCACATTTCATGGGGAAAGTTTGGTCCAACATTTCACAAATTAAGAAATGGAAGGAGGGCGAAAAAAAAAACACCACTGTACAATTCATAACATAATTCTTTCTTCCGAGTAATGTTAATTTGATGAGATATGATTCACTGCTCGAATATAAGTGCAGATACTAACAGCTATAGATAGATAGTTTGGCATGAACATATATTTGTGTAAGGATTGTTTTATTGTATGGAGCTTTTGAGTTACAATATGTTCAAGTGCAAGAAGAGAGAAACGGGCGCATTATGAGACAAACTTTACGTAATGAAGTTCGATGTACAGAAGAAATTTGTCTTCCTCTAGGCAATTTGTTAGCAGCTTCATATGTACATGTTAGTGTTACCTTCTTCTCCAATATACTAACCATCACGGATTGAGTCTCTCCTGAAATATGAGAAAAGACAATATTATGTAATGAAAAGGCCGAAACCTTTATTGTGCAACGGTCAACACTTCACGTCCCATTAGCATGTTTTGTTCATTTATTTTTCATAATTTATATGTTTTAATAATGCGTTTGGAACACTATCATACTCTATTTTCTGTTTTTTTTTTTTTTTTTTTTTTTTGGACTAATTATTTATATCAAGAATAGTTTTATTTTGCCCCGTTTTTTGAAAAGGTTACACCAAACTAAGGTACCAAAATATATTGAATTAGAACAAACAAAATCTCTAATATGTTAGGTATAAACTATAAGAGACACTTTTTAAATATTTTCAAATGGGACAAATCGAATGTTTTGGTCTCTTTGACCTGAACTACCAGAACCACAAGTACCTAACCAAACCTATTAACAATGGGAGTTGGGTTTCTTGCGAAAAAATAAACAAACCCTAAGATTCTCAAATTTGTTTGTAACATTGGACTTCATAAATTTGAACAAGATATTGATAAATTTTAGAAGGAATTTACAATACTACAAGATGAAATCTAATTTGTTTGGTTGGCACATTGGACTTTATGGAATTAAAAAGAACAATTTACATACTTTCATTATATCTCTCTCTTCGTTAATCTTATCTTGTTTAATATAACGTTTATTTCCTCTATCACCTAGTCCAAATCCCATCGACCACCATGAGACTTGATTTGCTCTTATGACTAAGGATACTCAATCTCGTCGAGTCGAGCTATTACTGTCCAATAGATTTTCATATTTAATTTTTTAAAGAAAATAAAAGAAGCCCGTGTAATTAAGAGCCCGTTTGGTACACATTAATGTAAAAATGAGAATGAAAAATATAGTTGTTATGGACTCCACACAAAAGATAGAAATTCACATTTGGTGGCTTAATGTGATGAATAACGGTCATACTTTTCATTTTAATGAAGAAAAAATGGGAGACAAACGGGGGCTAAGTGCTACTCCGAGTTCACACCTCTGCAACTTTAATCCCAACCCCAAAAAAATAATGCAAAAAGTTTATCTAAAGTGCTTTTCCAGACCCCTAAAAATTACTTCAAAAAGGAATCCAATGGGTTTAATAAACTAGTAACTACCCAGAATTTCAAGATTGTCAGCAAATACAATATAGCATATTCTATCTGAGCGTGGACTGTATGGACCACTCTATCCCCACCCCCACAAGAAAGCCCAAAATGTCAAATTGACAACCTCCACTGGTGGGATAGAATGGCTGATGAAGGCATCTCCTATAACCACAAAATCAAACTGGAGTGGAAATAGAATCCAAGTCCAGGATAAAGAGCCTTACCATTCATTTTAGACATGATCTCAGCCACTCGCTGTTGACATCCAGAGCATCGAAAATCTGCTAAGAACACAACTTCCTGTACCTGTTTAAGAACAAAATGCCACCATCTATGAGCATAATCTTAAGTGGTAGCACTGGACAAGACTGGATACATAGTACAGAACCGTAAAAGATGTAAAATTAACCTAACCACGCAAGCCAAGAAAGCAATATTTTTCTAGAAGAGAAAAAGTGAACTCACAAGAGGTATTGCTAAGGATTCAATGGCAGCAAGGGTGGTTGGAGGAAGAGGGCCACCCTTCAACTCTTTTTCTCCAGTCGAACCGAGCTCGTTTTGGTTCCATCTCACCACAGACATGCTTC
Source organism: Olea europaea var. sylvestris (assembly GCF_002742605.1). NCBI lineage: Eukaryota > Viridiplantae > Streptophyta > Magnoliopsida > Lamiales > Oleaceae > Olea > Olea europaea. The sequence goes on along the minus strand of NC_036242.1, from coordinate 25,838,554 downwards.
TGGCCTATGAGTATTTTCTCAGGATCTGGGAAAGATGGTAAAGAAAGCTATGGCTAAAAGCTCATTTCCATGGGTGGGGTAGATGATACGATTATAACATCTTTTCTCATATTGTGCTTCCTATGTTGGAGAAATTAGGGATTTTAGGGACTTAAGGCATTGTTGAAACTAAGCCGTTGGTGTAGTGGAAAAGGTCTGAGTTGACACAGTTGTTTTGCTTCCAACAAGGAGCCCCCACAGTGCGTTGAACTTTCTTCACACTGAATTATTGTACTTAGGTTGCTCCAGTGATTAAACACAATGACGGGTTTTTTAGTTAAGTGGATTAGATATAATAAATGAAAAGAAGTGAAAAATTGTCTTAAATTATAAATGCTTAACATAACCAAGTGTCTCAGAATCCACCCTCTCTTCCATTGAAATCTTAATTTGTCGACACTAGATCTCAAACGGTCAAAAATATCTTCTTCTTCTTCTTTTTTTGCTTGTGATTTCGGCCTTGTGAATTTTTTTTTTTTTTTT
>NC_036242.1:25828365-25834267 GCF_002742605.1 Olea europaea var. sylvestris | reverse complement strand
AAAAAAATGGGGCTCAAACAAGGGCTAAATATAGTAAGAACTAAGAAATCACCTAAACATGAAAAGCATACTCATAAAGGAAACACGTAATATGACAACATATTCATCTCCAGATTTTTTGCATCATTAGTTGCATCCTTGATATCTCGATGTTGCACTTTGACCTTATCTTTGTGCCTTTGGATAATCAAAGCTCTGAACCAGCAACCTCTGATGCCAATATCTTGAGAAAGCACTTCAACTTGAGAACCAATACTCAAATATTGCGTACGGATTAGCATCCTTGAATCTTGCCATGATAAGGATATAGAAGGACAGCCTTCATTCAGAATGGACATTTTCCTGCAGCCTTCAGAAATGATGAAACCACCACTGCCATCTTCAGGTATAGCATCAACAACCTCTCTTTTTCCGTTAGGTTGCAAGTATGGTTGCACGTATATCTCACATTGGACCTTCGAAGTCTCTTCTTGGGTCTACTTCCAACTGCATCACTAAGAGTTCCCTCTACCTTAATATTATCATCGGATGTTCCAAGCGGTGAAGAAGAAGACATATTTCCAAGTATTTCCTGTTTCCAGTAACCTTTAAACTCTTGTTATGTCAAATGCCTTGATATCATCATTATCAAACTGTCTATAGCAAACGAATGGCACAGACAGCAATGTTGTTGCCTTCTTCAAAACTTTCTCATAACGCTGTGGACTAAGGACGGTTGCAAGTCCATCAATGCATTCAATACTGAGATCTTGAAAACAAAGAGAAAAGAAAATCTCTCTGTCAGTATAGTTATGAGGCAAATCAAAACCAACCTCATCAATTTTGTGAAACCATCATACCACAACCATCTTATCGCCTCGGGAATCTTCATATATATCATCTAGGTAAGCCACGAGCTGTTTATCTTCTTCAGCTAATACATAAACAAAGTCATGAACCAGTTAGTTTTAGCAAAAGAAAGAAAATGAACATGTGATTAATAAGCCAATCAACTTCTATTTCATGACTATTTGATTAAGAGAACTGTCAGAAAAGGAAAGACTTACAGATATTTAACACCATTGCGACAAAATGATAAATAGTGCTTCTGCATTTTCCGACAAGTCCATGATAACTGCGACCACATAAATTCCATTGTATGCAGCCCTCGCTTCAGCATTTGAACATCCTGCAAAGAATTTATTAAAAGAGCCATAGGTCACATATCCATTCCATAGTACCTTAAGGCAGAAAGAATTAAGAAAACTATAATGAATATTTGCTAACCTTAATAATATCAGCGTCCAACTTGTGGGCACCTTTTTTCCCCATATAATCACCAAATTGTTCAAAAAAACAATGCTGACTTACATCTGGAAGTGGAATCATAATGGAACAATTAGTGCCATAGTACAACAGCATTCTCCTTTGAAGCATGATAGTGAAAGTTACTACGAATAGCACTACTAAATAAGCAGACAAATCAAGGTAAATAGAAAGACAGAAGTTAATAGAATAAACAATTAAAAAGAACTGTAGCACAGATAACCAAGATCCTTACAAGAAAAAGTTATAAAACAACAGTCAACTTTGTCCACCACAATGGTCATCAAAAACACCACAAATAGTAGAAAAACCAATCAAACAAAAATGATGGAAGACCATGGTGCGATATGGGGAAAAGAAATTCTAAAAGACTCAACCAGCTTTTACAAATTGACTTACATTCTCACAACCCATTGTCAGTTTTTCTATAACATGGGTACCAAAAATGTTTGAGACGATTACACTCTGCCATTGAAAGACAATGCAATGATGAAAACAGAAAAAAGTGAGGGATTAAACAGGACCCAAAAAAGGACAATGGTTTCTAGATCAAAAGAAAAGGGTGGAAATGTATAAAATAACAAAAATGCAACTTTGCATATAACTTCAAATTTAGATTAAATAGGACAAAACAACTATATCTATACTGACAAATTGTAGAGAACGAGAGACGGATAAGCCTGGAATATTGACTGTCAAATTAGAGAAATACATGTGAAATTAATATTAGCGATAGGATCCGTGGAGCGCAACAAACTTACAAAGATCCGGGTCAACTTGAAGATGAACCAATGATGAGTCGCGAGTAAATATGATCAATGAATCCATGTATTTACTTGTTCAAGCTACGGAGGCCAAGAGCTTGAAGTTAACAAGCCAAATACCAAGTTTCATGTTGACCATACAAGCGGAAACAAGTTGGATGCATTGGAATTAAGAAAGCAAAATTGGAAGCCAGTCGGATAAATATGCTAACGTAGTATAAAACGGGATGCTATAGCATGTACTATTCCCGAAACAAAGAAGTGGAATTTTAATTGTTCTATGCTATCGCGGGATTTATAACTATGAGGTAACATAGTTCATTTTTGGGACGCGTCTTTTTTAGATTTTTCCTAGGATTCCATTTTAGGTAGAACTCTTGTTATGGTATCCTTTTTTTTATATAATTCCATTTTAATTAGATTTTAATGGGTTCACTATAAGTACGATTGATTATTTTCATTGAATACATTATTGCGAGATTAATAATAAAGCGAGATTTCCTTTTTCTTGTTCTTCATTCAACTTAATTTCGAACTTATCAAATATTTCATCTTTGTGACATTCAACAAATTCATAGCAAGGTTTAATTTTTGTAATTAAGGGGTCAAGTTTTTCCATTACTTTGGTTCCTTAATTCTATAAATTATTGGGTCAAGCTCCAAATTGGGATTTTAGCTTTCTTAGGTTGTGATTCAATATTTTGTAGATGTCAGAGCTACTATTACTCCGTAGATTCACATCAACATAAGAAAGCTAAAGAAGACGTCAGCAAAATGAAATCAATGTTCCTCATATATTCAATAAATATATGTTTCAACCACAAATCATATGGGCGAACAACAGAGGTCTACTCTTGAAATGCTCATAAAACCCTTCTTTTATGAATGAACATCATCCAATTGTATAAATCCTTGGCAACCTAATGTGTTACCTTTAAACTACAATAAAAAAAGGCAAAGAAGCTCTTTAACACTACTAGATCTTTTACCACATAACCTAAAAATCCACCTCCAGAAAATTGATAATAACTCCTAAAGGTAAATTGATAATAACACTACCAGATCTTTTACCGCATAATCTAAAAATCCACCTCCAAAAAATTGATAATAACTCCTCAAGGTAAAAAACAATAAATAAATAAACACTAATCAGAATAACTCCGTCAGCAAAAGTGGTATTATTCAGAAAAATGCAGTTCAATAAAGAAAATTCATTTTCTCCCCACTTTAGCACATCAAACATCCTCGTGAAAATTCAGCCAATATATAATCTCAAAAGAAATCTAGAGAAGTTCTATATTCTTAAAAACTTGTTTCCAAACTGTTGAATTACATAAAAAGACGAACAAAAGAAGGGCCTTTACCCACCTTGATTATTCCAGTACCCAGAACCTCCTTTTTAATAATAAAAATTGAAACAGATAAAAGAAAACAAGAAATAATTTGTATAGCGCCATATTTCATTTTTCACTTAAAAAAAAAATCAATTTAAACCGGAAGCTAAACTTATCTAGAAAAGAAAATGATATGAAAGAGAAATCAGTGATGAAAGAAAAGATGACAAAAAATGGTTCATTTCTTTTGTAAAAGTCCATGGAGCCAGATATTCCACTTTTGATCCTATATTAACCTCAATCCCAAAAAGAACCAAAAAAAACAAAGAGTCAAATCAAATTGAATCAAAGAATTCGAAGATGCAAGGACAAACTTCGGCCAATTCAGAAAATTATTTCCAAAAATTTCATCTCCTTTTCATAAATGTACATAAAACCATTGCATACTGTATGGAATTCTCCTAATATAGTTCAAAACTCATTCCGGAACCTGTACTTCCTCTTTGAGCGGAAAAGAATTCTAGAAATGTTTCATCAATCACGTGCTTAGGATAAACCTTTAGCACCTTTAAGATATACAAATAACATAAAAAGCGGCAAAAGCTCACCCTCCAAAAAAAAATAATAATAATAACCAAAGAACAAAAAACCAATCCCCAAATAATAATTCATTTTGAAAGAGAATTAAGATTAAAAAAAATTAAGTATTTCCATGAATAAAGAGGCCTGCAGGAGCAGAAACCTCTCAAACTAAAGAAACTTTATTAGTTCTACCTCCTTTTTTCATAAAGAGAATGAATCTTTTTCTCAAAGGATCGGAAAAAAATGGGTCTGGATCTCGCAACGAGCGCAAACCTCGTGTTTAGTTGCCATCGTTGAGTTTGGAACCCTTAACAGACTATCTAATGAATTCAAGGGTTCCAGTATAAATGAAAGAAAAAAGGAATGACCTGACAATAAAATCCTAATCTCAAAACAAAGGGAAGGGGGATATGACGATATTTGCAGACGCTATGGACTTAAGAAAATCTTAATCCAAAGAATTTATACCGGGAGAAAAAAAGAAGAAAAGAAACTGATATATGAATATCGTTTTTCGTAATTCCACAAAAAATTATAAAATCGTATTCCATTAAAAAACCTTCCAAAATCGAAATTCAAAGAAAAAAGAAAGATTACACTTTCCAGCGACAATTGAGTTTCACAAAACAGAACTAATTATACAACCCCTTAAAACCAAAAAGACAAATTATATGAATATATTACGGAAATCACCTGAAATGATTGAATTGATCCAATCAATGAACTCTCTTCTGGACCTAAGCTTTAAGAGAGAAGAATACTTCAAGGAAGAAAGCAAATACTATTTATCTCTAATTCCATAATAATAGCTCCACTTTGGGCTCCTCCTTCCCTACGACCACCAGATCCGACACGCCACCGTGGTTCCGATTTAAATAATAATGACTTTCAAAGATTTTGAAGATGTAAAAAGTTTAGCTGTATTGAATTGAGACTTTAAAAAATTTTCTAAAAGTTTGGGTGTATTTAATAGAAATTTTTATAGACTTTTAAAAGGTCAATACAAGTCACACGGTATTTAATTGAAATTTTTTAGAAGTCTCTACAAGTTTCGGGATATTTAATTGAGAATGACTTTCAGGGAGTTTCTAATTTATTGGACTTTGAGAGACTTTTTGGTAGAAAATATAAATAGCAATTCTCAAAAGAAAATCTCATATACATCAAGAGATTTCTCACACAAACCGTTTTCTTTTTCCATCTATGAGGTTTTCTCCTCAATCTCTTCCAATCAGGTAATAATTTTCTTTGAGCTCTGTGTTTTTTCTTTATTAACAAGTACATCTCTATCTCTCCCTCTATGAGTTTTCTGTTTGATTTATGGATAAACCCATCTCCAAAACTACTATAAATTTTTCTTTTCTGTTTTGTTGGAAAAATACCTAATTACTTAGCAATGAGAGCAAAGGATTCGAGGCTTATGAAAAAAATCAAAAGATTTGCAGAAAGAGGATGCCTCTTGAGATTGATCGAGAGCCATCCACAAAGTCGACATTGTTAGTCATTGGGGCTATTTTTTTACACTTATAATTGAAGAGTGGGGAGAAGTGTGAACTGATACCCTACCCCAAACCTATTTGTAGCCCACAAGTTTTCCTTTCTTTACGTATGCGTCTTGTTTTGATCTAGGATTTATATAATCTAGGAATTTTTTTTGGGGAGCAAAATGAACTGAATAAGTAAATTTCTTGAGTTATAACAGATGACACGAAATATCAGTAGGGAATAGGGATTTGTGACTTTTTGATTGCTAGAATTTAGCCACTGTCCTAAGGAGTTGCATCCACAACCCTTTCTTTGATTATTTTAGTTATAATTCTCTTTAGGATTTATGATGCGGACATCATCCTTCATCAGGCCCTTTGTTTGGGTCATTTTATCTTCCACTTATTTATGTTTTATTGGGCTTGTATATGG
>NC_036242.1:25825389-25828265 GCF_002742605.1 Olea europaea var. sylvestris | reverse complement strand
GTCTTTCTCTGGCAAGCTCATCCGTTCCCAACCCTTATCCTCTTGAAGGTCAACTTGTTCCTCAAGAAGAGTCGTTAGAAATACCCACGCCCCAGCCGGCAGTCGTAACAACTGGAGCTTTTGAAGAGCTCTGACAATAGGTGGCCACGCTAACTCAGCTGTTGAGTCAAAGAAATTCGCATCCATCACCAGTACCAACAGATCATGGTGGTTTTATGAATGATGCTCGAGCCCGAGCATCGAACCCAGTAACTGGCAAAGGTGGAGTAGGAACCTCGGGTGTCCATAATATAGCCTCGGGCTTGAGATTAGTGACTATGGATTTCGGTAAGATTGCCCGAATTATTCAAAAAGGGATTACAGTTGGCTTGCTTCGAAATACTCGAGGGCAAACGAGGTTTACCCCAAATACTCCATTTACGCTAGAGATATTATCATATCCTTTGCCTAACAGATTCAAGTGTCCTCGTATTAAAGAATATGATGGGAAGATCGACTCGATCAATTACCTCAATGTGTATACCGATGTAATGAATTTGCAGGTGGCACCAGATTAGGTAATGTGCAAGGCCTTCCCGCAAATGTTGACAAACGCTGCTAGGGATTGTTCTCAACAGTGGAGCCTAATTTCATAGCCTCATTCTCAGACTTGGCTGATAAGTTCTCAGCCTTCTTTGTAAGTAGCAAGCGCATCAAAAAGAATGTGGCCTCTCTCATGCAACTTCGTCAAGGGCAGAACGAAACCCTATGTTGTTTCATGACAAGGTTTAACAAAGAAAGGCTCCAAATACTCGACCTTCACATTACCACAGCTATCTCCACCCTCACCTATGCCATAAGGTGTGAGGCCTTTAAAATGTCCTTATCAAAAATTTCGTCGCAGACAGTGACCAAGCTCCTTACCTAAGCTAAAAAGTATATTCATATGGAGGAAACATTGAATATGAGGAGAGTTGGTCTACCTCGCGAGAATGTCGAGCATAAAGGCAACATGATTCCATTTATCAGCAAGAGCATCCTCGAGATAAGCGTAGGAATGAAGTGTCACCAGGGCCTCTTACCCGGTTTAACACCTCCAAGGCTAATATCTTAATGGAGATCAAGGATATGAAAGAACTGAAGTGGCCTTCAAGAATGAAATCGCCCCCTAACACCAGAGACAGGAGCAAGTATTATGAGTTCACCGAGATCATGGGCATATGACAAAGGATTGTAAATCCTTGCGAGATTGAGGCCCTTATCAAACGAATGCCTGAGGAATGACCATGGTAAGCGGAAAGTGTTTGATGTCGAAAGAAGTGGTTAGCCCACGACAGAGACCATTAATATCATCATTGGAGGCATAACGTCTGGGGGAGACATAAATAATGGACAGAAGCAGTATGCTTGACAACATGCTCGTGCTTCGAAGGAATTCCATGATAAACTTGAGGAAATTACTTTTGGAACAAAGGATTTGGAAGGAGTATTAGATCCTCACGACAATGCCTTGGTTATCTCTGCAATTGTGGCCAACTTTGAGGTAAAGAGGATTCTGATCGATAATGGGAGTACAACAAATATACTCCCTCATGAGGCTTTTACAAAGATGGGGATCTCACCTAGCCAGGTCAAGGTAGTAAGAACTCATCTTCAAGGTTTTGGTGGTGGAGTCATTGTCCTAGAAGATATCGTCGAGCTTCAACTAACATTGGGTTCTGATAAAACACAGGTGACAGAGATCACATCCTTTCAATTAGAGTCTGTAGCTTACAACGTTATCTTGGGAAGGTCGCTGCTTAATAAGATCCAAGCCATTGTGTCCACTTTCCACCTCGCCAGGAAGTTTCCAAAAGGTTATGGCATTGGAATGGTACGAGTAGACCTGACAGCAGCAAGACAGTGCTACGTTACCAGCATCCGAGTAATAAGCGTCGATGTTATGCAACTTTCATTGTCAGACCTCGAGCTCGAGCATAGGGACATGCTTGCTCCAATTGAGGAATTGAAAGTGGTTGAGCTCGAGCATGGGAGAAAAGTGACTATTGGTCGGGATCTTAATGCCAGCCTCAGGGCGAACGTCATCAATTGTATGTCCTGCAACATTGATGTTTTTGCGTGGAAGGTTGAAGACATGTCGGGGATAGACCCCGAGGTCGTAGTCCATAAGCTGAACATAAGTCCAGGGGCCAGACCAATTAAGTAGATGAAGAGACAGTTTGCACCAGAAAGGCGAGAGGTCGTTTGGGAAGAGGTTGGTAAACTTGTCAGAGTTAGGTTCATATGAAATGTCCAATACCCTGATTGGCTCGCGAACGTTGTCCTTGTGAAGAAGGTTAATAAAAAATGGAGGGTTTGCATTGATTTCACATATCTCAACATGCCGTGCCTTAAGGACAGCTACTCGCTTTCCAAGATCGACAACCTCATGGATAGTACATCTGGACATAAGCTGTACAGCTTCCTTGATGCATTCTCAGGATATCATCAGATCCTCACGGCCGAGGAAGACCACGAGAAGACTTCCTTCATGGCTGATTCTGCCATATACTGTTATAGGGTCATGCCGTTTGGGTTGAAGAATGTGGGGCAACGTATCAGAGGCTCGTCAACAAAGTCTTTGCTAATTTGATAGGGAAAATATTGAGGCCTACATTAATGATATGGTAGTAAAGAGAAAGAAGATAGAGCAGCACATATCCGACCTCGAAGATGTATTTGTCACCCTATGAAAATATAAGATGAAGCTCAACCCAGAGAAGTGTGTATTTGGTGTAGCTTCGGGAAAATTTTTGGTTTTCATGATCACTCACTGGAGAGTTGAGGCAAACCCCAATAAGATTCAAGCTTTGGCAGCAATGGAATACCAAGGAGTAAGAAAGAGGTTTAGAAGTTGA
>NC_036242.1:25812970-25817988 GCF_002742605.1 Olea europaea var. sylvestris | reverse complement strand
ACTCAAGGAAACCAAAATCAAAGTATGTGGAGAATCTAATAATTGAAGCACCACGAGAGTCAGAACCAATGATAGCTCCAGATTCTCGAAGGGATTAGAAATATCTGATACTGATTTACCTATTACTCTCAAAAAATAGCCACGGTCAAGCGCTCAACATCCTATTTCAAAATTTATGTCCTATATTGCTTAAAGATCTATAGGATTTCGTACTTTTACAACTCACCTTGATATTACAATTATTTTAAGAATTATTCAAAAGGCATTGAAAATTCCAGAATGGAGAGAGGCAGTGTTAGAAGAAATGCATGCATTGAAAAAAATAGAACTTGGGAAGTGATGCAATTACTAGAAGGAAAGAAACCCGTAGGATGCAAATAGGTCTTCAATGTAAAATAAACTACCGATGAGATAATAGAACGTTATAAAGCTCGGAAGGTTGCAAAAGGATGTACACAAAAACTATGGCATTGATTGCATTGAAACATTTGCACCAGTAGCAAAGGTGAATACAATTCGAGTTCTTCTATCATTAGCCACAAATTTCAATTGACCATTTCAGCAACTTAACAGTAAAAATGCATTCTTGAATGGAGAGTTGAAGGAAAAAAGTCTTCATGTCGTTACCACCAGGTTTTTGCAAAGAGGAAAAGGCCTAGTATGCAAATCGAAAAAATCTTTATATTGACTCAAACGGTCACTAAGAGCTTGGTTTGATAGATTTGCAAGAGTGTTGAGAAGTGAAGGATACCGTTAAAGACAGTCAGATCACACTATGTTTCTTCGATAATTTGAAAATAGTACTAAAGCGATTCTGATCGTATATGTCGATGCTATTGTTCGGTCAGGAGATAATATAATAGAGATGTCTATAAAATACTCGGGTAGCTGCTAAATTAGAAGTAAAAGATCTAGGATCAATGCAGTATTTTTTGGGAATGGAAGTTGCTAGATCAAAACGAGCATGAGTGTATCACAACGAAAATATGTTCTTGATCTTCTAGCTAAAACTGGCATGCTAGGATGTAAACCAAGCGATATACTTGTAGATATGGGAAATAAACTAACCATGAAGGAAATCTAGTAGACATAGATAGATATCAAAGATTAAATGGAAAGATGATCGACCTATCACATATTAGACATGACATCGCATTTACAGTTAGTTTGGTAAGCCAACACATGCACTCTCCAAAGGAAAGTCACGTAGAAGATGTCTATAAAATACTCGGGTAGCTAAGGGCTCCCAAGGAAAAGGATTACTCTTCAAAAGGAGTGAAAGGAAGAAAGTGGAAGTCTTTACGAGTGCGGATTGGTCAGTTATTATACCTTTGCATGGAGAAATCTAGTAACTTGGAGAAGCAAAAAATAGAATGTAGTAGCCAGAAGTAGTGCTAAAGATGAATTCAAAACTGTTGCATAGGGTATATGTGAAGAACTATGGTTGAAGAAACTTCTAAAAGAATTAAATGTCACAATAAAATCACCAATCAAACTTTATTATGGTAATAAAGCAGCAATCAACATTTATCTAAATTCAGTTCAGCATTATCGAACTAAACATATGGAGATAGACAAACACTTTATCAAAGAAAAAGTTGATGAATAAATTATTTGCATGACCTATGTTCCCACGCAAGAACAAACTGCATATATCTTCACAAAAGGACTACCTAGACAGAAATTCGATGATTTCATCTTCAAGTTGGATATGATAAATATATACGATCCAACTTGAGAAGGAGTATAGAAATCACGAGATACTTGTGGACCAAGATTGGAAATTATAGATAATTTTCTTAGTTAGAATATTAATTGGCTTTTCATAGTTAGGATATTATTTGATTATTGTAATCTTTAGATATGGTAGGAAATTTCTTTTTTCCTTTTATACTCTCCTCTCTTGTACTATAAGTAGGACTGTGTATTGTACATAATTAATAAGAAAATTTTAATTAATAAGAAAAATTACAAATTTTTCTCTTCAGAGTCCAAGTATTGATTTCATAAATAATATGTATTAGCCTAGTTCTACGTTAACCTAACTCTGATCGAATGTAAAATCACAGTAGAGGTGAGAGATGATGATATTAACGACCTAAGATTAACTAACTTCCTTATATAACAAATAGGAAGTGTTATTAATTAATTTAACAAACTCTAGTAGCTGTTATTCCCTACACCCATCCATCCTAACAACAATTTACAATTTAATGACAATTGTTTGATATTATGATCAAATGTCCCTATCATGTTTAATAGTTCCTCCTGAGATTAGTTGAACATACCCTCACATATGACTTGAAAATAACCTATCTTGAATTTGAGCATTTCTAAAACGCATTAAAAATATTTGGATAATTCAAAGATAGACAATTATTTTTAATGTCTATTGGACCTTATAATGAATGTTATCACAAGATATCTTCCTTATTACTTATTCTAAATGTTTATAGAAATCCACATCAATTCAATTGGTGGCCAATTAATTGAAAGCATTAAGAGCATAACAAAAATACAACACCAAATAATTGTCTTAATGTCAAAATCTTACAGTTTATATCAAAATTTCATGACGTATATCTTAATGCTATCCTAGCATTTAAACAACTAACCAAAATATCATAAGATTACAAGAATACCAATTAAAGGTATATGACATTACCTGAAAATTACGATTTCGGAAGATGAAAAAACTCTTGAATCTTGAATTCTCATTTGTTGTCTTCTTCTTCTTCAATAATCACAAGTAATTGATGTAGAAAAAATGCAAGAAGGTGCATTGTATGAAAAGCTTTTTCAAAGCTTTATAAAGAATAATGATTTCTCTCTAACTAGCTCTCTTGATTTGATAGAATATTTACATTTGAGCTTTTTAACTTCCTTGATTATTTGTAAATGAAAATATATATTATAGCACAAGATTTAGGTCAAATACGTGCCCTAAAAGATTTCCAAGAAGAGATTTATCAAAATAAAGAAAGCAAATCTTCCAGCCAAGAGCAAAATGTACAATCGTAAAATAACACAATCTACGATCGCACGTCTCACATAAAATGGTTACTAGTCCAATGTATAGAAGACACCTCTTATTTTTAGCCAAGTGCAATTTGGTGATTGACTTCTCTTTTTGGTCCAACTTTAGTCCTTTCTTCTTTTTTCCTTTAGTCCTTCATATTTAAATTGCTATTATTTAGTACTCAATATTCCTCAATTATCTATAGTTGACCGATACAAGTTCTAAAGTTTGCAATGAATCCTCAAAATTTCTAAACCTCAGATCAAGCCCAAAAACTTGTGAATCAGTTTCAATTGCCCTCAAAAGTCTTTCAATTGATAATTGCAATTCAGCTAAGCATCAATTGCTCTGAATTAACTCCAATTAAGCTCCAAAAATGCCTCTTTCATGCCAATTTTATCCAAGTCAGGGATTTATCTATAACTAAAATATCTACATCTACATTAGGTTGATATATGCTCAATACATTATAAATAAGAAAATATAGTTGTCCTAATGAGTGCATAATCAGATGAAAAAGTTTGTTTCGTTTATAAAAGAACCTTCTTATTTATGAAAACTTAATATGATTCCCCAGCTTTGAAATGTTTACTCATTTCTTAAGTTTTTCTTTCTAAAGCAATGGGAGATAGTTGGAATTTAAAGTCTTGTTAAGCTTTTTGGTGTTGCCCCATACACAAGCAATTGTAATTTATTACTTTCATCAAGATGGAGAGGTTAGTATTCCCCTACCATGACATAAATGGAAAAATAAATTAATGTGGAGGCATAAACCCGACCTTGATCAAAAGCATAAAGATGAAAGCAATAGATGAGTAAGTACTACTTTATATACAAATATGAAGAACGAAACAACAGAGCCTAATAGCATCATTGATCCCATGTTTGTAAGTAAATTATTTTTTAGGTCATAACTTGTTTACAATCTTCATTCCTAGTTAAACTAGCATAAATTTGCATGTGGATATACTGATTAATTATTTTTATTGTTTGTTCCAACTTAAATATTTTAGAAAATGAGAAAGAAAAGATATTGAAGAAAGCTAAAAGGCCAAGTGTGAAGCGAGAAACAAAACATACACAGCGAGGGTGTAGATTAGTTAGTTAGTTTAATTTCTTGTCATGTTTCCCTTTAAGAACTCATAACATATTCGATCTCAAAGGTGCCAATACATTAGAGGTAGGGTCCAAAGAAAGATCTTCTACACAACTTGTCAACTATAACACAAAATTGGCAACCCTAGTCTTAGTTTGTCGATCTTCATCTTGTTTGGTGGCAACTCATCATTTTGGAGGTACCTAACAATTGATGTCATCAAGATTGCTTTTATGTTGAATGGAGAATTTTTGCTTCAACTAGTTTCAATATCATTGGCCATTGTAAGTATGTTACTAGATGAACTTGCTTTTTTTTGTTCATAGCTTCTACGAGACTGGCTATTGTATCTACTTAGGCATTGTTAATGAAAATGCTTGCTATAAAGCTGCTTGGCCAATTCTAGGTAAGATGTCATCTTCGCATCCTTAGCTAGAAATATGCTTTGGATTTGGTTTACAATAACTTAAGAGTCACTGAGGATTATTGGAGACACTCCTATTTCCTATGCTAAGTTCAGTTAGATAATGAATGGTTCATATTATGTCTCATTGTTAGTTTCCTTAAATTCATACCTAACTGTATATTTTATTTGATCACCTTCCATTGATGTCAAGATGATGCTACGGCCTACACCGTTGATTTTTCCTAATCATCGATCTGGAGCATCCATGTGAAGAAAACCAAACAACAATGAAGTAGGTCAACGAGTTTCTCGGCTGAAAGTAAATTAAAATTAAAAAAGGACAGGCATAGTACATCTCCTAAGGTGATGGAAATGGAATCAATAACTTGAACACCTCTATGAGTAATTGAAGAAATGTCACCATTAAGTAATCTAACAGAGTATGATTCCTTGGTGGGAGAAGTGTTATAGTAAAATGGATTACAGATTATATGATC
>NC_036242.1:25801303-25804452 GCF_002742605.1 Olea europaea var. sylvestris | reverse complement strand
GCGATGCTTCAATTTTACTGAAATTTGAAGTTTATGCGGAAGTGAAGATGAAACGTTTATCAAGGTCATCTTTGGAAGTTTGATTGTAAGCTCTTTCTTGAATGGATCATACATATAGAGACTTCTCCTATGACTTTTTGTCCATGGGAGGCACGTGCTATCGATAGTTTCAGGAATTAAGAGGTGGTCCCTTTAGGATTCAGCTCTTCACTGAAGCGCTTATGCTTCTCTGTAGGGTAGATGGTTCATTCATACAAAGGCTTGTCTTATGACTTTTCATCAAAGGGAGGCATGTGCTACCCGTTTCGACTAATTACGAAGTCGTCCCCTTTGGGATCAACTCTTCATAGAAGTACCTACGCTTCTTTGTATGATGGATAGTTCATCCATGCAGAGGCTTCTCTCATGTCTTTTTTTCACTAGAAGGTATATGCTATCTATTTTAGTGAATTAGAAGGTGGTCCTCTTTAGGATCCAGCTAAAGATCAAAGCTCCCAAGCTTTCCTGCATAGTGAATGATTCATCAGTGCAGAGGCTTCTCCCATGACTTTTTGTTAATGGGAGGCATGTGCTAACTGCTTCAAACAAATAAAAAGGTGGTCCCCTTTGGGATCTAACTCTTCGTCGAAGTGCCAATGCCTCCCTGCATAGTGGATGATTCATCCATTCAGAGGCTTTTTCCATGTCTCTTTGTCAATGGGAGATATGTGCTCTCTGCTTTGGTAAATAAGGAGTTGGTTCCATTTGGGATCCAGCTCTTCATCCAAATGCACACACTTCTCTGCATGGTGGATGGCTCGTCTATGCAGAGGCTTCTTCCATAACTTTTTGTTGATGGAAAGTATGTGCTATTTTCTTGTGAATTAGGAGACCCCATTTGGGATCCAGCTCTTTGTCGAAGCGTCAATGCTTCCCTGCATGGTGAATGGTTCATCTCTGTAGAGGATAATATAAGCTCTCTGAAGATAAAAGCAACAATAGTGAAACATCTCGTATGGTGAAGGATTTCGCAGATCGAGTAATAAATATCGAGCTAGTGGCTCAGTTTGAACTATTAGTCATATAAGCTAGCATTAATTAGATAGATGAGGTCTATAGTTGGACTCAATGATAGTGAGGGGTGAGGAATAAATATCTCGCGAAGCCAAAAATAAGCATTTGGCAAGGCGTAGAATAAACGTCCTATGAATACTATCGAATGATTAGAGTCTTATAAACTTTCCTCAAAATAACTAGGATTTATAGCTAGGTTCGATGATAATAAGTATTGCGCAAAATGAAGAATAAACATCTAGCGAGGCAGAAAATGAACACCCATTAATAGCTTTTGAACTATCGGAGTCTTATAAACAAGCCCCGAAATGAAGAGTTTTTACATTTAGGCTCGACGATAGTGAGAGAGGCAAGGATTAAACATCTCACAAAGCTAAGAATAAGCATCTGGCAAGGCAAGGAATAAACATCCCACAAATAACTCTCCAACATTCGAATCTTATAAATTGGCCTCGAAATAACGAGACTTACAACTAAGCTCGACAATAGTGAGAGGTGAGGAATAAACATATCATGAAATCAGGAATAAACATTTGGCGAGGGGGAATAAATATCACGCAAATAGCTCTTGAACTATCGAAGTCTTATAAATTGGCCTTGGAACAACAAGATCTTATAGCTAGGTTTGACGATAGTGACGGATGAGGAATAAACATTTCATGAAGTCGAAATAAACATCTAGCGATTTACCTCTTTCCTTTCAACGAACGAGGATTCCAAAATACCGTCTCCTCCTTTTTCATGGAACGAGAACTTCAAAATATTACATGTGATAATAATAAAAAATCCACGAATTAGGGCTCACCCTAAAAAAGTGAGGTCTTATGAGCGAGCTTCAGACATGCGAGGTCTTAGAACTTGCTTTGAATAATAAATATAACGATCAAAATGGGCCTTAATAAGAAAAACTTGAGCTGGGCATTCTTCTAAATTCATGGTGCATGCCACTTGCTATATATATATGGGCAATAACAGGATAAAAATTCACTTCCGGCAATTAAATCAAGCTCCATTGCCATGCCCTTTCGAAATTCACCAAAAATAATTATTTAACAACATGGAGAATTGCCTGGATACCCAAAGAAATCGATTGGCAAATTTACTTAATAGTGAGCTGGCAAAAGAATAATTTTGTAGTCCCAAAATCCTTAAAACATGCCAAACTGCTTTTGCAAATGAATAAGAATAGAAACTACCAGTAGATTTCGACAACCATTTTAATTGTTTTCTTCCATTTTTCAATTATAACACTTCCCAAGTAGTTTACTTTTGGTGACCAAAAAGAAAATACATTTATCCCTTTTCTAAAGGGTGATGGCAGGCTGACTTGACTCTTCCATTTGAATTATCACATGGACAAATAAACTGACTTTCAAACAAAATCCATGAGATCAAGTGGAGTTGATAACCTTAGGAGAAAAAATACATTGCAACAGCTTGAGAAAAATTAGCGCCAACTAAAGTATCAAAAGGCCCCAAACATTTTAGAGCAAACAAAGGCCACGGAGCCCAAGATAAATTAGTTCTTTAGCCCAATAATGCAAACCAGTAAGTGGAGCTCAACAAGATGCCATCCAATTATAATGCGAGAGAAGTCAACAAAATCAAGTAGCCTGTGAAAGCCCAAGAATAGCTAACTAAAAGTGAGTGAATTAGTTATTTAAAACTTTTTCAAAAATAATTGCAATCTTAAACAAACAACAAATAAAAATTAATTGTGCAAGTAAGATAGCACAAATAAGAAAGTAATAAGTGAAAGGAAAGAGAATGCATAAACGATGTAATTATGGAGGTTCGATCTAAACAACGATCTACGTCCCCTGTTACCAAACTCTCCATCACGAGTAAGGTTTTTTTCACTATTGTTAATTGACTTATGGCGCAATCCAACCCTTACAATGCTTTCGATTACTTACAACCAAGGAGTATCAATCCTTTTACAACATTGAAATTTTCGGGACTTCAACACGACCCACAATCAAATAAAGAAAGAATATTACAAATAAAAGCTTCTTTCTTAATAAATGATATGGTCAGTTAAGTATCAAGAGAGAGGTAGGCTAACACTTCAATAAAAAGCAATGAGTATAGCTCAA
>NC_036242.1:25790481-25795388 GCF_002742605.1 Olea europaea var. sylvestris | reverse complement strand
CAACGTCGATATTAAGTTGTCTATTGTCTAATTGCACTTGTGGTATTAATGCGACATCCAGTTTCAATTATCTGTTCTTGGTGGCAGGCCTTTAATATAAAATTATCTTCAACAATTAATTGGTTGTGGTTGTTGTTAAATTTTGATTTCATAATTGTGAGTTGTGATGATGGATTTTTCAAAGTGCTACATTGTGTCATTTCATACATACTACAATTTTGGGGGCCCTATTTTCTGAACTTCGTCTCAAGGCCCCCAAATCACAGGACCGACACTGATAGGCATGACCTGTACGCTGCAACATTCTGTTAGAAAGCAAAGACCATAGGTTGAGAAAAAAGGATCAACGAGCGTTTGTACTTCAACACTCAAGTCAACGGTCAAACGAAAAAAATAAAAGTGCAGAAGACTCTTCATGGGGTTTGGCTAGGATTATAATAGCATATTTTATTATGAAACGAACTCACACACACACACACATCTATACGCTTTTTTTATTCAGTTATGTTATAGGTACAGGAAATATTTGACAGAATTTTTACAGATCAACACTTGGCAATTTTTCATTGATTTTGAGCCCAAAGATGACAGCAAAACAAACCTGTATGGGTTACGTGAATTATTCCCTGTATGCAGAGAATTATTCTGTGCATACAGGGAATAATTCTGTTTTATTCTACAGTAGCCAATCCTCCAATTATGAGGCCAAATTATAATTGGACTTTCATCCCCAAAACTGCCCCTTTTCCTCCCAAAAACTTATCCGCCGCATGTGCTTATATATATCACTCAGCCACCAACTTGTATTATTAATTCCCATAGTTAGCCCATTAAATGTATAATCTTCTTCAAGCCCTCAATTCTTTTAAAATAATACACTTCAGTCCTTGAGTTCATTCAATTGTGCTGCCCATGTCTTCTTCAATTCAATTTAAGCCCTTTAATTTTCAAAGTGTGAATATTAGTCTTCAAACTTCCATCCAATAGTCAATTTATCCTTCATTCTTTTCAATTGCTTCAAAAGAGTCCATAACTAAAAGCAAAAGAAATTTAACCCAAATTCAGTAGAAATTAATAATTTGACAATATAAAGTTTAGTAATATGACCTAAATAAGTGCTCAAATTGCACTCATCAACTCTAACTGAAACTAAGTTGGAGCACAAATTGAACAGCATCCAAAATTGAATCCGGTAGAAAACCACTAACAATCCCAAGTTTAATGTTCAATTCTTGCTTTGTCAAAGCTAAAATCAAACCGAAAGCAAGAAAACTCAGATTGCAAGAGGCACCAAAATGAATGTTTCTCTCACTAGAATTAAGAGTTTCTTTCTTTTAACCACTTGACAAGTCACCCTTATTGCAGGTACTTCATGGAACACTATTTTGGTTATGTATTGTTCTAAAAGAAAACGTCTCTTGGTAAAAGATCCTTCAACCCTTGTTATATTACTATGATCTCCTTTCCTGCTTTTTACTTTTCTGTTATGATTGACATAGAAATTGGCTAAAAATGCCATATTTTCTTCTTTCTATCATTTTGCAATCATCTCTCGAAAAAATTTCTTCCTGCACCCCACAAGACAATAAATGTGTAAATTTTACAATATATGATATAGATGAATTAATTTTTCAAATGGTCACTGAATTTAGATCCATGTATTTAATTGATCATTGAATTTAGGTCCATATCTTCATCTTAAAATGTCCATTTTAAATTTCAGTGAGCAATCGAAATTATGGACCTCAATTCAATGTCCACTGGATCAATTAACTCCAATATAGACCTACCATTTTGCCTTTATACTTATTGTGGACGATCTTTCTCTTCTTTTTCTTTTTTTATTTTTTTATTTTTTTTTAATTTTTCTTAAGATTTTTTTCTTTTTCATATTTTTGACTTAAATGGAAATTGGTTAATAGAAAATATCATTATAATTCATTGTTAACAGTTGAACCACTTAATACAAAAAAAATTAAGCTATTAAATAGACCACTCATTTACATATTACTTTGAACACGCCCTTCATGTGTAAACACATGAAGGTTTATTTTTTCCCTTGAGAGCCTATCATGTACAAAATGAATTTAAATGGATTGATGCAAGACTTGAACCAAGACATTTATGATTAGCACAATTTCTTATCTATTTGATTGATGATTTTTTTTTTTTAAATGTTCTTTTTCTATTTTTTTATATTCATTTGGTTTAATGATAATTAAATTTGACAAAATTAATAGGAATTAAAGTAGTCTTTTTAAAAAGGTTAAAAAATAAAAAAGATATGCTTGTCTATCCACCAGAGTAATTATGCTCCGGTGGAAGTCTCTTCGCATTTGCTAATTTTTTGGAATCAGAATACACTTAGTAGTCCTCATTTTAAATAATAGTAGTTCTAATTTTAAACAATCTCATTCCACAAATCAACTTAAGATAAAGAGAGGAGTTAATATCGACATTTCAAATTGAGGATTTGTTTGACAACTTTTGCTTTTGCTTTCCATAGAAGAACTTATTGAAAAAAACTATCTTAATTTTTGTTTAGAAACTAATTTCAAAAATAGTTTCTTATTCCAAAAACGCTTTTAAAGAAAGTCACATTTAACCAACTTCCTCTAAAAGCTAATAGCTATAATCTTTACACCCAATATGAACAAAGCTAAAAATATGCTACCTACAGGCAGATGCCCAGAGGAAGCATAAATTCTAGACGAGCTAAAGCCTAAAAGGAAAGTATCCCTGTTCTATTTGTGGAAACAGAAATTCCTACATGGATCATCCATTAACATATTTATGGAAACTGACCCGTTCATCTGAAACTACCTGCAAGAAATCACTTTAACCTAAAAACTCCACCAATCAGACGATGCATTTTAGTTCCAATGCTCAACCTATGGCGAGTAATCGTAGCAATTTTACCTCTCTTTGGAGATGAACTCATTCTTTTTCTTTTCTTATTCACGGCATCTTCACTGCTTGACCCCCTCAAATTCAATGCAGCCATTAACTGCTGACCTCTGGCACCCGGAATGTTTTTCTTTATGAATAAAGAGGCCTGCTTTGTTTGCATATCATCCAAGTCCTTCTCCAATTTCCTCTTGCAAGATATACCATCCAGCAACCTCAGATGATCACGCAGAATAGAGAAACTAGCATCTGAAAACAAAAGACATTATTGAATGTTAATAAAATCAATCAAAAATGAACATCCACAGAACCAAGTATGTTTAAATTTACCTGGTTGGTCTTCTCCGTGTATCACTGGACTTGAACATCTCTGAGGAGTCAGAAAAGTAGTATTTGGATAATTTCCAACTGCACCAACCTCAACATCAATGTTAACTTTTTGTAGTGAACTTGAAGAAATTACTTTGTGAGCTTCATGTGAAAGTACATCGGATGAATTATTTGCTACTGTTGGCAAAGAAATAGACTCTTTGGGCAAATCACATATCGTTCTCGACCTATTATCTTCATTTTTAATGTTCTCAACTCCACTATGTTTTTGTTCACTACAATCCTCTGTAAGAGATTCATCAGCAATGTCATTGCTTCCATGGAAAACAGAACCATGATTATTCTGCACAAGAGGAGATGCACGGATGTCTGCATTATCCAACACTGATTTGGGGGAGGTATTCAACATAGTTGAGTCCCTGCTTCGTTTCTGAGATTTAATTAAATTCGAAATACAGGCGGTACCCTGTTTTGCATAAAAGAGAATGTACGCCTCCTGTGACAGCACAAACTGTTCATGTACACGAGTGACCTACAAAATTGCAGCCAAGCATCAATACCTATCTTCATATTCAATGGGTCCTAGGACAACTGGTAAAGGCAGAAGTTGTCAGGACTTTGTAAAGTTAATTGTGACGGTCAATAAATAAAAAAGAAAAAAGCTAAGTGCTTGTCTAGTAGTACTTAAAAGCTATGGTTCCTACAAAATGAGTGAATATTAAGTTATGGGTCCTCCCAAATGTGTGGTTAAAGTATGCTTGACTAACTTAAATTATAATTTAAGCTTCACCAAACACGTTCTCAATGTCACCAACAAAACCCACTTATTTGTTCAATAACTCCAGATGAGGAAAAAAAAAAAAATGAGAATAGAGATATCACTTACATTTTCAATCAACACAAAGTAAATTCAATGCCAGTGGTATCAGTGCATTACCTTTGAATCATCAAACTTGCACCACATATCAGGGGATACACGAATAAAGCAATAATAGTGTCCCGAAGTAGATGTGAATCCAACATGCACCACAACAGCATAAAGTTCATACTTGAGTTCTGCCTGCAGAACAAAGAGGGGGAGAATTCACAAAATCTTTTTTTTTCTCAATATTCAAAAGTAGAATGCTGAATAAGCTAATATTCCCTAAAAGTATTATCCTGCCACCACACAACAAACTCAATATTTGTCCCACCAAACCACTAAATAATTACACCAACAGAGGATCAGAACAGACGTATATTCAGCAATAATTTATGCCCCTGATAACTAGGTATAAATGCAGTTTGTTAGTGGAGTGCTGTAACTATTTAATTACCCAGAATCAAGTATTTTACAACAAAATTCATGTCTACCAAGCCTCAATGCTATTAGAGACAACATATAAAGTGTTTCATATGCTAAGAAAAAACTCACATCATTTGTTTTGTCACCACAAGTGTAAGGCAGCAAATCCAACTCTAATGGAAATGCTACATGCTTGTCAATCTTCTCAACATATCTACCATCACTTTTGAATCTCTTCAAGTGAAATGCAGCTATTGTAGGTGCATGGTCTAACACAAGTTGTTTCTCAACTGATACTTGCTCCTTGCACTCTTCACATGTAAACTTAGTCTCTGGATCTTCAATTTTTTCAACCTTTGTGAAGGATTGTAAAGCTACTAATAGC
>NC_036242.1:25778575-25789448 GCF_002742605.1 Olea europaea var. sylvestris | reverse complement strand
AGAGTGGAGGGAAAGTCCGTTTTAAAGAGAGGGAAATGAGTTTTTGGAAGGTTTTTAGAGAGAGGGAGAGAGAGTTTGAATAACATTCGAATTAGGCTACCATACAATACATACACTACTACCATTACCACTACCACTACATATCTAATTCTAACGGGATTAGAATATCGATTTAGGTGAAAGACTACAATAAATTAAATTAAGTCAGATTTTTTGTAAATTTCAATTTAGCTTTCCATACTTAAAAATTACTTAATAGTTGATATCAAATCACCAATTTATTAAAAAACTACCCCTTTTACTCAAAATATGTTTTTATTCCGAAAATTACAGTTACTATATGGCTTGTAGGTTTTGTTAGGAAAATAATGATTTATAATAATATTTTCTTATCTATTTCACAAATAATCAATTGTGGTTTGAAACCCGGGAAAAAAAAAAAATTCAAAACATAGTTTGGTTTGATTTGTAAAATAAAATGGTTTGCTTTGATTTGAACATTTTTAAAAATTGTTTAACATGGTTTGATTTAAAAATAAATTAAAGAAAATCATACAAACTGCACTGCATTCATCCACTAATTATCACGATCAGTAAAATAGTGACATACAGACACACACAATTTATGAAACTACTGATGATTCGTCTTATACAAGTATCTTAAAATAATAATATTTTTAGTTAAGCTTAAAAAAATAAATAAATATTTAATGGAAAATAAATTTTAAGCACAATCAAACATTATCCGAATTTCTTCTCTTACACTTAAACTTACGAAGTTGCTTTTTTTATTTCTCCTTTCCTTCAACTCCCGACTTTCCTTAAAGTCTAACTTTCCCACGTGAAAATCAGAAAAATGATCTACCGGCTTAGCATAATTTTTGGAACTAATTCGTTCTTCGAACGATCACATATTATACCCTTAACGAATTTATTATGTAATATTTTATTTCTTAATTTAATTATATAACATGTAAAATGTTGTCGTTAGGGTATGTTTGATTGTAAATATGAAATTTGTATGGAAGGAAAATAAATTATAGGTAATTCAATTGTTTAGAACTTATTTGCATGAAAATTATCAATTAAATGTGTTTGATTGATTTAATTTTCAACCCAAAAAATATTTTACTTATCCGATTTTTATTGGTGGGTAAATGAGAGAGAGAAAGAGAGAGTGAATTTCCTGAAAAATAAAATCACACTCCCCTTAAAAAAAAATATTTTTCTTGATTTTGAGGAAAATATGATCACATAACCAAAAGTGAGAAAATATTTTTTATAGAAAAAAAAAGTCAATTAAATGAACGAGCTTGGGTCTGACCATGCAAAAAAATGTTACTATTAGTGATCAACAATTTTGTTAATTGCAATATTACGTATACGTTGATATTGATTTTAGATATTCAATTGTATAATCCTTACTAAATTCTAAGTCTTATAATTTAACACAATGTTCTTATTTTAAAGCGGACTTGATCGGAGACATGATCTAAGCTCTACTAACAAATTTGTGTACCATTCAACTTTTAATCGTTCATGATTAATTAATTAGTTTCGACTTTATCCAATATCTGTCGAAACCATGCTCTCAAATTAATTGAAATTATCAAAGCTTATTTTTCAATAATTAATTTCTCTAACATGTCATTAGCAATTTGACATAGTCAACTGTTAATTATTTATATAATTCAAATATATCCATTTTTCACTTTACAATTTATTGTGATCATATAACAATTAAGAATTTACAGTCTCATTGTTAAACTACTTGGTTCAGATTAAACTATTCATTAGAAAAATACTTGTGACAACGATCGCTCCTATAAATTAGGTGATGAATTCCATGTTAAAAGGGTTCATCAATTAATTCATTCTAATTCCTAAGGTATCTCTCGCCCTTTGTTAACTAAAAAATAAACTTCAATTAATAATTAGATTTCATAATCCATTCAAATTCATGCATAAGATCGACTGTCAATAATATTCTGTATGATCATCAAAATAAATTAAATGTTATATGATTGTGTCCATTAATATATATTATTATTATTATTATCATCTTTATTTTCAAAGCCAAAATAAAACTTTGATAAAGATAATACAACATTTTTATAATAAAATATTCTATTTACTAGTTGTGAACAATTAGCTCTATTCACTTTATAAATCTTACTTCTACAATTGGTAGGTAACCGGGTTATTCAAATATGTCATGTTTCCCATCAAATGTTTCTGTACTTAACGTCTTAAGTACTCTATTTATGATAAAATTCATGATTAAGATACATTTTATATTATTTGCTTAAATATTAGTTTAATTATAAAAATATTCAACTTGTTATAACGTAGAGAGGAATAGAAAACAAAATAGAGAAGTCAATAAGCTTATGTGTATTATAAAGAATCGAAATCCCCGTATTTATAGGAAAAATTAGGGTTACAAACATCATTTAAAAATAAAATATTTAAAACACTCCACTTGAATGACTATTTATATAATAACTATCTCATTAAAACCTTGTTTGGCAAAAAACTCGATGGAAAAAATGCTCAATAAATGAAAAAGAATGCAAATAATTTGGAATATTGCCTTTTTTTATTTATCAAGAAAATTTAGTTAGACAAATTTGATCGAAGGAAAAATAGTACATCTACTCTCCTTAATTTCAATTCTTGTATCAATATATCATAATCTTGTATATGAATATTTTCAATATTGCAATTTCTGATGAAGGATATCTCATGTTATCTTCAATAGTCTTCAAATAACACTATTTTCATACGAGATCTTTATCAATCTTTGATGATTGTAGTAACATGATAATTCAAAAAATAGTTTTTGTTGATCTCTTCGGGAATCACATACATATAGGAATATTATTTTGAAGGTAATTTTTATATGTCATGAGCATTCATTACATAAAGAATATGCCCCATCAAAATTTTATCAGGAAAAAACTTGTGAAAAAAAATTTAATGAAAGAAAAATAGTACACCATTATTTTTAGTACACTATAAAAGTTGTCTTGTTAAAAATCTTGTCAGAAAAATCTAATAGGACAACCTCTATCAAGGAAAAAAGAGAAAAGCGCATATTCACTCCTCGCGGTAATATTACTTGAATTATGCTTCGAGCATATTAAATGTTTCCGGATTATTATTATTCATGTCAAATGTGTTGACATGCATCGTCACGATAACAAGATATTTACTCATGATTGCGTCCACAGCACTATCTTTGTGAAATATTATTTTAAGAGTCATGCATTACATTTTAATATTTCATTTTCTCATTTTCTTCTCGCATAAGTATATATTTTTAGATTTTTGAATTACAGATTTAGAAATTTCAAGTTTTTCGAGTAAATTTAATTTAGAATTGGGTCCCTCTATTTGGCCAATCATTATTTCGATTGATATATTTTGACGAATTCATTTTGATTCAGGGGGTATTTGATAGTCATTTTTATGTAAAAATACATTTTAAAATAATTAATTGATGTGAAATGTGTGGTTAAAAAATAAGGAAAAGTTTTTTATTTACGTATAATATTATTTTAATAAAGAATGTGTGGTTGAAAAGAAGAGAGAAAATTACATTTTAAAAAAAAATGGCTACCAAACGGGCCACATTACTATATAATGCAGTACATCATATGCAAAAGTATTGTCAACAACTTTTTTCTTTTTCAATTCTATTCTTTTCTATAATGACACAACTTATTGAGCTATCTAAATTTTCGATATATCAAGTACCTAAACTTCTTCTAAAATTTTATAATTTATTATGTTTAAGTACTCATCAAGGGTATATACTTCTTCAATAGAGTTATCTTAACTAATTGCTATATTTTCATTTGGAGTTTCTTGCATTAGAATCGAATATCATCAAACTTTTGCGTGCCATGAATTTCTCAAACATAATATTAATGAATAGTCCTTCCAAAAGTCCATTTGTGTTAGAGCATTTAAAACTGGTGTGTGATATTATTAATTTCCTTGGACAATAAATGCGTTAAAATGAATTATCTTTCAAATTTTTGGTTCGAATTATCTTTTACAAGGATATATTTATTGACACATTTGTATATTATTTCCGACTTCTTAATTGCACCTCCTAATGCTGAGAAAATTATACAGTCAAATTGACAATTAGCAAATTGATTTATGGAATATTACCCATTAGGCTTGAGATATTATATAAGGGTTCAAACTACTCATTTATTTTCAACATTCTTTACTTTCCATCTCAATACATTATGGTGGATCAATTTTTATATATAAAATATTATCAAAATAATTAGATAAAAAATTAGACTCTGACGATAAGCAAATTATAATATGGAGAACTATGATTGACATGATGCATAATAGCAATCCCTAAACAGATATGGGAAGTACTTTGTTCTTAATTAAATTAATTGAGGTGTTAAACAAGCAATAATGTTAAGCTATTTATCGATATTTCAACGAATACTTATTAAAATGTTGAGATATAAGATCACTAGCACTGACAAAACATACCGTCCTAATTGTATAATCTAAAAAGTATACTCACAATTTAAAATTTGAGCAGTAATTCCGTAAACATCAGATTACGTACACATGCAATCATCTAGATGTATCAAATCTATTAGATACAAATAATATTTAGATGGTCAACGTGAAGAATGACTGGGTCCCATTTATTATCTTAATTAATTTTCAGAAATATAGAGAATTCAGTCATTATTTTATCTAGTGATATTTAATTATCAATTATCGATGAAGAGAACAATAATTTATAGAAATTCATTATATTGAAAAATCTTTTGTCTTTTCGTTCAATATTAATTTGAATTTTTAATTTCGCACCATTATTGATCTAATAATAGTTCATCTTGTCATGTCAAACAATAAAATTAAATTGAACTTCCAGTTTAATATAGTGTTTATTTCAATTGTACCACACAATTTAGAAAATTAATATGTTTCGCTTTCATTCAATAAAGAATAAATTACTATTAATTGTAAAATTTTATTTTCCAACACAGATCAATATTGACTCTTTTATAGTATCAAAAAAAATATTATTCTAGAATATTGCTATATACTTGATTGTGATTACCCACATGCAATCGACCAATA
The DNA here is from genome assembly GCF_002742605.1 of Olea europaea var. sylvestris. Lineage (NCBI taxonomy): Eukaryota > Viridiplantae > Streptophyta > Magnoliopsida > Lamiales > Oleaceae > Olea > Olea europaea. The sequence goes on along the minus strand of NC_036242.1, from coordinate 25,784,318 downwards.
TTCTTCAGGAATATTGATACATCTAAATTATGTATAAATTTATGCTTTTTAGGAACATAGTATGGTATTCTTCAAGGATAATAACATCTATTTTTTTTATTCTTCCGGAGCAATATATCATATTCTTCTGTAATATTGAAATTGTAATGACCCTTCAGGAACATATAATGCTTTTTGGAACATTTATTTAAGTTGGGTTGTGTTTCTTCAAGCACATCAATACCATATTCATTTAATACAAATATAATTTAGTTGTAATCGAAAAATAATTCTCAAGAATATTGATACATCTAAATTATGTATAAATTTATGTTTTTAGGAACATAGCATGGTATTCTTCAAGAATAATATATGTATTATTTTTGTTTCTTCTGGAGCAATATATTGTATTCTTTTGTAATATTGAAATTGCAATGCTCTTTAGGAGTGGATCATTTTGGAACTTTTATGTAAGATGAGTCATGTTTCTTCAAGAACATCAATACCATATTCATTTAATACAAATATAATTTCTAGTTGTACTTTTTAGGGGCATAAGTTAAATCAAAATATTTAATTAATCCAAAAATTCACAAATATAATATATAATAGAAATAGCAAGACTTTTAAAGAATATACTTACTTGAATTTGAAAGCTTTGAAAATTTTTGAATAGTTAACAAATGGTGTTTGTGGTACATTCTAAAGAAGTTGCCTGAAAAATTTGGATACCACAAGGATAAATCTGGAATATTTGGTTCTATACACCGATTGGTTTACGATTCACAGTTTGTGCAAGAATTCGAAGAGTGCTGGGCGGTAATGATTGATACGTTTGATTTGCATGATAACGAGTGGTTGTCTGGTCATGAGAACAGAGGTCGTTGGGTACCTTGTTTTTTGAAGACTACTTTTTGGGCAGGCATGTCTACCACACAAAGAAGTGAAAGTATGAATGCGTTCAAAAATGCATTCCAAGACATCCTTGAAACAGTTTGTCGAACAATATGAACGCGCGCTGCGGAATAAGGTTGAGAAGGAATTTCAGGCTGATTTCAAGTCATTTTCGCAAATGATACCATGTGCAACATAATACGATAGGGAGCAACAATTGCAGACAGTGTATACTATTTCTAAATTCAGGGAAGCACAAAACGAGTTCACGAGAAATGTTTGCTGTGACCTCGTCTCCAATTCAGAGGGGAACTTCAGTACGACATATGAGGTATGGGAGAAAAACATTTTTCGTCTCATTCGAGAAAGAAAAGTGTGAAGTTCTATGCAGTTGCCACTTGTTTGAATTTTGGGGAATAGTTTACTGTCATGCAATTACAGTATTGATTCGTAGTGACGTCCTTTTACTTCTAGAAAGGTATATACTTCGACGATGGAAGAGAGACGTTAGTAGAGCACATGCAAGGGTCCCAGTAAACTATGATGGTTTGGTTTGTTCTCCTGAACAGTTTAGGTACGATGAGATGTTTCGCACGTTTGCACAAGTGGTAGACCTTGCTGCCAATGACGAAGGGCGAGCACGTGTGATTATGGATTGGATAAACTTCAGGCTGAAGACCTGATGATGTTAAGAAGGTCGGGTAGTGGAAGTAACGTGCTCTCACATCACACTATTCAAGTATTATATAAAGCATACAATCACCTCTTCTTATAATACTAATGTCGTAGACGCACATACAGAGAAGTTCGGGATCAACGAAAGGAAAGAGACCCAATGCGAGGCGTAGTGACATACAATAAAGTCCTCATGATGCTCAGCAAGCAACCCAACAACAATACTCCATACTGACGCAATTCCAATTATCACAATATTCCATCACGACACCATTCTAGCACATAGGTGTCTTACGGACTTCAAGTTTGACACATCCATCCTCATCAAATGTTATATATACTTCACAAGGTGTGCACATAATTTTACATTTAAAATTAATCATGAAAGTTGTTTCGTCTATGCACCTATTAATGGAATTATGTATTGTAGGTCAAGCTATGCTGTACTACATTTCACATTTACAAGACCGAGGAGGCTTCGACAACTGATCTTGGTTTATGATATGACATCTTAACAACAGCAGTGGCTCCATGAAGATGTCGATTGCAGGTGAGTGTAGTCATTAAGTTAGAATCTATTTCGTTTATGCTATGATGTTTTTAACACTAGAACTATATCCCACAACATAATCTTCCTTTTAGTTGTAAAGTGGCAGTATGCATCCACTATTAGTTGTAAAAGGCAGAATCATGAATCTTCCTTTTGTATGAATTTTCGTTTTACTATAGGTTTCAAATTATGCATATTGGTATAGATGCAATAATGCAATAATGTTCTCTGGTGTTTACATGTGGAAGGTATAATTTATTTTAACTAGTGATTGACTGGGGTGAATAGATTTTGTGCTCTTTGTTCTAATGATTTTGGATGTCCTTGTGCTTAGTTTGCAAAATTGTTGTAGTGACGATGACTTTGCATGTTGAAAAACTATCTTCCAATATAGTCTTTTTAGTAAGAAGGTAGAATTGGGACTCGACTTTCGAAAGAAGATTATCCTGAAGAAATAACCTTGAGGCGAAAAGTTTACCTACAGCAACTCGAGATAGGTTCCTAATCCACTTCAAGTCTCGTTCCCATATGTGTCAGCTTATTCTAAATGTATGGAGTTCTGGTTCCAAAACTCTTGTAAGTTGCTCCTCGTGATGTGGAGTTTAATTTTATCCCCTCCACTAGAAATCGACTTAATATTTCTATGATATATAAAGAATTTTAGGTAGGAGGGGGAATTTATGGGTGGACGAGATGAGGGGTGAGTGAAGAGCATTGTAATACTCTTCTTCATTTTAACAACATTGTTGAATAACTTTTCAAGCAAAATTAATAATAACTACTGCTCCAGCATTCCTTGTCTTCAACATGAAATAGCCATCTGCCAAAATTAATAATAGCTACTACTCCAGCTTGACACATTGACCCTTCCATAAATAAATGTTACAAAGCAAAATTAATTTAACACTTTTGCATGTTTGCATATAAAAAAAGTTAAACACCTGTCAGGTCATACGTTAACATAGCTTCCAACGCTAATAATATTCCAACCACATAAAAAAGATTATATCATAACTACTACTTTGATTAATATGTACTAATCAGGTCGACCACCTCCCCTTTGAATTCACTTCCGTGATCATTATTCCTTACAGACCTTCACGGTCACCGTAATGTGTAGATTTTCTTCAGCACTTCTCAAATCCGTTAACACAATTTGGGCAAGGTCGTTTCCGTGGGCAATCGGCAAAGAAATGCTCCTTCGATCTACAGCTATGACAAATTCCAAAATTCCTACCACTAGGGGCGAATCCAGAACTTCGACTTAGTTAGGGCGGCCGTTGACCGTCGATAGTCAATGATCGTATAGCAATATCGTTTATTAATATTAAATAAAATAATATTAAAAATTCTTCGATCTATATGTAAATACACTAAAATGTAAAAATCGTATATTTATATCATATTATATTTCAATACAATCCGAAATAATATAAATTACATAATATATAAAACTTCTTTGTGTTATCAATGCTTAAAAAATCGTTTGCTTGACTAAAAATAGTTGAAAGATTAGATACACAACTACAAGAGCTAAATTGAGATTCAGTTGAAAAAATCATTCCATAATAAGTGTGAGAATTAAACGTTAATCAAAGATTAAATGTAATTAAAATTAATTTCAAAAAATAATTAAAGTTTCAATTTTCAATTCTCAACACCAATTCATCACAAATTATAAATTCCCCAATTTCTCATTTTCAATTTTCATAAATCACATATTCACATTTCACGATACTCAAATTAATTTTTAATTCACAATTCATAGTAGACAAATTCTCAAATAACATATAAATTAAAGCTCAATACTTATAAGTCATATCTTATAAATTATTAAAGTATAAAATATTTGAAACAACAAAAAGCAAAAAAATAAAAAATAGTCATTGACTCGCCTAGAATCTTAACATATATTATTTTATTAAATTTTGATTCAAAATTCAACCATTGCCTTGATGGTTAATTTTCCAATCATCCAAATTAGAAGTTAAAGGTTCGAATCCTTTCTTTAGGGAATTAATTTTGGTAAATATTGTAGAAATAAAAACTTTGCACAATGAAATGGACGGGAAGGAATCGAACCCAAGACTTGGAATATAAAAATGCAAGCTCTGACCAACTAAGCAAGAGAGAAGTTTGAAAATGAAATGAATTATCAGTCATATAACCTAAAATTTTTATCTATTATAAAAAAAAAAAATTCTCTCCGGCGAATCCAGCTAAGGCGGCCCAACCCTTAAATCCGCCACTGCCTACCACCCATTCTACAATGTGAAAAACAACAGAGCAAGCTCAACACAAATATATGCAAATTCACGACGTAAATTTGGATTCCAACCCGATAGTCAATACTACACAAACGAAAGTACTAATCAATGATATAACGGAAATGCATCTATGTTAACTGGATAAGTAGCATCACGATTTTTGCATGCCTTACCGCAGAAACAAGATTTTGTAGAGCAAATTATACTTGCACCCTTTTTGCATGAATTGTCTTTTGCCATTTCATTTAATGTTGAACTTTCTCCTTTACAACATCTAAAGAAGTCAAAAAATTTATCAACACCTCAAGGCTCAGGCCAACTCCTCCAATATGTTCTAATAGTGGCAAAACCGTGGATTTCTTTGAATTATGCAAGACATAATCCATTCATCTGTGCAGAGGTGGTAAGTAGCATTGGAATTCATAATGAAGAAAATGTCACAATGATTTTAACAAAGAACAAAAATTATCATATAGCTAACCTTAGAACAAGGCTCATTCAATCTCCAAAAATTCAAAATATAAGTATTACATATAGATTACATTACCAGAAATCCAACAACCATCAAAACAGACTTTTTTTGTACAGATCTACTAACATTTATAGGTTTTACTATTTACCTTTTTTTGCAGATATGCAAACATAATGATTCGTATCTATACAGGACTCACTATTTACTTCTCCTATATATGTTCTCAATATTCTATCCTTTCAAATCCCAAATGACAGCAGTTTACCCAAGCTACTAAATCCTTATAATCTATATGTAATTCGGCTCAACATGAGTATATAAGCTCTTTCAGTTACTAAAATCTTGCACAATTTTCTAATTTCCTTTAATAATAAAATGATTTTCGCTAACAACAAAAAAGGGGAATTGATTTGGATAAAATTTTCTGAAAATAAAATGTTTCAAAAAAGTACATGGACAAGACGAAAGTGTAACACCTTCTGCCATTGCATGTTACATATAAAGATCAAATTATACTAAAACCTTGGATTGAACAACGGGCGGATATGGTGAAGCGTGAGGCGAAGATACCTTCGACTGATGTTGGGGTCGACGGTGTGGGAAGGGTTTTCACCTCTTTTTGTGTCTTTGAATGGTTGAAGTAGTTAGGCACTATTTTGAGGGAAATTGAGTCTTCGTGTGCGAATAGTTGCAGCGACACGTTAGGTGGAAGTATTGCCGGTGTGGGGGCCTAATCTCCGACTGATATTCGGTCGAACGATGTGGAGAGGGTTTTCGCCTCTCTCAGACTTAACTCTTTTCGTCTTGGAATTGGCGTAGTAGGTGGGTGATTTTTTGGCGGAAATTGAAGTATTCACATGCAATTGTACTACCCACTTTTTAAATTTTAAGTTTTTTTTTTTTTTT
>NC_036242.1:25741530-25776210 GCF_002742605.1 Olea europaea var. sylvestris | reverse complement strand
TATTTTTAGTTTTTTAAATTTAATTAAATAACTTATTTTATATTTAATATGAAAAAAAAATGCAAAGTACTATTTTACCCTTTTAATTTGGTCAAAATATTTACTTTTCTGATGAACTAACAAACTTAAATGGATGAAATTCATCCATTTAGATTCCAAATGCATGTTTATGAAAGGTTAGAGAACTTTAAAATTAAAAAAGTTTGAGACCGCTTCTCCAATTTTTCCAAACATAAATTGATATTTATTCATTCAAAATATAAAGTTCAAATATACATTTAGACAGACATTCCAACACAATATCCATTATAAATCATCTTATACTTCCAAGTTCAGTAGGGGTCTACCCACGCTTTCTACAAAAATATAGTCTACTCCTAAAAAATTTCCATTTAATTATAAATTATCTCATTAATATCAATTAACAGAAATTTCCCATATTTAAGGGACTAAATTATCAGGCAATTTCAAAATCTCTTTCTCGTCTCATCAATAGTAAACCATTGTCCAATTCTTCCCTTCATCCTTCCCCTATTACCATTTGTAATCTGAACAAGAAATTCCCCAGCAATTGCAACATGCCAGGCCACAAGCGTAATTCAGGTTTCAAATCTCAGCATTCATTCAATCAAAACATACAGAACACAAAATTAGGCTGAGAAATTTTAAAAATCCAATATCTTCCAAAAAGCATGGATCAGTACAAATTAGGACAAAACATATCATAAAACCTAGTACTTTTAGATCCCATTTGATCTAAGGAAAAAACCTCTCATTTTACATGGAACAACATTCAATGCCACGTCTGAGATTAAAATACAATTTGCATTGTATCAGAGGATTCGGTCCTGAATATCCGTAAATATATTGGACGCCAGGGAGGTGAGCTTCTTCCCGGTTTCTCCTGCAATATTCTTAAGAGAGGAGATATCTTGCTGTGCCTGTTAAATACCGTTAAATATTGGATACAAATCAGAGATAGATTAACCAGGGAAAGAAATCTCAAACCAAAATGATGCCCCGGGTATGTTTAGTAGACAGGAAAAGACAGTAGAGGGCAGGATTATGGAAAACAAGTTAAAATCTCGTATATTGTCCTGTCCATTACAATATAATTCAATGCATCAAACATTTCATGCCCCATTTGTACCTGAAAAGACAGCCGGTTAATGAGATCGCTAGCTGTGAGATCAACAGATGAATTACTGGCATCGTGGCCAAAGAGATCAGCACTAGAGATTGATGCCGAACCCTAAAATTGAAGAGAACAAACAAACGTGAATTCAGCATACAGAGTCCTTGAAGACAACTAATATTTCCACCAAACAAAAAGACCAGTTTCATGTAAAATGACATAACCAAAGATTGTTCAGAGTGGATTAAGGAAAATATTCGTAAGGAGTAATTGAATGAAAAATAATATAATGTAATAACAAAGTACTAATCATATCAATTTCGAGCGTGAAATGAACGGATACTTAATTGGAAATGCAAGAGTTCAAGTATATTCTTTTTTTTTTTTTTATGACCATGGGTGTCCAGACCAACTCACGCGCACCTCGACTACTCTCACCGGGCCTTGCAGTTTACAGCCAGCTACTCACCTCAGTGACCCTGAGAAGACTCGAACTGGTGACCATTGGAGAGCAAACTCAAGACCTGACCACTGAGTTACCCCTCAAGGTTAAGAATTCAAGTATATTCTTATTAAATACAATTTTACAAACTGATGAATCCTTATTCCTTAACAAATATATAAACATAGAGAACACTTTGTATCTCTGGATTTTATTTTTATTGTTAAAAAACTTTAAATCCATTACAAATTTGATGAACTAAATAATGAGTACGGTTTTGAAGTTGGACCAACTATAGATAAACCTTAAATTTATAATCATGGTGGACAAGGAACAGTTTTACCCCTGATTTAAAGATCTATGAAATGTTGGTATGCCAAGTCTCTGGCTATATAAACATTCTAAAAATTCTAATCTAAAATTTAAGCAATAACAATCATATATTATAGTCACTTCATAAATAAATATGACCAATAAAACAGTTATTATCATATAAAAGTCAACAAACTCCAGGATGCCAGGAAAGAGAGACCCATGAAATTTAAAGAAATGACTACCCAATTCACCCAAAAGACAATAAAAACAGAAGATTAAGACATATTAAGGATAACAGCACATACAGAGAACTTTTGCAGGGAAGCGGATGCTTCCATATCATTTGCTTTGTTCACACCAAAAAACTGTGCCGATGATATGGACTTTGCATTAGAAAATTTCTTCCTTGCTTCATCAGTTTCCTCAACCTGATATATATAGGTGAAAGAACTATGTTGAGATCTTGTGCACTGAAAGGAAGCATGCATCGGTAACCTCCAATCGTGCAGAACCACAACTCAATTGAAAACTCAGAGATGGATATAAGGAAAGCAAAAAAAATTAAATAAGAAAATCAGCTTTTGACTTGCGTTTTTACTAGGAATTTCATGTTTCAATCCAACTTTCATTTAAATGATGCCATAAATAGAAGGCAGGTGACCTTATAAGACAGTCAACAAATAAAATATTTTTTTATCCATTTATTAGATCTTAATTTCCTATTACACAAGACATCAGAGATATTTTCTTTCTACGTTAAGAATAACAATTACTGAAAACTGATTCAGTTTCACCCTATGATAAGGGAAAAATATTAACTTACTTGTACTTTGGTCGAGTTCATGCTACTCTTCTTTGGGAAACCAATGTCCATGCCATATTCAGAGAAAAAGTCAGATGACTTGGGTGGAGTTACATGGCCAACTACATGAGCACCTCCAGGACTCACATCAGCAGGTTGAACATTGTCCGAATACTCAAATCGAGATGCAAAAGATGAAGCAACTTTGGGGGTGCCATTGTTTGAAGAAGTGCCTGAGGAAACCTGTACAGGGGGGAGCTCTTCAGGCTTCTGGTCGTAGAGACCTTCACTAGGCTGCATTGGGAAAAAGGCATTCAGATATTCAGTAATCATGGAGAATTAAACAATTATCACCTCCATATTGAGATATAATATGTAATTTGAATCATTTGGTTCTTAGCAAAACGGAAAAAACCTAATCTTTACCTTAGTAGTAAGCTTTCTAGCACCGAGGCCCCCCACCTTCCCAGTTTTCTTTGCACCAAGAGGCTTCCTCATGATCGTTGTGACAACTGTTTGAGAGGTTTTTGTTGAAGCAGAAACCTCCGTTTTTTCGGACTTTACTGAAGAACTTTCTTCTGGTGAATCATTGACAGAACTTCCTGTTGGGACTTCACTGATCTTACTATCAGGAAATTTGTTAGAAGGTTGTATTGATTCAGATGCAACAGGAGATGAAGGTAAAACTGCTTCTTCTGCATTACTTTTAGCAACTTCTTTTGAAAGCAACTGCTTGTATAACTCAGCAGCCCTTGATGTATATTTGGCCTCAATCTTGCCTCCATCGGTCCATCCATGCTGCTTGAAGAAAACTTGCGCACGGTTATTTCCACCAAAGGCCATCATTTTCAGCTGCTCAGGAGTCCATGAATCTAAATTTGTAGATCTACAATGATAAATTGGATAATTGTAAGATTATGAGTCGGAATATTTTCAAATAATAAATGAAGAGGCTAGATGGGATGATTAGAGCAACATACCAGGCTTTTGGGAGTTACAAAAACAAATTTCAAAGACCCATAAGAGAATTGGGGCTATTATTGTAATATTATGAGTCGGAATATTTTCAAATAATAAATGAAGAGGCTTGATGGGAAGACTAGAACAACATACCAGACTTTTGGGAGTTACAAACCAATAAATTTCAAAGAAAAACCAATAAGACAATTGGGGCTATAAAGAAAGATTAAAACAACACCAGTGCAGAAGATACTGATGAATTTTTTCTATAGAACTAGAAACTGTACAAAACAACCTGGTTCCTACCTCTTCCAGTTTCCTGCTTGAAAGCCAGTGTTTTAATGAGAAGGTATTTGAAGAATAAAATCTATCACCGTTGACAAGTTACAACATGAGCAATTCCATATTTCCACTGTCCTATTTTCTGTTTCTTTTTCCTTGTTTCCTCATTATTGTCTCCATATGTATATATTTTTAAATTGTTGCCCACTTACTTTGACCTTTCAGTTTTTCAGCACCTCCTTCCCAAAATATCTCCATATTTTTGGTATCTACTTGCCCAACACCTCCTCTTTCTTACTCTCCTTTCTTCTTCTTCTTCTTCTCTTCCATTCAATCTATTTCTTTGCATGTGCACGTGTTTGGATATCATCCTTCTTCAAGCCTGATGTGATTTTCACATTAATAGGTGCACTAAACAGAGAGGATCCTATATAAGTAGTGAATGCTTAAAAAGTCAAAGTTAACATGGCATGGCAGCAGATGCAAAAGTTGGAATTTCAAGGCCTTAAGGATATGCTTGGATAATGTAATAAAAGAGAAAGTTGCTCGAACACTTAGATAGAGGTCTTTCGATGCACATACATTCCAAGATGATGGAGAAAATATTATGAGAAAAGGAGAAAAATCCAAAATTCAAATGCAATGTAGTTCTTGGATAGGATTCGATGCCATAACTTGCCAGCAAATATATCTTTATTTCTCTATATTAATATGCTTAGGGTAGCATTTCAGCTAGTGCTTTACTGTTGGGTGCTGTTACAATATCCTTAGGGTATGAAACTAGGCGTTGCAGGATGGGAATATGTCTATAGATATGTATCACAGCTGGTAGCATCAGTTTTTATTTTTGAAATATGCAGCAGTTAGATGCACTAGTGGCTTCCTAATGGGAATCTTAGTAGAGAACTTATATGGAATACTTTCCAAATTCGATAATTATTTTAGCAAAAGTAAGCACGGTTTTATTTAATAGATTTTCTAGTATTTTATTAGTAGTTTACCATCAAAATTAGATTAGTAAAGAGGGTCTTTACATTATAATATTTAGACTTGAATATTGAATAAACTCTTACTTTCTCCCTTTGAATTCTCTATATATTCTCTTCCCTTTCTTCTCTCCTTCTCCCTCTCTTCCTCTTTCTTTCTCAATCTCATTCTTGTTCAATTATATTCTATGTCACATCCTATCTGAAGAGAACTTGAGCTCCGAATTTCTTGGTCCCCAAGATAGCATCTTCGATATAAGTTTGATATATTAGATGATACATGCTTCGAGGGTAGAAGAAGTATCAATTATCCAAGACATCTTAGTCACGTTTTCTTCCCTTCAGGTAAGATGCAGTAAAATTCTGTATATTGTAGCTGGTAGCATCTGGTCTTTTTTCAAATCTTCAGCTGTATAGTTTGATGTATTAACTGCTTTGAAGGCAGAAGTATCAGCTATCCCACATATACATTATACACGCCCTTACACCTCCACCCTTTTTCTCTTACTTCTCCTTCCCTCTTCCCCCCAACCCAAGAAAATAAAAATAAACGTACAAAAGTTGACTCTGCAGAACTCACGTCCAAGCTTAACTCTTCACTGTCATCAACACTGTAATCTCCATTAATCAGCATTTGCCTTGAAAACCACCTTAGAACATGAATTTCCCTATAATATTACTAGACATAAAGTGGTGAAATAAAAATCCAGCAGTGGAAGACTTACTGATCTTCTGCAAGATAATTTATTACCACAACTGCCTTCGACTGCTATGACAAGCTGTAAACGAGATGAGTTTTATTTGCCAAGATGAAGCCAGTAAATGTGTGGTTTTGAAGGTGATTTAAAAGATAGGGATATCTGCTTATAGTGTAAACCATCATATATCCCTGATAAGTTGTTTGACCAACCAGACAATCTCGAGCAAAACTTGAATTAAGACATACAGTTCAGGTTCTATTTGGATAGATATGTAACAATGCAGCAACAAAATTTAACCAAGAATGTAACCTTGCATCAAAAGAAAGAAATTCACCTGTCAATTTCTGTTGAGACTTAATTCATGCTCCAGTTGTCATTTTACACAATCTTCATATTTTAGTTATAGGTTGAAGAATATTCATGATAAAGAGAGTACATTGTGCTTCTCTTATGATGCACGCTAGAAATTTAAGTCCACATGAAAGCATTCTATCATTTTACTGCCTCAAAGAGTGCCAATGGACAAACTTTTCCTGCTTCAAATGGGTTTTTTTGAGGCAGGTGTCCCTAGAAACTAATGAAGTCAAATTTTTTGCAAGGATCCATGGCTTCTTTAAGTTGCCTATATTTTCAAAACTCAAAATTTTGCTTGCCTGCCAGATCATTATAGTTCCCATCCATCTAACATTAATAGATAATTACAAGTTATAATATTTATCAATTAATTAAAATAATTGTAGCATAACAAAAGAAAATTCAGGTTTGATATGACAGTTAATTCAACTTCATTGCATATCTGCACGATCAACTAAAATGTACAGAAACACTCAAAACAACACAGATTGGTTACTCTGAGCTGATAACAAATTCTTCAGCACAGGGAGGGTATCAGTAGAGTGAATAAATGTAGAATAAATAAATCAAATTTGTAACAACTCAGATTTTCCAAATGGCATTCTTTAATAACTGCCAAGCCTCCTATGTTCTGGTAATAAATTAATCATCCACATTAACTTAACAAAAATAATAATAACACATTATTAGTGCATCTTTATGAACTTTCCAGTAGTTCATTATTCAATACTGATACCCATGCTACTCAACTTAACATAATTCTTGTGACTATTAGGATAAGATCCTCTTAATTACAGTAACAGGTGTTGAAACTGAATGAGTTGTAGAATTTCAGCAAACTACAGCTATTTCTTCCATTGTATTTCCAAAAGGTATGATACACTTTCTATTTAGAAGAATATCAACATTTTCGGTAAATTTATAACCTTTAGTTACACAATTCTCTATGGAAAAAAATAAAATAAAATCCACTTTTAAGAACCTACCATCCATTAAAGTTTGACATTAGTTTGAAAAATATAAAATAAAGACTTCAGTAATAAATCCATAAAATAATATTAAGTAAATCCTTCTTTTTCAAACACTCATTTTTCCAGAAAAAAATAATAAATAAATTTACTATTCCACACATTTTCATTTCAAAGGAGCCAAATGGGGGCTAAATTGCCCCTTCATAGAATTATCTATTTCACACCTAGAACCATTTTAGCCCATGGCGCAATACTCTTACGAGTATTAAAATATCAACAGTACAACCAGGTTTAAAAATCTCCAGATTTGATCCTAAAAAATCATCTGATCAACAACAGAACGAAATTAGCAGAATTTTCATTCAAATAAAAAATACCTAACGAAGCTGACGTGAACGCCGAGGCTTCGGTGAACAGCAGAGCAATCAATACACAGGAAGATCCCGTACGTCACCGACGCCCAAGTAGGATTCTTCGCATTGCAATCGAAACACATCTGCAAATAAACAAAAAGCAGATCCAAACAAAAAACGTGCAGATCTGAATCAGATCTCAGTATTTGCAATCGAAATTTCGAATAAAAGAAAAAAATTCCAAGAAATTAAAAACAAGGCAAACCTTGTTATCGGACTTGGCTCTGAGCTTGCGAAAAACAGCGTTTTTATCGGTGTAATTATCGGAAGCCATAGCTATACTAACACAACTCTGTTTATGAAATTTATAAGAATATATGCTATTATCTATAGATAGAGTGTGTGAATATGGAGAAGCAAGGAAGGAGGGAGGGAGGGAGGCTCCGAAAGGAAGTGAGAAAGAGACCTCCCACAGAATGCAGAGAAAATACGAAAGAGAGCGAAATGAAAAACGAGAAATATATGCGAAACGGCTAATCTATATCTGTAATATATTTTTATACTTCTTGACGATTGTAGCCTTACTTTTAAGGCCCAATTTCATTGCAACGACTAAAAAGGCAAATAAATTTCATATAAGTTAGAAAACAAAAATTCATCAAAACTTCATAAATGTATTTTACATTTAATTGGCCAAAAATATACTTTAACTCGTTATATTTTAGAATTCGAACTTCATTTTCACTTTCGTATCAAATGGTCAAAGTATAAAATGAATTTTTCGAATGTAACATTTTCCATGGAACCGAAATCAATCAAACGGACCCTAACTCAATTATTTCAATAATACATACTTTTTTTTTTCAATATATATTTATTTAGTTACTGTTTGAACAATATTATTATTAATTATTTTTTCAACTACTTAATTAACATCAATAATACATACTTTTCGTTGAATTTTTTTGAGATATTATTTCTTTTTGAAACATCGACATAGAAGATAACCGTTATATTATGGCTTTAAATAAAGTTTTAATTTAATATGAGAAAGTTTATATTATTTTTTAATCTATTAAAAAAAGGCAGCCAGGTAATTAAAAAACGATTTTAAAAATCCTATATTGCTCGATCCAATAATCCTAACTGATTTCTATTTCCTAATATCAAATAAAATTCCTATTTACATAAATTATTATCATGAATGATTTTGTCAATTTTCATATTTATTAGTATGAAAATGCATTTCAAAAATCGTTCAACTTTATTTTCATTAAGTGGAACTCAATTTCATTAATTCTCAATTAACTTGAATTCATGCAGTACGTTCCAATATTCATTGTACTTTATTAACAGCAAGTGGAACCTAATTTCATATCTATAAGTTTCATGTTCATGTATTTAAGAGGAATTCGATTTCTTTAATTGACAGCTTACTAGAGTTCATATTTATGTCTATAATTCAAAACCTTTTTAAGTGGATCTATTTTTAGTTTGTAGAATCTAGTTAAGAAAAATGTAAAGGGTGAGTGTTGTATAGACGGTGAGATTGGTGTGTGCATATACGATATTCTTATTCATAGACGTGTACGACGAATTTTGTGTATTAAAATACAGAAATTATTACAAATTGTATTTTGAAAAATACAAATGAATATTAATTATCTTGTAATTGCAAAATCATTTGATTAATGATTTGAATGTTTGAACACAAGGGGCCACGTGACTTGAATACTAGATTTCGAGATTTGTTGAGAACTTGACTTGTTTGCCACTTGGATCTTGGGGTTTGAATTTGAACTTTGGAACTTGAACTTAAATTTGATTTGATTTGAAAAAAACTTTAATCTTCCTGGACTTGATTTGGAATTGCTAAATTTGAAGAAAATTTTGATCTTTTTAATGTTCGTCGGACTAAGACTTTAGATGTTTCATCTCTTCCTCGGGCTTTAGGATTTCTTCAGGATTTATGATTTTCGTTTGTACTTTTCCTTGTTAAATTTTGTGGACATTTGGTTCTATTTATAGGGAAATTTGTGCCAATTTGGTAATCATCTAATTAATTTTAATTAAAAAGAATAATTGAATAATTATGGATTTTAAAAGAGTGGGTCGGGCCTTTAATTTTTTTTTTTGTTGGCATTAGTAGATTTTATTTTAATAAATTTAATTGGGCTAATTATTTAGATCGATCCAATCCATTTTTTTATGTCCACAAGTGTCTGCTCATGATTTATTTATTGATTATGAAATAACCAGTGTTGTCAAAATCGGACTGGACTGGCCGGTTGAACCGAAAAAATCGGGAACCGGTCGAAAAATCAGTTCGGTTATGCTAGTAAAACCGTTCACTCAAAAATCGGCATCAAAACCGCTAAACCAACCGGCTAACTGGAAACCGGTGACCCGGAAGCGGGTTTACGAGTTGATTGGTTATCAAGTTACAGAAAAGAAAAAAATCTGGCCATTTTTCGATTTCTTTCTAAATCTTGAAGTGATTCTAGCCTTTTTCATCTTACCTTCAATGAGACTAAAAGAAGACTGCTATTGCTTTATTTTCCATCTTTTTTCTTTGAACGAAGTTTCTCCTTCATCTTCTGCATTCTTCATCTGGTGAGTAATGGCAGTCTCTGTTAATTCCCAAATCAGGAAAATAGATGACTTCCACACCGTTTTTGTTTACAATTAAATCTCGATAAAGTAATACCCTCGGGACCGGAAAAAAATATTCATTTAGCGAGATTATTTATTTATCGATAAATGAATAAATTATTCATTTATCGATAAATAAATATTTATTATTTTAGAGAGAGTTTTTCAATATAAAATATGTACATCGTATGTGGTAAGAAAAATCAAATGACACTAATCAAAGTATTATTTGAATCTAGGGAAGCTCAAAAGTTTTAATGAAACTTAATGTCTCTAAAAACTAAGTTCACGTACATAGCAAATGAAAAGGTTTAGTCTTTACCTATAAAAGTTAGATGTTTGGAAGACATATTCCAAGCACATACAATATTTTGTTTCCCCTCCAATGTCTTCTCATCATTTGAAAGGAGTAAAAAAAATCAACTTTAACCGATAAAATGAGGAGTGCAATATGTGAGCATAAGAAAGAGAATCCAACTATTAGCCAAAAAGATATGCAAGCATGGGTGCAACAAAAGTTTGATTTGACTATTAGTCAATCAACAATATCGAACACTCTCAAAAGGGCGTCGGAATATTTGTCAAATGAGATGAAAAATAGCGATGTTAAAAGGTACAAATCGGCAAAATACCCTGATTTAGAGAAAGTCTTGTATGAGTGGTTTCTTCAAATGCAAGATAAAGTGAACATGTCTGGAGAAATTATCTAAGGAAAAGCAAAAGAGCTTTTTGCAAAAAATGTATGGTAAAACTAATCCAGAATTCAGCTTTTCTAGTAAATGGTTAGAACGTTTCAAGGCAAGATATGGAATCAAATCTTACCGACGTTTTGGTGAAAGTGGTTCAATTATCATGGAGAACATTGAAAATGCTTTACCTGGAATACGATCAAAACTATACCAGTTTCAATTGAAGGATGTTTACAATATGGATGAAACTGGATTATTTTACTGATTGGAAGCTGATCATTGACTTGCTAACAAGCAGCTCGAAAGACGCAAAAGAGATGAGGAGAGAATTACTGTTGGTGTTTGTTGCAATGGCGATGGATCTGATAAAGTACCATTTTGGGTTATTGGTAAGCATGCAAATCCTAGATACTTTAAAAATGTGAACATGAACAATCTTAATTGCAAGTATCGATCTAACAAGAAAGCTTGGATGACTGACTTGCTTTTTCAAGATTTTGTTGGTTGGTTTGATAAGAGAATGAATGGCAGAAAGGTTCTCTTAATAGTAGACAATTGCCCAACTCATCCAAAGGTAGTTGAAGGCTTGAGAAATGTAGAGGAGTTATTTTTCTTACCTCCTAACACAACGTCTAAGATTCAACCATGTGATGCTGAGATTATTCGAGCATTCAAAACTCATTATCGTCGTCATTTTTATTCTAGCATCTTACAAGGCCTTGAGGTTGAAGCACCGAATCCCAAAAAAAATTAATATTTTGAATGCTATTAATTTTGCTAACATGGCTTGGAATTTTGATGTGAAGACAACAACAATTGCAAATTGTTTTTGGCATTGCAAGATTCGGTCAGAGGAAAACAATGTTCCCGAACCAGAAGTTGATGAATTAGATGAAGGTATCCAAGGATTAAATGATGTCATCTCTAATTTACACTATATAAATGTGATGGATGTTGAATATCTTTTGAACTATCCTAACGAGAATGATGCAGTTATGGAATCACCTACAGTCGAAGAAATTATTCAATCGGTAATGAACAGTAATGATGATGAGAATGATTCTGAACCAGATGATAGTAGCGTTGTCCCAAATGTGTCGTCAAAAGAGGCATTTCAAGCAATAGTCACATTAAGCAACTACTTACTACAACACGAGCAAAATATTCCGGAAGTTGTGTATGCTCTACAAAAAGTTAAGGATGGGGTTCATTTTGGTTTAGGTGGGAAGAAAAAACAATCAACTATAAATGCATATTTTCAAAAGGAATGATTATTGTACGAGTATTGTTGATTGATTGAAAGATTTTGGTCTATATATATATATATATATATATATATATAAGGATTCAATTTTTTTTATTACTTAATGCATTTAGCGATGTTATTACTTTAGTCCATTGGCCCAAGTCGAGATCGAAAGAAATTATTATATAATCGAGATTATTACTTTATCGAACATTACTTTATCGAGGTTTAACTATAAAAGAGTGGGTGGGTCCCATCACTTTATAGTTTAATATTATTTTCCTTTTATATTGCAGTAAGGTACTGCTAAAGAATATTTAACTACTGATAATTAATTAGCAATAAGTGCATTTGTTAATAGTATGATTAAATTGGTATCATTGACTAATTAGATTTGAATTTTTTTTTTTTTGAAAGGATATTTTTCAATATTTTTGCCAATCGGATATTTTTCAATATTTTTACCAATCGGTTCAACCCCGGTTCGATCTCGATTCAACATTTTGACCCTTGACCCTTTATCTTTTTCGGGTCGATGTACGGTCCGATTTTAGAAACATTGGAAATAACTAAATTAATAAATCTTGATTTTCAAATTCTTTAAATTAAATTCAATTCTAAATTTGATTTGAATTCGAACTTTCTATTAGTAATTTGATACAAATGGAAAATTTGAGAATAAACTATGAATTTGACTTAGAATAAAATTCTTTTCCTCCAAATTTGAGAACAAGGTTTTTTTACATGAATGTTTTTTGATTATTTATTTATTTTATATAATTCATAGCTAATTTGATTTTGAACAGGTTTTATATTTTATGGTAAGTTGGGCTTAGAATTTTGAGGTTTGAGACTTTCTTTATGTAGAGATTAAATTTTTCGCACTGCAATTATTTTATGAATTCAGACAATATTTACTTATGAACAGGCTCAAAATTGCTAACCTTTCATGCACATTGAGGGCCAAGGACAACCACTTTTCACCATCCAAGACACTTTGTGTTGAGAACCAAGAAATGTCTCCTTTGACTGTTCAAGGCACAAAGTGTTAAGGACCAATGACCGTTTCCTTCTACCGTCCAAGGCACTTTATGTTTGGGATTAGGGACCAATTCCTTTGACCATCCACGGTACTTTGAGTTAAGGACAAAGACTGAATCCTTCGATCATTTAAGGCACTTTGTGTTGAGGATCAAGGACCTGCTCATTTGACGTTCAATGCACTTTGTGTTAAGGACCAAAGATCAAATCCCGAAAAACTATTGAACAACTTTACGATGAAAGTGGCAAAAAATTTAATATTCAATGTAGCCTTGTTTGGCCTCCATTATTTGGTATTATAATTTTTGAAATAGTGTTTCACAGCTTCATGTTTCTGCACAACGTGATTAGATTAAACATTAAAGATCAAATACCTCGAACAAGTGTTACTTAGCTCAAACATCTAATAAACCAACTAACATATCGAAGAACTATGGGAAATTTCGACTATCCAAGATACTTTATATTGAGGATCAAGGATTGACTCTAAGGCACTTTGTGTGGAGGAAAATATTTATTGCCCATCAATTTTATTTTATTTTATTTTATTTTTTTGGTATAAATGGGACAAAACTCTAACAATAAAATGTATTGAGCTTAAAAAGCAAAGAAAAAAGTTACCTTCATTTCAAAGATATTGATGTGAAGTACCATACCCAATCTAGCATACGAGATGAACTTAAATTTGGCATCCATAAGCCAATGATGGATCCTTCTTTTGACCTCTTGGAGCCTTTGTCAGAGTTGCATATTAGTAAATGTCACAAGAAATTAGAAATTGTCAAGTCCAACCACTCTAGCAGTCACTTCCCTTTCTTCCGCCTCATCATTTTCAAAGCATGGAGTGCATCTCAAGGGCTGTAATTTGTGAGATGATTAACAATAAAGAATTACGATGGGGAAGTGCACTTGTCAGACGTGGATAGATTTCTTTTCTTCCAAAGTTTTGGGAATAGTCTTCATGGTTCCTAAAACTACTATTCAAAAATAATCTTCGCGAGTTAGCTTCTGTAGTTAGCTCTTCTACAAAATATTATCATCGTTCAAACCTATCTACAGATCTCTTTGTGAGCTTTGGTGTCTAGAAATCAATACTTTTGTGACCACCAATAGTGAAATTGACAATATCTTTAGGACATTTGTTAGATATGTGGGCTTTCAATCATGGGTCACTATCATGAAGAAGTAATCCCGAGCTTTTTAGATTAATGGATTACCTTTCCAAGTTTTGTCTGTATCTCTTTAATGTTTTCACATTAATTTCCTATGCAATTGAATCTGATTGCATCAATCATGAAGATTGGATTAATTTCTGGTTTCATGAGAATGGTTGTGCTTAGAATTCTTGACAAAACAAAAATTATAAGAATGCTATGAATTTAAATTCATTCAAGAGGCGTCATCAAAGAGTATCAATGGAAATATAGAGGACCATGGTAGTTGAGAAGCTAGAGATATTTTTAGTAGAAATCAGTGTCATTGGAGCAATTTGTCAATATCTTTGTCTACGGAAGAAAAAGAATTATTAGAAACAGTAGTTTATCTCTCCCTGTAGCTTTGTCGTTTCATTCTTCCATCCCCGGGGATGAATATATAAGAATTGGGACTTTTAAAGCATTTTCTAGGATGGCGGGTAGATACACTTACAGCCTAGTTCCTCCCTTATTAGCAAGCATTTATAGAGAACTTACACGATTGTCTTACCTGGAACTTAACTCCATTTCACATTCATTTTTTGGACATTTTCTTTATGCTTGGGCTGCAAATTATTTCGCCTTAGGTATTTATGCTCATATGAACAAGAGTTATTCTCATCCTATAATCCAAAGATATGCTAGAACTTTGAATGCTTTCCAGTCTTAGAAGAAAAAAGTTGTTAATTTTCGGGACCTTATCCGGGGAATGATGGATGATAATGACTTTTGCTTGAATTCATTTCCCTCATCGTCTCATCTCGATGTATGAGTGGATGAACAACAAATGTATATAGATACCTCAGAATTTATGATAAGTATTCAATCTAGATTTGTTTTTTTATCGTTGAGGAAATTCCCCTTTCATTTTTGAGGTGTATAATTCTCATAGGTTTGCGAGAAAATTTAGCTTTAAATAGAAACTTCTCGATCCACGACATGTATCGACTTTGATTGCCTTTGACTTGGATGATAAGTGGGTTAATATTTCATATTCTAGAGTATATGGAGGACGCACATCAAAATGTTGATATAGATACCAAAGTTGGTGGAATAACTAGGTGTTGGCAATCTTGACCAAGGTTCAATTGTAGGTTTATCTTCTAGTGAGATCCGTGGCTTTGTTCTTAATCTAACTTCGAACAAGGTCATAGCCAAGGGGTTAAACCCTCCAAATGTCATTTCTGAAGAGACTTCTCGAAAACGGGTACCAAAGTTTTGAAATAAAAGTGTATTAAGAAACTAAAATTATAATTCTCTCAACAAAGTTTGCTTTCACTTATGAGCTTGCTGGTAAAACTTCAAACAATTATGATTCTAGACCACGTAGTCCTGGAGATCGATCATTCCATGCACCTGAAAAACTCTAACTCTGGAAGATAAAAGCTTTGGAGATCAGTTGTAACGCCCCGACCCCTAGTGGACCGGAACGCTACTTACTTTACTTAGCTTAACCGGTGGTTTAGTAACAAGTGTATACATTTTAGCGGAAGCTTACATCTTCAGATAATAATTTAAATAACAATACTTTAAATACTTTAAACAAAAACACTGAATCATTTTTCAAAACAATAAAATATAATTTATTTGAAAAAAACATAACTTGTTATCGCATTTTGCGTTATTTAAATTTTTAAAGAAATAACATTGGAAAATATTTCATAAAAATAAATCCAAATCACTTATTCACTGGATTTTCATGGGCTCGTTGCATCACTCTCCATCTTCTCCTCCATCAATGCCCGAGGTAGAATTCTTTCAATCTGTAGAGATGGGATTAAACCCGTGAGTTGAAAAACTCAATAGGTGTCATAGGTGCATTCGTGATCAAGCTATACATTTCAAAACATTAACTTTATAACTTTTCATACATGACGTACCGAGAAGCATCATTTGACATGAAGGGGTATGCCGTACCCGAGGGCACCATTTGATATACGAACATTTCTTCAACATAGAGGGGTATACCGTACCTGGAGTACCATTTGACATACAACCATTAACATAGAGAGATATGCCGTACTGAAGTACCATTTGACATACAAACATTAACATGAATCGAAACTTATAACTTAACACGTTTAAACACATTGCACCTCTACCTACCTTGATTGATGCTTTTGAAATTTTGAAAACTTGGATTGAAAACTTCAATGAAACTTGGACGTTGAAAGAAATGCACTCTTTGGATGTTTGAAAACCGTTGAGAATTTATGCTTGAAAACACTTCTTAAACTTCTAGAAAAAATAATTTTCCTCCCTCTCTTTTTCTCTCTTGGAAACTCTTTCTTTAGTATGTAAAAGGTCTTGCTTTTGGTGTGAGAAAAAAATGAGCGAAATGAGATCTCTATTTATAGGTAAATATCCCATAACTTAAAGCAAATGAAGGGTCAAATTTCATTTAAGAGAGAAAACATGGGTGCCATTTAAGTTTGAGGTTAAATGCTTCAATTTAGTCGGGTTTTTATTGCCAAAAACGTGGGTGGCCCTTTGAGAAAATAATTGATGAAAATAAATATTTAAATTCTAGAGAAAAACGAGAATTTTCATTTCAGGCAGTTTCGGTCAGCCGGTTGTAGTCCGGTTGACACTGCACAGCTTTCAGTGTTTTTATCATAACTTCTTCTCCCGATATCTAATTGAGGTAATTCAAAGTGCATTGGAAAGCTAACTCAAAGAGCTACAATTTTATTTAGATATCATTTTTCAAATAGAATGTTTCCTAAGTCGAAAATGGCTCTCAAATGAGATAAAAAATCTGAAGTATACTTTAGTCATCCAATATTCATGTCTTAGTGCCACTAAAGTGTCTAGGATTATTTGGGGTTCTACATCCCCCACACCTTAATTAAAATTTCGTCCTCGAAATTTACCTTCTGATTGGGATAATAGTGTTGGATACTGGTCTTTGGCTTCTTCTTCTTTTTCCCAGGTGGCTTCTTCTACGCCGTGATGATTCCACTGTATCTTAACCACCTGAATCTCTTTATTCCTTAGTTTATGTACTTTTCGATCCAATATCTTGATCAGTAGTTCCTCGTACGACAAATCTTTCTGTACCTCCAAGGTTTGATAACTCACTTCATGATTAGGATCATGTACATACTTCTTTATCATCAATATATGGAGCACATTGTGCACTGCCAATAATTCAGGTGGCAAAGCTAGTCGGTAAGTCACATTTTCGACTCTATCAAGTATCTCGAAAGGTCCGATATATCGGGGTCGTAACTTGCCTTTCTTTCCAAATCTAAGTACACCTTTCATCAGTATTACTTTCAGATACACTTTATCCCCAACTTGAAATTCTAAATCCTTCCTCCTTGTATTTGCATAGCTCTTTTGTCGATCCTGTGCTGCCTTTATTCTTGCACGGATCTTATCGATTACCTCGACCGTCCTTTCAACTTTTTCTGGTCCTAAAACTCTCTTCTCTCCGACTTCATCCCAATGAACAGGGGATCTACATTTTCTACCATAGAGAGTTTCGTATGGTGCCATTGCAATAGTTGCCTGGAAACTGTTATTATAAGCGAACTCTACTAGAGGTAAGTACGACTCCCAATTACCTCCTAGATCCAAAACACATGTTCTCAGCATGTCTTCCAAAGTTTGGATGGTCTTTTCAGACTGACCATCGGACTGAGGGTGATATGCTGTACTAAAGTTCAGCTTTGTTCCTATAACTCCTTGTAGACTTTTCCAAAATTTGGACGTGAACCTTGGGTCTCTGTCAGACACAATGGATACAGGTACATTGTGTAATCTCACAACCTCTTTAATGTACAACTGTGCCAATTAGTCTAAACTGAATGTTATTTTCACTGGAAGAAAATGAGCTGACTTCGATAGTCGATCCACTACTACCCATATAGCATTATTTCCTCTTGCTGACTTCGGGAATCCAACCACAAAGTTCATCGTGATATTTTCCCATTTCCATTCAGGTATATCTAGTGGATTTAACAATCCAGCTGGTTTTTGGTGTTCTGCCTTAACCTATTGACATACCATGCACTTCTACACGTACAGCCCTATACTTCTTTTCATATTTCTCCACCAAAATGTATCTCAAAGATCTCGATACATTTTCGTACCACCAGGATGTGCGGTGTACGGGGTGGAATGAGCTTCTTTCAATATCCCGTTTCTCAAGGCTTCATCCTTAGGCACGCAAATTCTTCCTCTAAATATCAATGTCTGATCCTCAGCTACTCCAAAGTCATTTTTCTTATCAGTACCAACTTCATTCTTAATCTTCTGCGAAAATGAGTCTTTATTTTGTACTTCTATAATTCGATCTCTAAGAGTAGGTCGAATTATTAAAGCTGCTAGACAAGCAGTGACTTGTCCTGGTGTGGTAACCACTTCGATCTGTAATTTTTCCAAGTCCTTGACTAACTCCACTTGAGAGGTGGGTAGTGACATCAATTGTCCCATTGATTTTCTACTTAGAGCGTCGGCCACAGCATTAGCCTTACCCGGATGGTAGTGAATAGTGCAGTCGTAATCGTTCACCAATTCCAACCATCGTCTTTGTCACATATTCAATTCCTTCTGTGTAAAGAAATACTTGAGACTTTTGTGATATGTACAGATATCACACTTCTGTCCATACAAATAGTGTCGCCATATTTTCAAAGCGTGTACTACCGCTGCAAGTTCTAAATCATGCATCGGGTAGTTCTGCTCATGTTTTTTCAATTGTCTTGAAGCATAGGCTATCACTTTTCCATTCTGCATTAGTACACATCCCAATCCTCACTTGGATGCGTCGCTATATGTAACAAACCCTTCCGTACCTTCAGGTATTGTTAATACAGGTGCTGATATCAACTTCTGCTTAAGTTCTTGAAAACTTTGTTCGCATTTTTTCGTCCATTGGAATTTTACTCCCTTCCTTGTAAGCTGCGTCATTGGTCCAGCTATTTTGGAGAATCCTTCTATGAATCTCCTATGATATCCAGCCAATCCTAGAAAACTCCGTACTTCGCCAGCATTTGTTGGTGCTTTCCAGTTGGTTACTGCTTTTACTTTTGCTGGATCTACTTTAATCCCTTGGGCAGTAACTACATATCCAAGAAATCCAACTCGTTCAAGCCAAAATTCGCACTTCTTGAATTTAGCATACAACTTCTCCTTGCGTAATACCTCTAAAGCTATTCTCAAGTGCACTTCATGTTGCTCCTTACTCTTGGAATATATCAGAATGTCATCGATGAAGACTATGACAAACTTATCCAAGTATTGATTAAACGCTCGATTCATCAGGTCCATGAACACTGCAGGTGCATTGGTTAGCCCAAACGACATCACCGTAAACTCGTAGTGTCCATATCGAGTTCTAAAAGCTGTCTTAGGTATATCCTTTGTCTCTACTTTCAGTTGATGGTATCCCGATTGTAAGTCGATCTCGGAAAATACCTTAGCTCCTTTCAGTTGATCTAACAGATCCTCGATCCTCGAGAGTGGGTACTTATTCTTGATGGTTAATCGATTTATCTCCCTATAATCGATGCACATCCTCATGCTTCTATCTTTCTTCTTTACAAACAACACCGGCGCACCCCATGGAGATACGCTTGGTCGTATGAAGCCCATATCTAGGAATTCTTGCAACTGCTTCTTTAATTCTTGTAGTTCCTTTGGGGTCTTTCGGTATGGGGCCTTAGATACTGGTGCCGCCCCGGGAATTAGGTCTATGGTGAATTCCACTTGTCTATCAGGTGGAATACCAGATAGATCTTCTGGAAACACATCTACGAATTCCCGTACTACTGGTACATCTTCAACCCTAATCGTCTCTTGTTTCCCTCCTAAGATACTTACTAGATATCCTTGACATGTTTCTTTTCTCAACATCTTCTCAACTTGTAAAGTCGATACTAGTCGAATAAGGGGTTTCGTCTTCATTCCAAGAAACGAAAATGGTTCCTCTCCTGGTTTCTAAAATGATGCTTCCATTTCCTTACATCGGATGGTGGCGTAATTACAACCTAACCAATCTATGCCTAGTATTACATCAAAATCCTTCATTTCTATCATGTACAGGTTCGCTTCCATTGGTTTTTCCTCAACTTCGATACTTACTGACTTGGCTATTCTATCAGTATTCAAAGGGTTGCCCGAAGGAATACTAACTTCTAATGTACCTTCCGACTTATCACAAGTAATACTATATTTAGCCATAAAAGTTGTTGAAGCAAAGGAGTGTGTAGCTCCTGAATCAAACAATACATAAGCAGGTGTATTGGCTATCAGTAGAGTACTTGCTATAACATTAGAGTTTTCCTCTGCATCCCGTTGAGTCAATGCAAAAACTCGTGCTTTCCCTTTCTAGTTATGGTCGCTGTTATCATCCTTCTTCTGGGTATGCATGGGACAATCCCTAATGATATGTCCTGACTTGCCACATCGGAACAGACATTATTCCATTGTAAGTACTCGACACGATGTGTCCTTCCACACTTAGAATAGGGCGCAATAATCGGCACAATGCTTTTGCTGGCATTGGCTCCGCCATTAGCTTTCTTGTTCTGCCACTTGCCTTTTTCCTTGTCCTGGCCATTCCATTTCCTCTTTCCCATGTTACCATTGTCTGGTTGATTGAACAGTTGACCATGTTGTTCGGCGCTAGTCTTCTGGTACCAAATAGCATGAGCTCTTTCCAGCATTTCACGGTATGTGGTGAAACGATGGGACATAAGTATCATGCTTATATCCGAGTTCAGTCCTTGTTCAAACCTTCGTACCTTCTTATCCTCCGTATCCACCAGATGTGGAGCATACCTTGAAAGTTGATCAAACTTCCTCTCATACTCAGTCAGGGACATAGTCTTTTGCTTGAGTTGGAGGAATTCACTTTCTTTGTGATCCCTCAAGGACTGGGGAAAGTACTTGTCCATTACTTTCCCTTTGAATTGCTCCCAAGTCAATTCTGCTTGTTGCTTAGGGGTCCTTGTTCTTGACATTGAGTCCCACCAGTGACTTGCATCACCGGAGAACATGAACTCAGCACACTGGACTTTCTGAGCATCCGTACACCCTATCAATCGAAATATACGCTCCACCTTGCGAAGCCACTCATCGGCTGCAAGTGGATCAGCTGCTCCGTTGAAGGTAGGGGGCTTGTGCCTTCGAAATTGCTCGACAACTGAAGCATGGTTTGGAACATTAGGAGCTAGTGGTAGGGGTTGAGCTTGGTTCGGGTTTTGCCTGCCTAGGTCTTGAACCGCTCGGAGGAGATCTCTTATCAAGTTGGTTTGGTTTGCGCGGGCCATTTTCTTTTAGACAAAACGTATGGTTCTTATTAGTTTCATACTTTGAATTCTAACAAAGAAGATAAAGTTTTATTTCTTGACATAAAGGAAGTTATTACAAGGATTTAAATCTATCCCTATAAGTTCTACGGATCTTCTTTGGTGGAGCTTCATCTTCGGAGGAGTCTTCCGCCTCAGGTCCGGACTCTATGTCCATCTCAACCTGTGGCTCAGGCTCATTCTCTAAATCATCCTCGGGTTCTTCTTTGGGATCTTCTTCCTTAGCCAAAGGTTCTTTCTCAGGCTCCTCATGGATTACATCATCCCACAAATCAATCAGGGCGTGGCAATACCTCTCAAACTCGAACAGGTTTGGGTTGCCTTCTAACATTTCATCCCTAATCGTGACTCCCATATCTCCCCATTGAGGTGGGAGGGAGTGTGTGAGGTTATTTATGGTCTTGATATGCGTGATCTCCGTTCCAGCATTAACCGTCATCATGCATCTCTCATAGATGTCATACACATGTTCACTAAGCGGTCAGGTCGGATCAGTTACATAGTTTTCATAGGAATAAATAGCAATTCTACGGTTCAATGCTTCTCTATATGCCCTAGCCGTTCTACAAGCCATATCTATTGCGTTTTCACGTACATCATAATTTTTCTTTGCTTAAAGAAAACATGCAAATAGTTAAACTTTCATATCATGCAATTCCCTTTAAGCCCTTAGCTTTTGCCCAAGTCCATTACATATCTTTAAATAATACATCTCAAAATCATATCGAAGTATCATAACATAAACATAATTATTAACTTTAAACATGAACATACCTGGGCCATAGGATGAGATTGATGGATGGATGCACATGCCATGGAATACCTTAAACTTTTCATTTTCCTTTTGTTTTTTTTTAAAAAAAAAAAACATACTTGGTCTATAGAATCGGCTAAACATGCTCTGATACCACGCTGTAACGCCCCGACCCCTAGTGGAGCGGAACGCTACTTACTTTACTTAGCTTAACCGGTGGTTTAGTAACAAGTATATACATTTTAGTGGAAGCTTACATCTTCGGATAATAATTTAAATAACAATACTTCAAATACTTTAAACAAAAATACTGAATCATTTTTCAAAACAATAAAATGTAATTTATTTGAAGAAAACATAACTTGTTATCGCATTCTGCGTTATCCAAAATTTTAAAGAAATAACATTGGAAAATATTTCATAAAAATAAATCCAAATCACTTATTCACTGGATTTCCATGGGCTCGTTGCATCATTGTCCATCTTCTCCTCCATCCATGCCGGAGGTAGAATTCCTTCAATCTGTAGAGATGGGATTAAACCCGTAAGTTGAAAAACTCAATAGGTGTCATAGGTACATTCATGATCAAGCTATACATTTCAAAACATTAACTTTATAACTTTTCATACATGCCGTACTCGGAGGCACCATTTGACATGAAGGGATATACCGTACCCGAGGGCACCATTTGAGATACGAACATTTCTTCAACATAGAGGGGTATGCCGTACCAGAGTACCACTTGACATACAACCATTAACATAGAGGGATATACCATACCGGAGTACCATTTGACATACAAATATTAACATGAATCGAAACTTATAACTTAACACGATTAAACACATTGCACCTCTACCTACCTTGATTGATGCTTTTGATACTTTGAAAACTTGGATTGAAAACTTCGATGAAACTTGGAAGTTGAAAGAAGTGCACTCTTTGAATGTTTGAAAACCGTTGAGAATTTATGCTTGAAAACACTTCTTAAACTTCTAGAAAAAATAGTTTTCCTCCCTCTCTTTTTCTCTCTTAGAAACTCTTTCTTTAGTATGTAAAAGCTCTTGCTTTTGGTGTGAGAAAAAATGAGTGAATTGAGATCTCTATTTCTAGGTAAATATCTTATAACTTAAAGCAAATGAAGGGTCAAATTTCATTTAAGAGAGAAAATATGGGCGCCATTTAAGTTTGAGGTTAAATACTTCAATTTAGTGGGGTTTTTGTTGCCAAAAACGTGGGTGGCCCTTTGAGAAAATAATTGATGAAAATAAATATTTAAATTCTAGAGAAAAAAAAAAGAATTTTCATTTCAGGCAGTTTCGGTCGACCGATCGTAGTCCGATTGACACTGCACAGATTTCAGTGTTTCTATCATAACTTCTTATCCCGATATCCAATTGAGGTAATTCAAAGTGCGTTGGAAAGCTAACTCAAAGAGCTACAACTTTTATTTAGATATCATTTTTCAAATCGAATGTTTCCTATGTCAAAAAATGGGTCTCAATGAGATTAAAAATCTGAAGTATACTTTAGTCATCCAATATTCATGTCTTAGTGCCACTAAGGTGTTTAGAATTATTTGGGGTTCTACAACCAACCTCAACAGAGCTTGCCCGAAAGACAGTTTTCCTCTCCCAAGGATTGACCAACTAATAGACTCCACGGCTGGGCACAAGTTGTTGAGCTTCATGGACGCATACTTCAGCTACAACCAAATACCCATGCTCCTGGCCGATGAGGAACACACTTCTTTCATCACAGATCAAGGCCTCTATTGTTATAGGATGATGCCCTTCGGGTTGAAAAATGCTGGAGCAACTTATCAAAGGCTCGTCAACAAAATGTTTATGGATCTCATCGGCAAGATGATGGAGGTATACGTGGATGACATGTTGGTAAAAAGTCTGGAGGCTGACGACCACGTAACGCACCTCAACAGCACATTCCAGATCTTGAGAAGATATATGATGAGGCTCAACCCCCTCAAGTGCGCCTTTGGAGTGGTTTCCGGTAAATTCTAGGGATACATGGTTAATCAACGTGGAATTGAAGCCAACTCGGAGAAGATTGAGACCCTATACAAGATGAGGTCTCCCCAAAAGCCAAAGGAAGTGTAAAGTTTGACTGGGCGGGTGGCCGCACTTAGCCGCTTCGTCTCCAAAGCTACAGACAAATGCCTCCCGTTTTTCAAAGTGCTGAAAGTTGGGAAGAAGTTCCAATGGAGCGAGGAATGTGTAGAGGCCTTCCAAGGCCTGAAAAGGCACCTGGGGCAGGCCCCTCTCCTCTCCAAACCGAAGCCCGGAGAAATCCTACAACTATACCTGGCTGTCTCAAATAAGGCTGTCAGTTCGGTTCTAACTCGAGAAGAGGGAACCACCCAACTTCCAGTTTACTATACAAGTAAAGCACTCCTATCGCCGGAAACCCGTTACCTCGATATGGAGAAGCTCGCTTTGGCCTTGATCACGGCCTCCAGGAAACTAAGACCCTACTTCCAAGCTCACACCATCCACGTGCTGACAAACTTTCCCCTAAGCTAAGTGCTCCAAAAGCCTGATGCCTCGGGAAGATTATTGAAGTGGGCAGTGGAGCTAAGCGAATTTGACCTCGTGTTCAAGGCTAGGTAGCCATCAAGGCTCAGGCCTTGGCTGACGTTGTGGCAGAATTCACCAACTTACCCGACGTAGATGAAATCATGGAACCCGCCGAGCCCCCTACATGGAACTTATTCGTGGATGGGTCGGCTAGAGACGCCGGCTCAGGTGTTGAAGTGGTCCTCATCAGCCCTGAAGGTCACAAGCTAAACTCGGCGGTGAGGTTCGGGTTCAAGGCCACCAACAATGTAGCAGAATACGAGGCACTACTTGCAGGCCTCAGGCTGGCCAAGGAAATGCAAGTAAAGAGGCTCCTCATAAGCAGTGACTCCCAACTGGTTGTTAGCCAAGTGAGTGGTAACTTCTCAGCCAAGGACAAAACAATGGCCTCATACCTAAAAATGGTGATGAACCTCATCCCATCCTTTGAAAAATTCGAACTAACCCAAATCTCCCGCATCGAAAATTCTCATGCAAATGCACTCTCCAAGCTCGCTAATAGCAATGATTCAGAACTACTTACGGTAGTACCTATAGAGCACCTCCTCCTGCCATCGATCGAGGCCCCCAATGTCATGTGGGTCGCTGGGACCCCTACCTGGATGCAACCGATTGTAGCATACCTTAAAGACCAGGTACTTTCCACTGACAAGCTTGAGGCCTGCAAGCTAAGAAGGAGATCAGCCAATTTCCTCTTCATTGATGATGTTCTCTATAAGAGAAGCTTCTCCTCTCCACTCTTACGATGCGTCGGAGGAGAAGAGGCTAATTACATATTAAAAGAAGTCCATGAGGGCGTGCGCGGCAATCACTCTGGAGGTCTATCTTTAGCACAAAAAATATTGAGGCAAGGGTACTACTGGCCTACCCTGAAAAGGGACACCCTTCAGTTTGTACGAAAGTGTGACAAATGCCAACGATTCTCTTTGGTACAAAGACAACCGTAACAGGATTTGACTGCGGTCTCCAGCCCTTGGCCTTTCTCAAAGTGGGGCGTGGACCTCATAGGTCCTCTACCTAAAGGTAGAGGAGGTGCAAGCTTTACAATTGTGGCCATCGATTACTTTACAAAATGGGTTGAGACCGAACCACTGGCAAAAATTACAGAAGCAAACACTTCCAAGTTCTTATGGAAGAATATTATATGTTGGTTCGGGATTTCTTACTTGATCGTCTCAGACAATGGCAGACAATTCGACAATAAGAAGGTCAGAGAACTATGCGAGGAACTTGGCATCAAGAAGCATTTCTCCACACCTCACCACCCACAAGCAAATGGCCAAGTTGAGGCTGTCAACAAAACAATCAAACATGTCCCAAAAAGGAAGCTTGATATTTCGAAGGGGGCCTAGGTGGATGAGCTGCCACAAGTACTTTGGGCGATCTGAACCACCACGAGGACCCCAACTGGGGAAACACCCTTCCTCATGGCATTTGGAACTGAGGCAATGAGCTTCGTTGAGGTCGGACTACCGTCTCCAAGACGTCTGCATTTTAGTGAGATGACAAATGACGAGCTTAGGAGGTGCGACCTCGACTTCACTGAAGAAAGAAGAGATGACTCCCAGTTGAAGCTCGGTACATATCAAAGGAATATGACGAGGTACTTCAACTCAAAGGTCAAGAAGAGATCATTCCAAATCAACGACTTGGTCCTTAGAAGAGTTTTCCTTTCCTCAAAAGAACCTGGTTCCGGTTCCCTAGGTCTGAACTGGGAAGGCCCATATAAAATTAAAGAAGAGATCCGGCTTGGGACTTACTGGATTAAAGACATGAACGGCAAGGCCCAACCCCGTCCATGGAACATCGAGCAACTCAGAATCTATTACCAATGAATGTACCACCACGCTGGACGACCTTTCCCAGCTCCTGTAACATTTCTATGGTTCAATAAAATTATGTGATTAAATTAACTTGTCGCATTTCTACCTCACCTCGGAAGAGAGGCAAGCGTCTGTTTCTGGACCACCTCGCTTGAACTCCGAGGTGCATGTACATGCCTTCCTTTTGACGAGGCTGAATGTCAAGGGAGAAACCTCAACATGGCTGCACCATCCACCATGTTGGGAAGCATAGTCACCTCGGAGGAGAGGTAAGTGTCCGTTTCTGGGCCACCTCGCTTGAACTCCGAGGTGCATGCACATGCCTCCCTTTTGACGAGGGTGAACGTCAAGGGAGAAGCCTCGACATGGCTGCACCATCCACCATGTTGGGAAGCGTTGTCACCTGAGGTGCATGCACATGCTGCCCTTTTGACGAGGTTGAACGTCAAGGGAGAAGCCTTAACATGGCTGCACCATCCACCATGTTGGGAAGGGTCGTCACCTCGGAGGAGAAGCAAGCGTCCATTTCTGGGTCACCTCGCTTCAAATCTGAGGCTCGTACATGAATCAGAATAAAATTCCAAGTTCGGCTGCAACGATTTATTCTTCAAACCTCCTCAGGTTACTGTTATTAAGTTTAAGTACAATTCATTTGCTTAAATCCAATATTGGTCATAACTTTCATGCAATTTATTTGTTAAAGTGATTGGAGTTAGGATACCCAATTAAAGTTGTTTACTTCTTCAATCAATATTGTGATCAATTACTTAGCAAGGCCAACACACTTCAAAGAAAGGAACAACATTAAATGAAAGAGATATTATATTGATTTTCAATGGAAAATAAAAAGGAGAGCCTGAGGCCAGTACATCATCAATGAGTGAAAAGAAAACTATCCTAAGCCTGGGAAGGAAATGGAGGTGCTTCAGCAGCTGGGACTTCTGTAGCTTGAGTGTTAGAAATTGCTTCTCCTACCTCTGCTACTTCATCTCCCACCGCCTCATTAGCTGGGGTTTGAGGCACCTCGTCCACAAATTCCGACCTGAGTTGCGACGGGTCCTGATTTGGGTACAACTCCTCAACCCGCTCCATCACCTCGGCGTAAGCAAAGTTCCTCTAGTAGGTGCTGAAGCTCTGGTACTCCGCAGTGTTGTGGAAATTGGCAATATAGTCCTTCACTGCCTCCTCCTTTGCATTTTGGGCTTCCTCCCTAGCATGGGTTGCATCATCGACATACCACTTAATTTGGCCCTCGATGAACTTGTATGCATCTTAGGCCCCTGCCAGCTCCAGGTTAGCCTTCTCCAAGGCTTCATCTGTCACCCTTTGGTGGTCATTGGAAACTTTCACCTTTTTTTGTCAAAGAGGCTACCTTGCACTGGGACTCATGCACCTCCCTCTTCAACGCCTTTATCTGAGCCAAGGCAGACTCTAGCTTGGTCGATTCTTCAAGTTTTTGGGCCCTGGCATCTTCAGCTTCGGCCCTAGTTGCCTTCAGCTCCTTTGCAAGGGAGGCAACCTTCTCTCACCTCATCAGCCTCTACACGCCTAACCATTTCAATCTTAACCGCTTTCGAGGCGACTTCCAGTAGCTTCGGCGGCCAGCTTCTTTGCCTTGGGACACAGAACTCCCAAATTTCCCAGACGAGCTAGAGACGTGCACGAGTTTCCTCTTTTTCCGCTCCTCAGTGACTTTTTCCTTCCCCCGAGGCTCCTTGGCCTTTTCTCGCCTCTGGGGGTCCCCTCTTCGGAGCCCACGAGGTGCTGTCCTTGGAGAGTCGTTCAACTCTGCCTCGGACCTCCTAGGCACCACTTGACCCCGGCTTCAGGGGCCTCACCTTCACAGTGGAAGTTGCCCTCAGTATGGACGCCATGTCAGGAGCTGGGTACTCCTTCCTCTTGAACTTATCTGCAGAACACAGCGCGTCAGTACCAAAATGAAAACACAAAAAATATGCAAGTGTGGAAGCTTCATACCCTTGGAGGCCATCAGTTCGAAGTCCAGGATATAACGACTTCTGTCGATGAGGTGGTCGAAGTGGCAAAGCTTTAGAGGTCTCTTGTAAATATCCTCTTTCACTTCAAACTCCTCCCTACTCAGCTCGAACCTCGTACTGCAATCTGTAAACGAGGCATCAACAGTTAGACAAAAAAAAATTAAAGCTAAAAAAGGAATGCAAACTACTAGGGTGGAAGACTCACAAGTTTCGTAGTACTGGGTTGGTACTGTGCAAGACAGGGCTTTGTCTCCCTCCACCGCCTACCACCTGTCCTTAACCCAGAACCACGACTCCTTCCACCCCTTTATGGAAGAAGGCAGCCCCACCACAAAAGGTACATGGGCCCCCCAGGGAGTCAAGTAATACCACCCCTTGGACTCCTTACCTATTATCCTAGGCTGAAAGAGGGTCATAAAAACGTGGAGAGGCATGTCCTCCCCAAGCGTAACTTCCTTCCACAGGAAGTACGAGCCGACCAACTGGCTCCACCCATTTGGCAGAACCTGGGTCGACGACAACATGAAATTTCTCAGCACAGCCCTGAAGAAGGGGTGCAGAGGAAGACGCATACCTGCCTTAAATAAATATTCGCTCACTGCCACGCACCCCGGCCTCGGATAACAGGCTCACTCATGGGCCTCGGGGACTAGCATCTCCACATAATGAGGTACACTGTACCTCTCCCTTATCTCCCCCAACCTCTTCGACGTCATATTCGAAGGGACTCTAGACCCCCCTACTCTACATTATAATCTACCTCCTCCTCGGTCATAGCAATCTGCTCAACCTCGGAGTCCCCCTATAACTAGACCCCCAACCAAACGACACGACAGTGACCAACTCCCTACCCGAAGTCAACTCCATCTCAGAAAGCAACTAAGAACACAATAAGAGGATTTTCTGTGAAAAATACCTACTGAAAAACTACGCGAACACAGTTTGCCGAAAAAGCAGTGGATGGAATTGTCTCAACGCCGGAATGCCTAAGCTCTAAGAGGAAAAATCAGATCGCGAGTGCTGAAAAATTCTGAAAAAGGAAGTTCTCTCACCTTTTATAAAGGATCCAGACGAACCCCCATTGTCAGATCGAATCTCATTCAATCTGAACCCTTCAGTTTAAATCAAATCCGAGGCATAGAATTCAAACAGTTTTTTAAACCTACGCCTTAGATTCAAGCGTGTCCTCCACGCACCTCATCCAACGCGTTTGCTTCTAGAAGCTCCAGCTATTCTAATAATTACGATTTTAATTTGACGGCGGCAGGCACTTTGGAAGTCGCAACGATTCAGCCAATTTTCCTTGAAAACATGCGCAAAACATCAAATCATTGGTACAACAGTCGAGGCACAATTATTGTCAATAAACTTCGGCTTCATCTCCAACATTCAGCCATCAAGCCTCGCAGGTTCGGTTCCCCAACCACCTCGGCTTCATCTCCAACATTCAGCCATCAATCCTCGTAGGTTCGGTTCCCCAACCACATTGGCTTCATCTTCAACATTCAGCCACCAAGCTTCGTAGGTTCGGTTTCCTAACCACCTCGGCATAATCCTCGGCTTTTTCATCATTCACCCACAACAACACATTCCTAACTCCAACCATGATATAAATATATATACTTGGACTTGTGGGACTATTATTCGGGTTAAAAAATTATTTCAATCTTTACCCAACCCACTGACTTTACTTCATTAAAGTCCACGTATTACATAAATGACTATACTTGGACTTGTGGGACTATTATTCAGGTTAAAAAATTATTTCAATCTTTACCCAACCCACTGGCTTTATTTCATTAAAGTTCACGCATTACATAAATGACTATATTTGGACTTGAGGGATTATTGTTACGTGTTGTCATACTTGGCCAACTGACGTGGGCCTATGGTCTACTCAATCCTAACCACGTGGCACTCTAGCCGAAGTAGGCTAAATGGCCGACGCCCTTTATGCCGAGGCCCATATACCAAAGCTAGTGAAACTAACCGAGCCTCGTCTGCCGAGGCCCGTGAAGATTGTCGAAGCCCTACAGCGGAAGTACTATGTGTCTGGCAGAAGCCTTGAATTTGAAGCAGAAGCCTCCGAACCATGAAGGGACGTCTTCCATGGTCACTTTTCCCAAGAGATCTCCTACATAAGGATCTGGTTAGAATGATTGATGGAACATTTGTCACAAGTACATATGACAGGTCTTATCACTAGCATGGGAGCTCTACACAAGTAATAAATGCGCAGCAAGCTAGCAAATCAAGAGTGATACCTAGGATTGGATGTTTGAATTGAGAAGATGATGCCACGTGTCACCTCATCTAAGGGCTGTCATTTCACATGTAATACTGTAAGTACTTTCCTTGTATAACATCGAAAGACGAATGCAAGAATCAATACAAGAAATCACATTTTACTCTCTTATTATCTTTACAATATAATACGAGTTCACACACATTTACATGCACTTTCATGAGCACCGATTGGTAATTATGGTACAATCGAATTAAGAACGTCCCACAGGATTCCGAACGTTCTTGTCCCGCGTCATTGAGCTACTCCCACGCCCCTGATTCGTTCGTTCTAGACCGTCCACGTATCTTAGCGTGTAGGACCTTCGCTCACGTGTGCGCGGGTGGGTCCGACATCTGTTGGCAACACTTTTTGAGGTCAACATTTGGAATTAAAGTTTCTGATCCAAAAGCAAAGCTTAGGAGACTGGAAGTTCGACGGTTGCAGCTGAGCTCATTTAAACATGGATTATCAAATACTTTCCCCAAAAATGGATTTTTATTCCCACCAATGTATTTGATTTTACTTAAAATTTTAAGTTAATATTTTTTATTTATAAGTAGATTTTATACTTTTA
The DNA here is from genome assembly GCF_002742605.1 of Olea europaea var. sylvestris. Classification (NCBI taxonomy): domain Eukaryota; kingdom Viridiplantae; phylum Streptophyta; class Magnoliopsida; order Lamiales; family Oleaceae; genus Olea; species Olea europaea. The sequence goes on along the minus strand of NC_036242.1, from coordinate 25,744,739 downwards.
AATAATTTTAAGTAATTTTTTTACTTATAAACAAAATTTAAGTAAAAAATTACTGTTAAATTTCTTTATAAGCAAAAAAATTAATTTAAATTATTTTAAAGTATAAAATTTGCTTATAAATAAAAAATATTAACTTAAAATTTTAAGTAAATATTTAACTTTATTTAATTTATTAAGTTAAATATTTACTTATATGTAAAAAAATTCCCTATAAGTAAAATATAATTTATGAGTAAAAAAATTTCATATAAGAAATTATAAAATAAAATTTTTATCAAGGACATATATGTAATTTTATTTTTTAAATGACTTTTAGAATCGATAAATAATAAACTCTCAAGCATTGGTTGGATATTTTAAAAACCACTACTAAAATCATTCAAAATCGTTCCACTTATAGATGCTCAAAATCAGTATTTTAAAAAGCGTTTATAACCGGTACGCCCAAATTGTCAAGCAGGCCCTTGAGAAAAAATAAACCAATGAAACACAAAACAAGATTCATTCAATGTAAAATTTGCTTAAATTGGAAAAAAAAAATTACATTAAATAAAGAATTTACTTATTAATGAAATTTATCTCAGAAAAATACAAGAGGAATAATAAAAAATATGCACTTGATTTCCTTTGCGTATTATTTCCAATTTTCTTTATTTTATTTTTTTATTCGACTTTGTTGATCTTTGCTCAAAGCAATACCTGGATGCTACAACTTCTTTAGATGAAGCAAACTGGGCAAGATTTGACAACCGCATCACAATCTGTACATAGACAAAAGTGCCGGCACGGCAGCAACACCACCGCCGCGTCTCGTCGCAGGCAGGCCTTACAACTCGGTCCATTCAACTCACTAACTCGATCCGGGTCAACGTGGCTTGACTCTGCGTCCTCCGCCTCTCACGCAGCGGCGCATTCTTTCCCATTCCCCTGTCCCTCCCCGCTGCCTGCACTGATCATAGCCTGCAGAGCCGTCGCCGTGGCTTCCTGCTCCCGTGCCTTTGCTTGCCACTTCTGTACCTCCGAGTTCAGCTGTGCCGCCCGTGCTTCCAGTTCGGCCTTGCGCCTCACTGCCTTCTGCACTTCCGTCTCTTTCTCTCTCAGCCTTTGCTTCACCGACCCCGCCGCCGTCTCCAGCAGCACCTGATAGTGCCTTTGCATGTTTTCAGCCAACGCACGCCTCAATTCCTGCCCCTGTTGTACCAAAAACACTATTACCAAATATTTCAATAGCTCAATAATAACAGAAAATAACGATCTAATTATATTCCATACCCCTCACGCGGCTTTGCGCTGGCCAGTTTTAAGGGCGAGTTCTAACCTGTGTTTGAATGAAAGAATTGAATTCACTGAGATGCTGTTTCAATTGATGAGCCATGTTTGAAGACGGAGCACTTTTCCGGGATAAAGGAGGTTGGTAAGATCACTAGTTTGAGGATTCTCGAATTCTCTCTCTCTCTCTCTCTGACGGATTATCTGTGCCTGCCAAAACAACAACCCATTGTTTAAAGAGTGTTTGCCATAAATTCAATAAAGGTAAATTGAAATGTTTGTGAAAAATGAAAACGAATCTAACTACGAATAGAACTCAATCTCACCTGCACTGTTTAAAACTTACAAGAGAGTGTTGGATCAAGAAATTCAAATTCTCCGGGCTGCAATTGATAAACGTTCCCAGTTGGGTGAAGAACAACTGATGGGTAATGAGCTTGAACTGCCATTCCTACACCAAAAATCGAGTAAGACCTTCTGAGTACATATTTGTGTAAAGATCGAAAATGGGATTATGAAGAAGAGAAGGGTAAGAAATGCCGAACGCAGGAACGGTATGAATTAAAGAGGTACAAGGCAGATGGATTATTCAATGAATGAAGTCGGGAAAACGCTGAACAAGAAATCAAAAATCTGAATTGATCTTTCCACGTGAAAGTGAGAGAATAATAGGTAAAAGACGGGGGTACTTTTAAGTATAGCTTTGTCAAACCAACCATTTTCCATTTTAACCATAAAAATATAACATTCACCACAATAGCCATTTCTTGTGTAAAAGACTAAAACGCCCTTAAATGAGTTATATAATTACAAAAATAGAAATATGGTAAAAAGACAAAAATATCCTTAAGTTACAAATAAAAATCCAAACAAGGCTCAATTGAAATTTGAAAACGAAGTCAGTCTTTTCATCAGTTTACTCTAACACGATAAAAACTCTTCCATTTTTCATCCACTTCAACCTCAAAATTTCATAAACTTATCAGTTATCAACCTCAACAGAAAAATATAGTTAAATTTCAGCACTTCAATTCGGTAAGTATCTTTTCGTAGTATTTAATTTTATTTTTATTGAAATCGTATATTTTTTTTAAATGGTAGAAAAAATAATATTAGAGTCAAAGTTCAGGCCGGCACCGATCAGACGTCGGAACGACGGATTTAACGACGATTCCGTTTGCAGACTCCCCCGCCCCTCGATTCTGATAATTTTTTTCTGATAATTTTTTTTTGATAATTTATTCTGATATTTTTAATTCGTAATGCAGATATGGCAAAAGCGTGTGTCCCAATCTGTTATTTCGACGAATTTCAAAGGAAAGAAAATGGTCAATGGGAATGGAAATGGACGAGTGAAGGAGAAGGGGTTGCTGCTATTACGATAACAAAAAATACTTCGTTTACAGAAATGTACAGTGAAATACAAAACATGCTTAACGTCGATTCCTCTCAGTACGATATGGAATTGGGATTTTTATTTCAAAAGCATTCAACAATTTCGATTCCACCTTTGAAAGTTACTTCTGAAGCGCAAATAAAGCATCTAATTCAATTGAACCAAGGTCGAAAGACGACTCCTATTTGCGTAAGTTTGTTGAAGAAAAATGTCATCGAGGGTGAACACGAAGTTTTTGATGGAGAGGATCGTAATGAGAATGATTTTTGGGATACTGTTGAGATTGCTCGGGAGGATGATGTGGTTATTCTTGGGGCAGTTGCTACTCACCATGATGTCACCGTTACACGAAGGATTTACGAGGAAGTTCAAGACAACGAGGATGAAAGGCCATTTACAAATCAGGATTTGATTGCTTTATCCAGACAGAGACATGAGTCTGGTGGGAGCTCACATGCTGGGCCGAGTACACGGTCTTCTAATTGTTCGCGTGTAGTTCCTGATGATGAAGATTTACATGTTGATCAATTGTTTGACACGAAAA
>NC_036242.1:25686775-25736858 GCF_002742605.1 Olea europaea var. sylvestris | reverse complement strand
GGGCATATGGAAGTATGCAATGAGGTCTAACACATATTCAAATTTCAGCCCAATCGGAGTTCGTTTGGTGTGTCAAATAGTAGTGTAAAATAAAGGACGGAGGGTGCTTGGGCATGCTATGGCTTAGCTATTTTCGTACATGTGTGTGGTAATGTTGTGTACGTCGTATTGTTTGGTAATAAATCACAGTGAGTTACTTCATTCATCGAATAGTCAAATACCATGCTAGATGTTTGGGAATGTAAAAGATTACCACACATGTGCATTTCATCGAACATGTTGTGTGCAATGCGAGATCTTCATATACTAGCCAACAATTGATTAGTTCACATAGTTCCTCGTTCTAAATTCAATCACCACACGCATATGCACCCATGAATCAAATGAATTGAAGGCAAAGGTACCCAAAATACCCAAAAATCATTCAACTTGGCAATTTATCAAACACATGACATGCATTCCTAAAAAGACCATTTAAAACTCAATAACTAAAAATTCGAATTTCTCCATGACACAATTGAATTATATACAATACATTCCATCATCATCAACTCCCCAAGCACCCCATAATGCAGAAAATCAATAGAAATACTCGAGCACAAAGGAGGAGATAGGGGAGAGGAATACCTTCAAGATGATTGTCAACCCTAAATTCGAAATCCTTGTGTAGTGTAGGTGATTGTGGTGTAAACAAGTGTGGAAAGTGATTCCTAGATGAAGTTGGGCGAGAGAGAATGGTTGAGGAATGAATGGGAAATGAAAAAGGAAGATACGGGCGTGGGTTAAAAACCCACGCCGTTTTTGATCTATGCGACCGCATAGTTATATTCTATGCGGTCGCATAGATATAAACAAAGTGGGGCTTTGGGTTTCGGTTGGTGTCTATGCGGTCGCATAGACAGTTTTTTCGCCCCCCCCCATTTTTTTTTTTTTTTTTTTTTTTTTTTTTTTTTTAACAAATTACTTGGTCAAAGGCTATTATGGAAAACATACCGGGTGGGGCAGCCATTGCCCACCATTTCCTCGTAAAAGACGTTAAACAAAGGAAGAAGCTTCTTTTTTAAAATTTATTTTTTAAAATCATTTCCAAACATACATATTTTTAATGAATACTTTTACAAGAAACTCAATTTTATATATATATATATATATATTTTAATGCTTCATAAAAAATTACTTTATTCTAAATTTATTTTAAAATTGAAGCTCAAATGGGGACAAAGGAAGAAAGAGGTGTTAATTTGTGTGATGATACAATGGCAACAAAATTTAGATTCTTGGTATCATATTTTTAGACATGTCTTGATAAGGTAATAAATGAATAAAAAATCATTGCTTTTCAGATTTGTTGATATCTAATTCCAACTTGGACTTCTACTTGGTCGGTAGAAAGAAGCAATATGTAGAAGCACTTTGCTGTTTAATGGTGTTTGGGATTTGAATAGTGAAATAGATAAGAGTTTTGTGATTCCAATATATACGTTTTACCTTAGAGTACAATATTTGTAGGAGTCAAAATAACGAGTCTTGTTGCCATAGAGGCCATCGTTTGCTTTAGGTGGACTTACAAGTTTACTTACTTTCTCTCGTTGCAAGTAAAATAAGTACCATAGTCCATTAAACGCCTTGTGATTAAGTAAAGTTTATAAGTTTACTGAACATGCTCATCCTCAGGAGAAAATAAGGAACGAGTTTTAGCCAAAGTCGAGAGAAATCTTGGTGAACTTCGTAATCAGGAAGAGTCATCGACTTAGCACAACTCATAGAATCATTACTATTTTGTGTTGAATAATGTGCACAAAGTTGGATCATCCAATGTGATGTGTACTGAAATGATAAGGCCAATTAAATGTGTGGATACGAGACTCATTTTATTGATTTATCATTTAATATTATATCACACGCACATGATATTCACTTTATGCATATAACTTCGTTATTTTGCATTATTTTAAAATTAGTCTTTAATTCTATTTAATATTATCAAATTCATGTTTTAATGTTCGATTTCAAATTTAAACTAGTCTCGTTGTTGTATTCTTCCTTGTGCTTTTCTCATCACCTTGGTTTCACCCAACTTTTTAACAAGTAATTTGTTGTAGCTTGCCAATAATGTCTGCCTTGGTTTTAATTACTAATTTGTTATTTGTGTAGAAAAGGGAAAGAGTCCAAGAGGGAGGCACCTATTCTTCTTTATTTGTCTCTCTTACCTTCTGCATAGGTGGGTTTGTTTGGCATTTTTTCTTGGCGGGTGGAGTCAATATTTGTCATATCATTTATCATATATCATAGGGATTATAAAACGGTTTCTTTAATTTCTGTATAAAAATAAACATACATACACTTACGATAATTATACTTTCACTCTAATGTCAATCATGTAATTTTACTTCATTTTTTTTTCCAATCGTAACTATATTTTTAATTTGATTTTAACTAAGGTAACCAAGTTCAATTTCATTGACAAAATTGATAATGTGATAGTCAAAATATTATGATCATCACACATGATGGAACTGGACGAAGTCACAGTATTGAACAAAATCGTAATACAATTACCTTATTGGCACTGGAATAAAAGTATTGATGCGAATGAAATTTACCCTACTTTCATAAACGTCATTGTTTTGTTCAATTAAAAAGTTGATTAAAATTTAAATTAAAGTTAACAATTAAATTTTAATTATATATTTCATGAAATTCACAAATTTTCAACTATATATTTAATTAATTTTTATCAAAATCTGCTAAAAATATATTTTTTATCTAAACAAAATAGATGCTATATGTTGTGTATTAGTGTATATGAAGAGAGAGAGAGAGAGAGAGAGAGAGAGAGAGAGAGAGAGAGTTTATGTAGTTATAATGAATTTTTAGGACCTGTTTGGCATGACATTTAAAAAGCTAAAATGAGCTTTTGAGACGTAAAATCTGTTTTTGATCAATTTTACTAATTTTATGAAAGTGTTTCTTCTAGTTAAAAAAGCACTTGGAAGAAGTTGGTTCAATCTAACTTATTCTAAAAGCACTTTTTGAAATAAAAAAGTTCTTTTAAAAATTAGTTTTTAAATAAAAATTAAGATAATTTCCTTAAATAGCTATCCTACATTAAATAAAAGCAAAAGCTAAGGGGCCCTTAGTGTTTTGTTCCTTAATTTTTTGCCAGCCAAAAAATGTAGAAAATTAGTCAAAGGAATTTCTTGTACCCAAAAATCTTTTACCAATGTTATTATTGTTTGTCAAGGATGTTTGAATGCTCAATCTATCTCCATAATGGCACGGAGGCGTCACCATTGATTAAAATCCATTTCAAATTTAGCATATCAGGGACAGGGACAGGGACAGGGACAAGGACGGTTGATTTTGGTGGACAATCACCATAATGCTAATTTAGGTACTATCCTTTCTCATGGGATTTTTTCCCCAAACGTACAGCGCCTACGTACCATAAGCTAAATTAGATACAATCCTTTCTCATGGTTTTTTTATTATTTTTTCAAATGGACAGGGCCTATGGACCACGTAGGCCCTATCCATCTAGGGGGCGCACGTCACGTCCTCCTATTGACTAGATGTTTGTGAATTAGAAATTATCCTTTCTCATGACGTCCCTCCATTGACACGGATCCCCTGCCAATAGGGGGAACCAACGTGCACCCCCTGGATGAACAGGGCCAGATTCGTATATTTAATTGATTAATGTCGTTAAATCTTTATATTTAAAACTTAAAAAGAAATATTCATTTAGGGGGAAAAAATGTATTTTTGAATAGTAATATTTTGAAGAATGTATGGTTAAAAAACAAGGAAATTTTTTTAGTTTACGTATAATATTATTTTATTGAAGAGTATGTATATGTGGTTGAAAATAAAAGAAAAATGTATTTTTAGATAATGGAGTCCTAACTAGGCTTAATTTATTTATAATTTTTTAATCACCAATTTGTCTACTGTTTATCCAATCCAACTCTTTGATACCTTCTCCGTTTTCAAAAACTGATGTCAAATTCGATTTTTGAAATAAGATTATTCAGATCCAGTAGGCTATCGAAAGCTGAGATCATATCTACTTACCGTCAACTGTCAAATACCTATCCGTAAACCACAAATAAATATATTTTTGAATGGGCCCATGGAACTTAAAATACTTCCAAATATATCAACAATTTAAATTGAAGTGGATGGTTGAAATTTTGGTCCAATACCTAATAATAGTGCATTTGCTTTCATATATAAACCATTTGAGTGGGATGATAGATTTATCATTAACTATTTTCTCGTGAGATTTGGAAGATCTAAAAGTACTTTTAGCATTTTTTCCCCCCTTGAAATGTATATAATTTATAGATTACAATCTTGGAAAAGGGATAAATTTAAGGTGATTGGTATATTGAATTCAATAAATATTAAGGCTAAATAGCAACCACGTTTCTATTAAATTTTTTGCAGGAAACCACCTATTGAAAATAGCCGAAAAGGTCCCTATTTGAAATCTTTTAGTGTGAAATACAACGTTTTAGGTGTAAAAAATACCCTAAAGTTTAACCGTTAAAAATAGTAAAAATTACCAAAATTAAAAAAGGAATATTTGCAGTTGTAGTCCCAAACCTTTTATTTTTATTTTTGAAAATTATATCCAAATTTTTGTATTTGCCACTCATAATCCCAAACCTTTAAAACTTAATTCTCTTCTCACACCACACTTCATCTTTCTTCCCCACCCCATTTAAAATAATTAAGTCAAAAATTAAGAAATAATAAATGAAATAAAAATAAAAAAGTATTATTAAAAGAGAGAAAACGAGAAAAGAGAACAAAAGTCTATAGACTTACGCGTTTTATTAAGAACAAAAACCCTATATTTATATGTAAGAATTAGTGATACAACAATAATATTTTCCAAGGTTGTAGGGGTACAGTTTTCATTCACTAATAAACTTTTCATTTACATTACTCACTCTCGAATGATATATTACGAAATATTTGTCTTTTTAAAACCTTGTTTAATAAAAATTCAATGGAAAAAAAAATCAAACAGAGGAAAAAGAGTACTGTTATTTTGGAGTATTAAAAATAAATGCTACCTTATTAAAACCTTGCTAGGAAAATCCAGTAGAATAAAACCTAAGCAAAGGAAAAAAGAGTACAACTACTCCCTCTGATATTGATCACTGAAAATATTTGAGTCGATGTATTCCAATCTTGTGAATCAATTTCTTGAATAAAAATGTTGGTAGTGCTTTTGTGAATAAATTGGCTACATTGTCACTTGAGCGAATTTGTTGGACAACAATTTCACCATTCTTTTGGAGAAACATGATTCGTCCTGTGACCTTTGATATAATCTTCTTTAAGTTGTGCAATACAAGCTGCATTATCTTCATACAAAATTGTTAGACTATCTTTTATTGAAATTAACCCACATGATACTTGGATATGATAGGTTATGTTCTTCAACCATATACATTTTCAACCACTTTATTGATTGCAATAATTTCAGAATGATTTGAGAATGTTGCTGTCAAGAATTGCTTTACATATCTCCATAATATAGTTGTTCCTCAACGTGTAAACACGTGTCTTGTTTGTGATTTAGCTTTATGTGGGTCCGATCTATGTATCCCACTAAAGTAGATCCCGACTTTTGAGAATAAAAAAACTCCAAATTAATAGTGCCCTTCAGGTAACGAAAAATATGTTTAAGACCATTTCAGCGTCCTTGCATTGGTGTATAGCAATATCTTTCAAAGAGATTTATAGAAAAAGTTATGTCGGATTGAGTGAAATTTGCAAGATAATTTAATGTTCAAATTATACTAAAATATGGTACTTTAAGATCGAGAACATTTTCTTTATTGTACATGAACGAAATGGATCTTTTCACATCAAGTGATTGAACAATCATACGTGATGCTAATGAATAAGCATTATTCATATAAAAAGCACTTTAAGACTTTTTATGTATTTGTAGATTGATGAATAAATAATCTTTCTGGGAAATGTTAAATCTGCAACCCGACAAAATTTGATTTTTCCCAAATTTTTCATTTCAAATTCATTTTTCAAATAATTTGCACTTTTATTGAGCTCTTCAAGAGTTCCAGTGAAATTTATATTATCAACATAAACTATCATAATTGCAAATCTAATATTTATTTTTTTTTATAAAAACACATGAGTAGATATCATTATTTTTATAATCATTTTCAACAAATATTTGCTAACGCGATTAATAACATGCGTCCAAATTGTTTCAATCATATAATTATCTGCCCAAAAATATAGCTAGTCATAAATGTGAGAAATATTAAATAAGTCACAAGCATTTCACGTTAAAAAAAAAATTAATTAGTCATGGAGAAAATGATTATATCAAATAAATAATAGATACAATAGTGATGAGATTAATATAGGAAGACATGATAATTTCGCGAATGAAGCATATGGTGTTACAAAATCCTAACCCTTAAAATAAATTTATTCTAAGATGTTTGGGACGTTACAACCAATGCTTCTAAATCTATTCAACAGTCTCTCTCGAACAGCATTGAACCTACTCTCATATGCCACCCGACTATAAATCTATGACGAATGCAAATATACAAGAATGCATGTGATTTTGTGAGTACTTAAAGATTCACATAAGGCATAACGTTATATTTCTATCCTCTATCGGACTCTGCAATATTTTATATTTTGTCGAATCTATTCCCCTTCTCTTGAATAGAAGAAATAGATCACTAAAACTCACACAATTATGGGTCCTTAATCGCGGAAGAAAATAAATGCATATAAACCATTCAAATTAATCAAACGTGTTTTAATGTAAAAAAAATGAAACAAGGAATTAAAAATCACATTACTAGATTCATCGATCTCCTAGTACACAGATTTCTAGCCTAACATGGAAAAAGTAACAAAATACATGATATTTTGGGAGAAATAAATCGAGTGAAATCCTGTTGATCTCCGTGAAATCCTTCGGTGTTGTGGCTCCAAATTTGCTCCAAGAAGTTTTTTTTCTTCCTAATGCATTCTCTCTTTATTTTGACGATTTTAGGGTTTATATGTCGCGTCCCGTATTGGTTTAACAAGAGTTTTGACGAGAATAGAAAACTGCATATTCGCCCCCAAAAAACATCTATGCGACCGCATAGTAAATTCAATTTCAGCTTTGGAATTCCTTGCCTTAGTGGATGTGACCGCATGAGTTTTTCTACTATGCAACTGCATAGTAGGGTGATCTTTCACTTTTGTTCATTTTAATCCCCAAAACTTGTTCTCTTCCATTTTGACCTCATTTCAAGATTCTTCTCATTCCATCAGCCAATAATAGCCTCCAATTGGTACTTAGCTCAATCAAGTCCTCGACTCCTCCCTTGGGTCATATTTTGGATATTTGCACTTTGGTTCCTAAACTTTTGTTTTTCCTCATTTTGGTCCTTTTCGAGTCTTTCTCTCGATTTCCATAACATCCATAAATATAACTTACAAAAACAAGATTTAATAGAATTAAGCCACATTCCAACTGTATTTATCACGAATTTGTCGTGTTTTGTAGCTCGAATAAGTGTGTAAAAACAGACTTATCAATGAATTTTAATAATAAATAATTACCAACTGAACACATTAATTAAATTAATATACAGTATATTTATAACCAATTTTCCGTCCAGAAAAATTTAATGTAAATTAAATTGATAAAGGAAAATTTAAATAATTATAAACTGTTCATATTAATCAAATTAATGTACAATTTTAGTTATTATGATTTTTCAATCCAGAAAAATTTGATCCAAATTAAATTAATTAAGGAAAAATTGATATTCAATGATATGCATATTATTCATAGTATTACGAGCGATGTCATAAATAAATCTATATGTCATGATAAAGAATGATAATATTTCAAACAATAATTTCACACATTCATAAAGCGATAAATTAACAATTATTTGCAGTCCAAAAGACTCAACAAATAAATTAAAAATTAACTGGATTCAAGCCCAATATTGAATCTAAATCTTTAGTCCAAAATCTTCAAGGATCCAACAGTAACACTCCAGAAATTATGGAAGGACTTTGACACAGTACCTATAAAATTAATTAATTTCAAATCTGACTTATCTAGATTTGATCTAGTTCTTACGAAAATAGACTGAAATCAAAGTTAGACACTCTGGGACGCGAAACGAAGCACGTTGCTATATCCCAAACGGTAGCAACATAATGCTGCCCAACGAGCAACAAACTGTTGCTACTGGCAGCAGCAAATCGCTATTGAGTGGTAGTAGTTTGCTGCTGCCGGCATCTACATTTAATTTTTTATTTTTTTTTTTACTTGTGCAAATCCTTGAATTCTTCGTTGTCATCATTTCGTCTTCAAGCCTTTGTATTCAGTCATCAATAAATTTACAACATTCAACAATTACAAGAATTACATAATTCCTATGTCTCTTAGGCTCACAATTTTTTTTAATTTAATTGAACAGAAAATTAAATCAAGATGATGGAATCGTAATCCACCTATCTTGTAACATACTCAAAATAACTAATTACATCAAGAATTGGCCACAAATAATTGGTTTCACAGTTTAAAATAATTCAATAATTCAATCAACATACAATAAATTATTTATAGACATCGCTCGACTAGAACATACAACCAAGATTCAAAAATAACATGCACATCAACGATTTAGGTGGCTCTTATACTAGTTGTTAGAATGCATAAGTGGAATTATCCAGAAATTAATTCGTTTTAATTTAATAAATAAGATTGTCTAAATGTTCACGTGTATGTTATATCAAGAAAAAAAAATGAATTTTTACCTAAATTCAATGATCAATCTTTGAATTGATTTCCAATCATAAACTTTAAGCCCTACTTAATTGCAAGAACTTGATACTTCAAACCCCCAAGTTTTCTATAGTATTCTTGTTTATAGAGATAGAAGAGTTCAATACTTATATAATAATAATTCCATATTCAATTAAGAGTTCTAATTAAAATTCAAGTAGGAGTTTTAATTAAAGTTCAAATCCAGTTAGCTTATATTCAATTACATGTGTAGTTCTAGAACTTCAATTACAATTATAATCAAATTTACAATTAAGTCCAAAACTATTATAATTACCATAATTAAGTTCCAATACTTTATGGAGTTACCATAGGGACCTGATTGGATATATATTATCCGAGCTCCAATAATTAAATCATGTCTAGTTGACCCTAGACCATCAATCTAATTATTAGTCTTTGCTTTTTCCACTAAAGGCAAAAGACTGAACTCTTGAAATATATAAGATTATAGAAGCCAATAAATCTGTAATACTTTTTTCTGACCTATTGTATATGTATTTTATCCCCATTTGAGATCTGATAATTAGGTACGAGCATAAATGATCATTTTGCCCTTCTAGTTATTTTCACTAACTTAAAGTACCATTTTCTTCAATGGTCTTGTGAATTAATCACAAATTTCGAAATTTAGCCATCGCTTAACACTGAGTTTAGATTTTAACCGTTCGACAGAAAATACTAAAATAGTCACTCTACCATTTTTTCTGGGAAAACGGTGCCCGACACAAATTCATATTCTCTATTTCGCTCATTTTCAAGTTCCAACTCATTGAGATATTTGACCAGTCAAAATGATCTCATCCATTGATGAATCAAAGAACCATTGAAATCACGAAAAGATATACATAATCATGTCAAGGGATTTATAGATAAAATATATAGTGGTTAAGTGAAATTTAATTCTCTGCACGATTATACTGTAAAATTAAATCCGACACGTGGTCCATTCAGTACACTCCAAGTGTACTAGTGTCACATTTAACTATTTCTGTGATAAAGATAAATTACAAACCTGAATAGTTAAATGATCAACACTACAACCTACCAATACAAGGTGTCAACCTTTATATATTAGTTGTGAACAATTCATTTATGATCAAAAATATAAATTGTGTCACATTGTACTTCTCAATGCAAGTACCCAACTTATATTATCATAAATGATTATAAGCACTTTAATTCGCATACTCAATAATAAATAGTGCAATAAATAAATAAAATTACAATTTATTCATTATAAATAATTTAATTATTTTATTATAGCAAAATATACTATATGGGCACACAACCCAACACGACAGGCCCAAGAAACTCAACAATGGTGAGTTTTCTCTATGTGTGTATACGTGCTTATCCACATATGATATATACACAGAATAGAGCGGCAACAACTTGTACATCTAATGAAATGCCTGCTCGTTTCAAATCTTGGTACACTTTCTCGAATCTGAGTCGATCCGTTGCTTTGAAGGTCCGAAGGTTTTCAATGGCTTTTTGATGAGAAAAAGCTTGAAAGAAATCAAGTATGTTAAAATCTAGGTTGATGAAATTGAAGCGAGGCTTTTGAAAATTGAAGTTGAGGAGTTGGTTAAGAGAGATGAACATGAGAGGTTGAAGGTAAATGAGAGCTTAATAGCTTTGGTTGAAATGTCAATATGTCAGCTTGAAGTCATACCTGAGTTGGCTTTGTCGATGGAAGAGGAGGCTCAGGGTCGTTTACGGGATTTATGTGTTCCGCACACCCAAGACGAGGAGATGTCTAATCCAAGTCTGGACCGAGATTGGGTATGTGAATTAAATATAATTTATTGAATATCGTTTTGTATAAATTTATTGAGTAATTTTTAATGTTATTATTTGTGTAGGAGGGCGGTCCAGCTGATCCACGATTACCTCCGCCGAGGCTATTGCTGCCGCCATGGGCATCACCTCCACTGAGAGCATTGTTGCCGCCATTGGCATCACCTCCACCGAGGGCATCGCTGTCGCCGTTGGTATCGCTGGATTAAGTCACAATTCAACCATTTTATCCATATTTAAGTCATGTTTATGATCCAAATAAGTGTGTAAAAACACACTTATCACGCCACCACCGAGGGTCGCATTGCATTTCAAAAATCTCGAATACATTGTCCGAGAGCCATGAATAAATACTTAAAACAATTATCATCATCTGTCTCAATAAAAAATGTCGTGCCTAAATTAGTTGTCCCCATGTTATGGCAATATTTGGCCAATTTAGCATAGCTCTTCTCAGCCGATCCTATTAAATCCTCCAGCACACATTCTTTGGCCTTCCAAATTTTCTGGAAGCTCATGACCATTCCATACTCTCGATGGACGTCATTAATGATATCCGAAGGTCTGTCAATCGTCCGTGGGTCCTGATACTTGTGCATTATCTCTCGACCAATAAACCATGCTCGAGCTTACCTGTGATTGTTTCGACAAATTCCCACTTCACAAGTATGTTCCCGTGAATACTTGCGAATTATGAAGCACTCATTCGTGTCCATCTTAGTTGCTCTCAAACACCAATTGCAACTGTCGTTGACGCGAGCAATTGTCAACAATGACTTGTTTGATTTTTTTACCTTGAACTCAAAGTTATATTTTAATGACAGTCGGTATACAGCTTCCTACAAATCTTTCTTGGTTTCAAAAAGTTGCTCGACATACAAGTGCTCATCATCGGGAGCCACATGGGAAGAATTGGAGGACGGTCCACTTGTTCCAACATCTGAGCTCCCACCAGGCTCATGTCTCTGTCGGGATAAAGCAATCAAATTCTCATTTGTAAAATCATTTATATTCTCATTGTCTTCAACTGTCGACGGAATTCTGTGCGTAACAGCGACATCACGATCAGGAGCAACTGTCTCAAGAATAACCACATCATTCGCAGGAACTATCTCCACTGTCTCCCAAAAACCTCGGTCATTATCATCCACCTTATCTAAAAATATTCGCATTCACCTTCGACGACATCCTTCTTAACTAAAGTCACACCAAGAACAGTCGGAGTCCGATGCATTTTATTCGATTCTAATAGATAATTCAATTCAGCATCATTAGTAACGAATATCGGTGAAATCGGAATGGATAAATCCCCATAACCGTTGAATAAATATCTCAGTTGCATATCGTATTGAGATTGATCGATATTCAGCTTATTTTACAAATCGTGGTACACTTCTTAGTATGATGTACTCTCTATTATGGGAATTGCAATACAACCACATATGTCACTCGTCAATCTTCATTCCCATCGATTGTTTTCATTCAATTTGAAATCACTGAAATAACAGATAGGGATTATTATATCTGCATGAGGAAATAGAATTTTTTTAATAACTTACAAAAAAAAAATTCATATGTTTATTTATTTAATCAACTTCATTTATTAATTATAAGAAAAAAAATCAGTGCCAACAAAAATTAATTCATTAACTAATTAACAAAAATTTTGTTAAAATAGCTTTAACAATCGGTTTTTGTGGAAATAGAAGCACAAAAATCGACTGTTTGGTTATTTAACAGCCGATAGTAGCTGTAACAGCCGTCTGTTTGGCTGTTTGTGTATGAATTTTTTCTTCTATTGTTTTAAAGAAAAAAATTATAGATCTGATAAAAAAAAATTTATAGGTAAGATCTGTTAAAAAAAATTTATACTAACTATTATTATGTTGAAATAAAATTTCTCTATTCAAACGTACACTAATTTACTGAAAACGAAATTAAACATGTGTAAATATGCTTGCTAATTTGAAGTAATTAATACGAAAAAAAATTCGACTTCAGCGTTTGAAAGTTTTTTTTAGATTTTGAGGTTCAAGCAGATGAAAGATGATAGTTTTTTCTGTGTTGGAAGCTCGTTTTGAAGTTTTATAAGTGGAGAAGTGTTTGATTTTCAATTATTAACTAAAAGGATACTAAAATCCTTTCAACAATACATTGTTTTGTAATTGTATAATATATTTAAGGGAATATTTGTCTTTTACCATACAAGATGCCAATGTGATAATATTCAAGATTTTCAAGGTCAAAGTGGAATTTTGAACTTTTGACTGGATCAAATTTAAAAGTACCCCGCTTCACTTCCCGTTTGGATTTCAATTTAGGTTATTGCATATAGGATATACATCATATAATCCATGGTCATGGTCAATTGGGCCTTTTTTTCCCTCTAAAAAGGCCCATAAGATTTAGGCATCAGCCCATCCCTCAACATCCCAAAAATTGCAAAACTACTAAAAAAATTGAACCCAACAGCCTGTCATCTTCCTCAGTCCTCACCTTTCTTCCATCGCCGCTCATCCCTTCTACAACTGGTGTCCGGTGGCTATTGAAGTTCTAATGGAGTCCAGCACGGGTAGTTGTGCCCCCTTCCCGAGTGCTAGCCCGGTCATGGCCAACTAGTTAGCTACAGTTGGGAAACCATTGGATGATTTTTATCTTTCGTCATTCATCCTGGCTAATCTGAACCCATCCTTCGCTTCATTTATCACCGCATTCTCCTTTGCAAAACGTGACAATTATTTTACCTTCGAAGATTTTCAGTCCAAGCTACTTGGCCATTGACTACTGCTTCTTCATCAATAAACGCTCACTTCTTTGTCTGAGGTAGGTTGCTTTGTTCTCTATGCTCGCAAACTTGGTTACACCGAGCCTCACTAGCAGCAAGGACTGTGAGACCAATTAATATGGCCCAAGTAATATTGTTAATAAATTAATTTAAGTGGTTTATTTTTACTAAAATTCTATTAGCTTATTGAAGAAAAGAGAGAAAACGTGAATGGAATCCATCAAATTAAAAGATATACGTTCAATTACAGAGGGGGAAAAGAGAGAGAACTGTTTCTTGGTTTTATTGTTTCTCTTATTTTGTATGTCTAAGTATTCAATTAACTATCATGGATTAAGGTATATTTCTTGATCAATTAAATTTATTTGTGAAAATCATGAAATTCCAAGATCTTTATATTAGGGTTAAATTACTTACAAGTGGTATTAGAGCCAAAGTTAAAGAGTTCTTGTTTTTCCTTTGTAAAAGATTAACATTTTTCGCTTATTAATCCTTAATTATTAAGAATACAATTAAAGTTTCATGTTTTAATAAAGATTAATTTGGAAGTCTTTGTTCAATATCTTCAATTGGTGCACGGGTTTCAAACCTTGTTGATGTTTGGTCATATCACATTTGAAACTCTCATCTTTATTACTTGTACAGTATTAAAGATTTGGCTATAAAATTATTGGCCACTCATTGCCTTCGCGTCACACCTTTTGACTATCTTCATTGGATTATGTTGTTAAAACACAATTTAATTAATTTAAATGGTGGAATATTGGGTCTCTTTTGTTGAAACGTGAAATCAGACCATATGTGCATGAATAATTAATTGTATTAATTTGTTTTTAGGTTCTTCATTTTCTTTTTAATAACTTCAAATAGTTGGAAAAAGGGTAAATAGAGGAGGATTTGCTGTTGAAAGAATACAAAAATGGTACGTAAAATATTAATAATTGGTTTACTAATCTGAAAATTATAGATGGGATCCAGTAAGGCCATCTTTAACATGTGACAGAACCATAGTTACCCCTAATAGTTGGCAATTTGGTCAAACCTTGAAGGCATAAATTTTCGTGTATAGCTTCAGTTACTTTCTTTTCTCTACTTTCATTTCACAGTGTTGTATTATTCAGTATACACATTATTAGCTTAAAAGAATGCTCTGTCTCATACTTTTTTGTGAAGTTTATGGAATTAATGTTCGATTAATGATGTTTGTTAGTCACCACTTTGGCCAAATCTTATGGTATTACGAACATTAAATTGTATAATTTTTTTATCAATTACTCTTGATAGTTTGATGCTTAAAATGAAGATGGCATTATTATTATTGTTGTCAAGAGTATCTTAACGTTCTTAGAACATAAAATTGTTATGGATCGCACAAACGTTGATCAATTAAGTTTATTAATTTTGAATATGATTGTGGTTAATTAATATATTTCGTTAGATGTATTTTGCATATCCAAAAATGACATACAAGTGTCTGATTGGATTATATTTCATTATCAATTAAGTGAAATTAAATTAGCACCATTATGTTAATATAATGGTATAACATAGTGTCACCCAAAGAAGAACTATGGTATACATTTAACGTTATTTGAATATGAACTTAAGTGTTTAAATCAAAACTTAAAGCATTACTTTAGAATATTTTATATTTTGCAGTATTTGTTACTGATTCCTTACATTCGCATGCTTCATCTGTACCACTATTCAATGGGCTTAATTTCTTGGAATGGTGTGAACACGTACAGTTCAACTTAGGTGTTTTAGATTTAGACTTGGCGCTTCAAGTTGAGAATCTACTGATCTCACTGATGAAAATAGTGCTCAAGAAAGGTCTTTCCATCAGGCTTGAGAAAGATCAAACATATTAAACTTAATGTTTATGCGGATAACTTTAGCAAAGAATATCAAGTCCATTATCCCTAAAATTGAGATTGCTAAGGAATATATAAAGTATGTGGAAGAACGTCCCAAATAGCTAACAAGACACTTGGTAGCACACTAATGGGTACCTTGGCCACGATGAAATTTGATGGTTCTCGTATTATGCATGAGCATCTTACTTAAATGAGTAACATTGCAGCAAGACTTAAGACTTTTGGGATGATTGGGAATGAGAACTTCCTGGTACAATTTATCATCAACTCCTTGCCTCCTGAGTATGGTCCATTTCATATGAATTATAATACCTTAAAAGATAAATGGAATGTGAATGAATTACACAGTATGCTCGTGCAAGAGGAAACAAGTCTCAAGAATCAAAGAATTCATTCAGTTCATCTCGTAAGTCATCAAGGAACTAGAATGAAATATAGGAAAAGGTTTGAAAAGGGCATTATGTAAGGACTACTAAAAATAAACTAGTTTTCTGCGCAAATCTACAATAAGGAACACAAGAAAGATACGTGTAATTTATATCGCAAACTTCGGCACTGTAAAAGGGACTGCCTAAAATGTAAGGTATGGTTAAAAAGTAAAGGTACGGTTATTTCTTAGAAATATTTCGAATCTAATTTAGCAGAAGTTCCTTATAATACTTGGTGAATTGATTCCAGACGTACCACTCATGTTGCCAATATGATGCAGGGATTCCTTTTAATCCAAACCATAAATCAAAATGCAAAGTTTGTTCTCATTGGAAATCGAGTCAAAGCTCCAGTTGAAGCAATTGGAACCCATCATTTAATTTTAGATACTAGATATCATTTAGATTTATTTCAAACACTTTATGTACCTTATATTTCTCGCAATGTAGTTTCCTTATCGAAACTTGATTCTGCTAGATATTTCTGTAATGATAGAAATAGATGTTTAAGTTTGTTTAAACAAAATTATCTTATCGATTTTGCTATTCTTTGTGGTAACTTATATAAATTAAAGTTTGATAATCTCTTTGCCGAGACTCTTTTGACCTTGAATCATAATGTTGGTACTAAACGTGGTTTATTGAATGAACGATCTGCTAACTTGTGGCATAAACGTGTAGGTCACATATCCAAGGAAAGGATGGAAAGATTAGTGAAGAATGAGATCCTTCATGACTAGGATTTTAGCGATCTTGAAACTTGTGTGCATTGTATTAAGAGTAAACAAACCAAACACACAAAGAAAAGAGCCACAAGAAGCACACAACTTCTTAAAATAATACACAGCGATATATGTGAGCCCTTTGATGTTCCATCATTTAGTGGAGAAAAATATTTTATCACCTTTATTAACGAATTTTCACATTATGGTTAAGTTTATCTGTTGCATGAAAAGTCTTAAGTTGTTTTGCTTTAGAGATCTTTGTTAATGAAGTTGAACGACAATTAGATAAAAGGTTAACATTATTAGATCTAATAGAGGTGGAGAATATTATAGGAGGTTTGATGAAACTGGACAACACCCGGTCCATTTGTTAAATTTCTTGAAAGACATGGTATATATTCTCAATATACCATGCCAGGTATACCACAACAAAATGGTGTGGTTGAAAATCATAATCGTACTCTAATAGAAATGGTTAGGTGTATGTTAAGCAATTCACCTTTACCTATTTCTTTGTGGATGTTTCCGTTAAAGATTTCTATGTATTTGCAAAAGTAGGCTTTCTAGTAAGGCAGTTCCAATGGCTCTTTTTGAACTGTGGATAGGAAGGAAATCTCGTTTAAGGCACCTATATATTTGGGGTTGTTCAGCAGAAGCAAGAATTTATAATCCATATGAAAAGAAATTGAACTCAAGAACAATCAGTGGATTTTTCATTGATTATCCAGAAAATTCGAAGGGGTATAGATTGTTGTCCTAATCAATAGTACTAGAATCGTTGAAGCTGGAAATGCTATGTTCATTCAGAGTGGCGAAATTAGTGGGAGTTTGGAATCCCGAAATGTGGTAATATAAGAAGTTAGAGTTCAAATTTCTCTACCCTTAACATCTTCTAATGTTTTTGTTCCTCAAATTGTTGAAAGGCATGACAATTTATCCGAACAACAAATAAATGATAAAAAATCTCACAATGAATTTGCTACTAATGAACTTGCACTAAATGAGCCACAATAAACAACATTAAAAAGGTCACAAAGACAACATAGACCTGCTATTTTTGATGATTATGTGGTTTATCTGCAAGAGTCTGAATTTGACTTAAGAATTGTTGATAACGATCCAGTTTTATTTTCACAAGCTATTGAGAGTGCTAATTTTGATAAGTGGTTAGATATTATGTAAGACGAGTTGATCCATGGAGCACAATGATGTCTGGGATTTCGTCAAATTACTTGAATCGTGTAAAAGAGTTGGGTGTAAATGGATCTTTAAGATCAAGATCAACTCTAATGGTAATATCGAATTATATAAAGTTAGACTTGTTGCTAAAGGTTTTACTTAAAAAGACGGTATTGATTATAAGGAGACCTTTTCGCCAATCTTTAAGAAAGGCACACTCAGAATTATAATTGCTTTAATAGCTCATTATGACTTAGAGCTACATCAAATAAATGTGAAAGCCACCTTTCTAAATGGAAATTTAGATGAAGAAGTTTATATGGTAATAGCCTAAAAGTTTTTCAATTGAACAAAAGGAACACAAGGTGCGTAAGTTAAAGAAATCAATATCGGACTTAAACAGGCTTCCCATCAATGGTATCTTGAGTTCAATGATACCATTACTTCATTTGGATTTAAGAAAAACATCGTTGATCAATGTATATATCATAAGGTCAGTGAGAGGAAGTTTATATTTTTGATTTTGTATGTTGATGGCATCTTAGTCTATTGCACGAGATTAAGAAATTTCTCTCTAAAAAATTTGAAATGAAAGATATGGAAAAGGCAACCTATGTGATTGGAATTGAAATATTCGGAGATAGGTCACAAGGATCATTAGGGTTGTCTCAGAAAGCATACATTAATAAAGTTTTAGAGAGATTTAAGATGGAAAGTTGTTCAATGAGTGTTGTTCCAATTTAGAAAGAAGACAAGTTTAGTCTCATACAATGCCCAAAGAACGAATTGGAATGCAAGCAAATAATAGCTATTCCTAATGCATCTCTTGTTGGAAGCTTAATGTATGCTCAGACCTTGCACCAAACCAGACATCAATTTTGTTGTCGAAATGCTAGGCAGGTATTAAAGTAACCTGAGACTTGATCATTAGAAAGTTGCAAAGAAAGTATTAAGATACTTGTAAGGAACAAAAGACCACATCCTCACTTATAAGAGATCTGATAATTTGGAGGTCATTGGGTATTCAGATTTGAACTTTGTTGGACGTGTGGATATACTAGAAAGTCCATATTTGGCTATCTGTTCCTCTTGGCTGGAGGAACTATATCATGAAAAAGTACGAAACAGTCAGTCATTGTTGCATCCAATATGAAAGTTGAGTTTGTGGCATGCATTGAGACCACATTCAAGAAAATTAGCTGTGGAACTTTAATTTGGGGCTCAGAATTGTCAACAGTATTCCAAGCCACTGAAACTCTATTGGGATGATTTTGCAGAAGTCTATTTTCAATGAACGACAAGTACTCTAAATGTGCTAAACACGTGGAATTGAAATACTTTGCCATTAAAGAAGAAGTTCAAAAAAGGTGTCAATTGAGCATATTATCACTAATATTATGATTGCAAATCTACTAATAAAAGGATTTCCATCAAAGACATTTAATGAACATATCAAAAGAATGGGCATTATTGAAAATGATCGTTGAGATTATGTAATTTATGATATTTATGTATTTTGACAATTTGAGTTCATTTATGTATTTTTTTGACAAAAAGAATATTATTCCTGTCGTAATAGTTGGTATATGTACATGAATGGATTATATGAATACTGATAGGATAGCCTTTTCGAAGACATTATTGTAATACAATTATTGAACTTCTCATTATCTGTCATGTTAGTGGGGACTAGTACGGTCTTTGTGAGAGAAGAGGGGATGCACCAGCTACCCATGTGTTATATTAGCAAGTCCCTGTTGTTGGAAAAGGCTCACTATGCAAATATGAAAAAGCTTGCACTCTCTCTCATCACTACGAAACTGAGGCCATATTTCCGAGCTCATTCCATTTATGTGTTGACTAATGTTCTCCTAAACAATTACTCCAAAAATTAGACGCCTCAGGACGATTACTGAAGCGGGCGGTTGAGTTGAACGAGTTTGATTTATTGACCAGACCTCGGAATGTGATTAAGGGCCAAGCCCTCGCTGACTTATTGGCAGAATTTACTAGAGGCCCAGAGATGGAGGTAGTAATGGAACCGTCGGAGCTTCCTACGTGTAATCTTTTTGTTGATGGTTCGTTAGGAGAAATCGGTTCTAGTACAGGAGTTGCTTTGGAGAGTCCATACGGACATAGGCTCAATTATGCCATAAAGTCTGGATTCAAAGCCTCGAACAATGTCGCTAAATATGAAGAACTCTTGGCTGGCCTACAGTTGGCTAAGGAAATGTAGTTCAAGAAGTTGCTTGTCGACAACAATTCCCTACTGGTGGTAAGCCAAGTCAATGAAAGTTTCAATGCTAGAGATAACGGCATGGCTATATATTTAAAATTGGTTATGAACCTCCTTCCCGGCTTTGAGAAATTTGAGTTGGTACAAATCCCATGCCTAAAGAACATTCAAGCAGATTCTCTATCCAAACTAGCCAGTAGTAAAGATTTCGAACTTCTCAGAATATTCCTTATCGAGCACCTTTCCAAACCATCAATTGCGAAGGGGGAAGAGGTGATAGGGATTGATGGCACCTCGTCATGGATGCAACCCATCGTAGCTTTCTTAAAAGACTAAATCGTACCAGACACTAAGATCGAGCCAGAAAGCTTCGGAGAATTTTACAAGACGATATTCTATTTAAGAGAGGCTTCTCGTCACCTCTCCTCTGTTGCACTGGAGAGGAGGAGGCTATCTATATTTTAAGGGAGATTCACGAAGGAATATGAGGAAATCACTTCAGAAGGCTGATGCTGAAGCACAAGTGCTTAGGTAGGGATACTACTAGTCGACCTTGAAAAAGGACGAGCTCCAGTTCGTAAAGAAATGTGATTTGTACCAATGATTTTCTAATGTTCAGGGGCAACCATCTAGAGCCTCATGATGGTATCAAGCCCCTAGCCATTCGCGAAATGGGAAGTTGACTTTATATGCCCCTTGCCAAAAGGGAGATGAAGTGCTAGTTTTACCATTGTCGCAATTGACCACTTCATGAAGCGGGTCGAAACGGAACCATCGGCTAAAATCACCAAGGCCAATACTATCAAATTCCTCAAGAAGAACATCGTATGTCGGTTCGGCATTTCCCATTCTATTTTATCTGACGATGGCAAATAGTTCGATAATAAGAAAATTTGAGACCTATACAACAAGCTGGGATAAAGAAACACTTATCGATGCCTCATCACTCCCAAGCCAATGATCAAGTCGAAACTGTGAACAAAATCATCAAACATACCCTGAAAAGGAAGCTTAACTCTTCGAAATGAACTCGGGTAGATGAGCTCTCCCATGTCCTCTAGGCTATATGTACCACTAGCCGAACTGTAACGGGAAGACCCCATTTTTCATGACATATGGAGCAGAGGCCATGTGTCTCGTAGAAGTAGGAGTGCCATTACCCCGTCGTATTCATTTTAATGAGATAACTAACGATGAACTGCGGAGGTACAAGCTCCAATTCCTTAAAGAAACGAGGGTGCTTCCCATGCGAAACTTGTAGCATACTAACGAAAGATGACTCGTTACTATAATGCCAAAGTCAAGAATAGTACTTTGGAGGGTTTTACCATTGTCAAAATAGCCAGACACTGGGGCGCTAGGCCCAAATTGGAAAGGCCCATATCGTATAAACGAAGAAACATGACCCAGTACCTTTCGAATTCAGGATATGGAAGGAAGAAGTTACTTCATCCATGGAAAATCGAATATTTGAGAAAGTACTACCAATAGTAAGTTCTAAGTAAATTTTCATGTTTATGAATTCACAATCGTTTATGTAAGTTTTTCACTACTTTTGCAACGCCCATAAGGTTAATGTAATCTAAAGACGAAACTCGTGAAAGCCCTCGTAAGCAAGGGATCAAAAATCAAACTGTTTGTTGAAGCCTAATATTCAGTTATTAATAATGAAGTCAGTTCAATTGTTAATTAAAAAAGCAATTACACTCAAAAGCCATAATTGAAATTTCATTGATAAAATATACATGAGGGATGGTCGAAGCCATTACAATTATAACCTAAGGATCTATTGGCACAATTGCCCCATCCCCGGCAGCAGCCTCTTTTGGAGCCCCCGGAGCATCGTTGGCAGCTTGAATATCAAAGCGACCCATGGTAAGTTCTTCGAATTCCTCTTCTAGTGATGAAATGTTCAAGGTTGGTAGACTTCCCTTAGGTGTTGCAGCATCATCTGGACATTCCATGAAGCCCAATAGTTAGCAAAGGTATCATAGAGTTTGATCTCTTCGAAGTGGTCTATAAATTTCTAGATCGTCGTTTCCCCAACAACCTTTGCCTCGACTTTCAAAGACCCAACTTTTTTCGCTTGAGCCTCCATTAACTACTTCAGCTCCCTATTCTCCTTTTTCGAGGAGTCTGAGGCCTCTTTGTGATGATGCTCATTGGCGTAGTCCAATTGCCTCGTAAAGGTTGCCACTTGGCATTCGGTTTCATGCAGATCCTTTTGCAATTGCTTTGCTACAGCCTTTGCTTTGTCGAGCTTACTCTCAGCCTCAACTCTCTTTATCTCGGCGTCTTCTACCTTGGCCATTTCCACACGTATTGCATCTCCGTAATACAAGGCCGTCTCCAACCGTTGGGCTAGGTCCACATTTTTGGCCCGGAGATCCTTCATGAAGCCCTCAAGCTAAATACTAATGCTTAAGGGCCGAGTAATACAGACACCTTTGGCAGCCATTAAGTCCTCGACAGTGCAAGAAGAGGTATGGTTTCTCCAAGCATCAAGAATTCCAGCCCTTTCCTTACTGGCTCATCTGAGTTGACCCCAAAAGACTCATCCTCCTTATCAGAACGCGGACTCATCTTCCTTGATGGATCTGAAGTCAGAACCATCATCTTGGCGATAGAGGCGATGGTCGCTGGACAACCTAGGGCATTTTATCCTTTATTATGACCCCTGTCGGAATAGTAGATTGGCATGTAGGGGACCTATCCACAATAGGCCCCTTTGAGAATGAGCCAGTCGTCCCTCTCACCATCTTGGTCAAGGGAACCTCCTCCTCCTCTTTCTCCTCCTCCTCAACGGGAGGGAGCCTTTTAACAGCACTTACCACTTCCTCGGTCTGCTTCTTGTTGGCCACAAAGGAGGTCATTAGGGCCCTAGCTTTGGCCATCAGCCATTGAATGGTGGCGAAATTTGGCTTCAAGGGCCTCTTTTTTGTGAAGTCATCTATAATTGGGAGATAAGGTGTAAGTTAATGGTTCGATAAAATACTATGCAACTACAGTTCAAAAATCTATCTTAGGAGGCCATTAGTCTGTTGTTGATGAAGTAAAATTCTTTCTAATGAGCTCATTGTACCTTCTACTCTTATACGAGAGCCGATAAATGATGTAGATGGTGTCGAAGTCTTCAGTAAACAGCTCACATCGAGGCAATGCACATGCACAAGTGTAACTATTAGATGTTGGACACGAATACGTATGACAAAGAAACAGTTCCTAGAGTACTCACTAAAAGTTGAAAACTTCGTGGAAACTATCAGAGGCACTAGGGGGTCATCCTCCATTATGTCCCATCTTCCAGAGGCCCAACTCCATGAACTTTTCCAATATTTTATTAAACTTGGCAAATCAAGCCCAAATGGGAGTGTGTACCTCCCCATGGCTTAAGATAGTACCACTCCCTAGTCTTATTGCTCTTTGCGGTTACCTATGTAGAGGGTTTGAAATATAGAAAATGGCATCTCCACCCCATAGGACGCTTCCCTCCATAACATTCATGACCCAACCATTTGGTTCCAAGAGTTCGATTTTAGCTCCCGTTTGGCCCCCATTAATTTCTATTACATTACATTACATTCCTCTCTCTCCTATTTTTAACCACACAATCTTTCATAAAATAATATTACACATAAATAAAAAATAATTCATTCTTTTTCAACCACTCATTTTTCAAAAAAATACTATTCTACCCATTTTCAACTCTACAAAATGGGGGCCAAACGGGAGCTTAATTTAGTGGGGGCTAAGCCGTAAGACCTCAAGATGAAACGGAAGAAAGGGTAAATAGGCAACCTAAACCCTACCCTCAAAATGGCCCTGCTTACAACCATGCACCCATGCCTCGGGTAACAGGCTCACTTGTTAGGATCCAGAACAATAGACTTACACTATCTGGGATCCTATAGTCCGTTCGCAATTTCACTAAGTCAGCTGTCTCCATCCTTGAAGGATAATTAGAGGTCCCCAATGAACTGAAGTGTCCACCTGGCTATCTGGCATCTTCCAAATAATTTTTCCCAAAGTATGGCCCGAGACCCCTACCAACTTACTTAGTTACATCTCATCTATAATATCGGAAGTCATTTCTTCTCAAAGAGAGTGAAAATGGAGAAAATGCTTCAAACTAGCTACCTAGATGATTTTATGGTGATTGGAGCCAATATAAAGCGAATATTCATTGAGGGAGGTATGACAATAAATGGACGAAAAGGAAATTTTAGGAAAAAGATCTTGTCTGAAAACACCAAGAAATCACAAGAACTTCGTGAGAGATTGTGTTTGTAAAATTCGTATTTTTGCTTTTGCCAAAGAGCGAAAGGTTTACAGGAAGGAAGAAACTGTAATTTATAGACAGCCTCCATTGATCTTCACCATTGGATGGATAGGATAGCATTCCATCATGACCATTCATTAAATCATGAATCCAAATAGTTAAAACCAAATGTCCGATAAGCTAAACATCTATGATCTGCAAGTGTCGCACAAGCTCCCATGTGGTATGTTTTTTCGAGCCTTAATAGTTGCTTGCCATGATTAGTAGTGGTAGCCTTTTTTTGGAAGCAGGCGACGATTCAACTGTTTTTTCTTGAAAACATGCAACAACTTTCAAATCATTAGCTAGAATCCATATGCGCCTCTGCTTTTCCAGATTTCTCAAAGCTGTAATCACCCAGAGCCTCATCCTCCTGTGGGACTGTGCCTTTGCTACTCTAGCTTTTTCGAAGCTACAATTCAAAGTTGCAATCACCTAGAGCCTCGTCCTCTCGTGGGACAGCATCTCTGCTATTCCAGCTTTCTCAAAGCTATAGAGCACCATCCTCTTGTGGGATAGCCTTATGCTACTCCAGCTTTCTCAAAGCTGCAATCACCCAGAGACTCGTCCTCCTATGGGATAGAGCCTCTATTACTCCAGTTTCTCAAAGCTGCAATCAGCCCTAGCCTTGTCCTTGTATGGGATAACACCTCTGTTACTCTAGCAGTCCTCGCATTATATAAATGTTCATACCTGGACTTGAGGATTCATTGTCACGCCCCTAAGGTGAACCACCAAGTCAAAACACAACCACACTCCAATGCGTCAAAGCGCGTAACATCAAAAAGTAATACAAACTCTCAAGGTGTAGAGGAACCATCTGAAGTAATCAATCCTAAGTGGTACCGAGCACATATAGATCCAAGCCCCAACGTCTAGGTGCTCTTACCCAAAATACGAATATTTTGGGCAAGGATCTTTCCAAAATAAAATCTTAGATCCAAGTAAGAAATATTAAATGCTCGCCCGCCTATGAAAGATGGATGGATACCTATGAGAAGATGCTTTGACCCTACAGAGGAAGCCACATATCCCAATTCAACGATTCTCCCTCCAATCTTCTCTATATAAATACCAAAGATCCAGACCTTTGCAAGGTAATGTAACTTCATAATTTGAGTTTATATTTTCTCCTCCTCCTTTGAGATAATTTTTTTTTTTACGATTGTTGCTATTAGAACCAGTTGTGTAATTTATCATTGACTGACTTGATCGTTAAAGTATATGTGGTCGTAACCACCTTTACAGGAAATGGCCACATACTCCTGACCATTTGCGCCCAGCGTGCAGGGAGGAGTACATGTGGAGTTGTTCTCCGTCTCCACGTAGAAGGTCCATATTTCGAGGTTAACAAAGGGGATTAAGGATCTATTCTATTACGCTTTTCATCATCATATTTTCAAACACTTGCATTTAATTATAATCCTACATTGATTTTAATTAATTTAGGTCCTGCATTCATATGTAATTTATGTAGTTACAATTTAGTTATAGAAAAATCACAAGTTTTCGTTGTTTCGGTTAATACTAAGTTAATTCAAACTTCTACTAGTACAATCTCTGTGAAAACGATATTTGAACTCAAAATTCATTTTACTACTTCACGAATCCTAGACTTGCAGTAATTCAAATCGAAAAAATAATTTTTGTGACACACTACAATGCCATCGCTATCACCACATCCTCCATCTCAAAATCCACAACCTTAACAACTAGATGCAACACAACCTTCACCACCTCAATTACCACATCACTAAAAACTACGTAAAGAGAGGAATTTGAAAATCAAATGTAAGAATCATCCATAGGTTCTAATAAATGGAAAGTTGCAGATTCAATGGTATAAAATAAACTTCTAAAAAAAGCTAGTAAAGCTCAGAAAAATGTGAGTATTTTCCTTGAGTTTGTAAGGAGAATGTCTTATAATGGACTGGGATTAAAGCTTATCATCACCGTTATCACTTTGTATAAATTCTGTCCGTATATAAAAAAATTGTAATAAAAATAAAATTCGTAGAAATGCAGCAAAAAAAAATCATAAAAAGGGTCAAAGCTATAGAACAAACAATAAATATAATGAAAGAGAAATTCAATATGTTAACCTTCTTCTTCCTCCATCCCAACCATAAGAGATATGAAAGAAAGTAGAAATCGATAATTCAACAATAGACTTAATTATCTTGGATTATCAATCATACTAAACCTTCCAAATTAAATTGCTGAAAAAGCTTCCATACATCATTTGACACTATCAACAAAAAACATGTAGCCAGACATGGGTGTGTGTGTGTGTGTCTATATATATTTTGGGTGAGAGAAAATGAGAAACGGCCCAAAAAGTAGATATTTGTAAGGAGAATTTTCAAAAATTGCCAATTACATGCTTGTCAATACATAAGTGTCCAATTTTAATATGTCTTGCAAAAATTGCCAAATTTGGTATCAAATTGTCTTTTATGCCCTTAATGAACACAAAACAAATTTTTTTTATGTCTTTTCAATGTCTCACAAATTTCTAGGTGAGAAGCTACATTAATAAGAAGGTAATACCCAATGGGTAAAGGTCCCACATTATCTATTAGGTAGTAACCAATGATTTTGAGTAGAATCGAAGATGATAAAGTAGAAAAATCATTAACACAAAAAATCTACATACTACTAAATTCATAAGAAAATCATATCAATTAGTTTCAAGAAATTTAATCTTATTCATAATTTTCCATAGAAGGTAAATTTTCTTCGAAATATCATTTTTGTTGATAAGCTTGCATTGACCAGCTGCTGTGATATATATATGATGCAAATGGATGATTAGGTTTTTCAAACAATTAGTAGATACTTGTTATAAGATTATTGTAGTATTTTAAAATTAAATTCATGTTTGTTGTTTTGTATTTCTCAAACATGGTGTCACAATCTATTTAATTAACTTTGATAGATGGATTTGCAATGGTTGTCATGTATTGACAATGCCATTAATGGAGGAATAAATTCCTTGTAAGAATGGTTGTTAAGATTGAAGAAGATGATAAATGCTTGTAGTGAAGTATGTGGTTGAATATCGTTCTCAGCATTTTATAACTGTCGAGAACGACATTTAAAATGTAATTCTTGACAGTATTTCAATGTTTAGAGTTATATTTTATTAACTTAGGGAAGCTACCAAAGATTTTTTGAATGTCGTTGACCATATTGCTTATGGATAGTATGTTTGTTTTTGGTATTCCTTAGTAAGAAAAAACTACACACAAGGCTTTGACTACATACTTTGACTGAGAAGTTTCATTTCAAAGTTCAAAAGTCAAGTACTTGATCTCTCACTGTATGTTGCGTAGATACCAATTGTCGATGGTTATTACGAGCTTCAAAGATAAAAAATTCAAATATATTTAAAGTTCGGAGGTACATACCTAGGCACAAATGTTCTTTAGATGTTCGACAGAATGTACACGTGCGTGCAACCAGTTCCCCAATTGGACAACACATAATGTGGTAATTGGATAATGTAAACTAACCGTACATTCTTGTAGATATTATCGGGAATTTCGAACGTGAGTTCGATGTACAAATTAGCTACAACAAAGATTGGAGGGATAAAAAGAAGGGTCTTGAATGGCTCTGTGGTTCACTTGAAGAGAGTTTTCAACAATTGACTTCTTACTGTCATGTCTTAACTGAGAAAAACCCTGGAACCGTCGCACACATTGAGGGCGCAGCAACAACTATTTCTTATTCTTCTTTTTAGCATTCGGTGCGAGTATATGTGACTTTTAAGATTACATGAGACCAGACATTTGTGTCGAGAGAAGTCATTTGAAGGGAGAGTATAAGGGAAAACTATTAGTTGCTGTAGCGCAAGATGTAAACTTGCAGATATATCCTATTGCTCGGAGAATTGTCGATGGGGAAACAAATGCATCGTGGGATTGGTTCTTCAAGAAATTGAAAGACGTAGTGGACGACTCAGAAATGCTAGTGTTTGTATCGGACAGGAAGACGAGCATTAAGCGAGCAATATCCAGGTTGTACCCACTTTCTCACCATGGTACTTGCATATCTCATATCGAGAAAAATCTAATCGCTACGTATAGTAGTAGAAATGTCGTGTTCTTGTTCAAGCTTACCATACTACCATACTGCATATCAGAATTCGAGCAGTTAATGGGATAGATTAGAAGCATCTAAATAGTAGTTGCTTCTTATTTGAATCGTGCTGGTGTATCGTCATGGTCACGTACAAATTTTGGCAGTAACCAGTATAATATTATAACGAACAATAGTGTCGAGTCCGTTAATGCAGTCCTCAGGCGACAACGAAGTTTTCCTATAATATTGTTGGTCGACAACATTAGGTCTTTGATGCAACAATGATTTTTCGAGAAGTGAACCGCATCTGCCAAATGCCAAAGTACCTAACACCAAAGATGGAGTGGGAATTGAGAAAATTGTTTGAAGTCGGTGCAACATTACGAGTACTTCACTTGGATGAACTCGAATTGGAGATTGGTGAAGGCACAAACATGTACATCGTCGACCTTATAGGCAACTCGTGGTCATGTGGAGAGTTCTAGATGCATCTCGAGCAGGTTGCACAAAGGAAAAATCACTTTATGATTTCTGTTCTTCGTACTATACCACTCAGTTCTAGCAAGTTGTATACAAAGAAGTCGTTCATCCAACTAGAATAGAGTCTGATTGGGTTGTTACTCATTCGACTTGTTCTATCCATATTTTACCCCCAACTATATGTAGCCCACTAGAATGACCTCCTATCCAACGGAGACGATCAAGACATGAAAGATCGATAAGCGCACGAAAATGTAGGTGGTGTGGTAGTTACGGACACAACAAACAAACATGTAGGAACCCAAGACCATTAACTAGTCTTGACACTTGAATGTTTTTTGTATTCATGTTAACATCAAGTTTGTCATTGATGAATAATATACTTGTGCATTTCCACATCATTTTTACAATTCATTTCAACACTTTGTACTCGTTGCAAGAACATTACAAAACGTAAATTTCGTAAACTACGATTTCAAAATCATTACATATCCATGAACTAAATTTCGTATGACGGTATTCACAAAACCTTCGACAGCTTCGGTAAGTTAATAAAATGTAATTCTAGATATTGAAATACTGTCAAGTTTTACATTTAAGTGTCATTCTCGATAGTTATAAATGTCGAGAACGATATTCGGCCAGATACTTCACCACATGTATTTATCATCCTTCTTCAACTTCAAAAAGCATTCTTGCAAGGAGTTTATTCCTCAATTAATGGCATTTTCAATACATAACAATCATTGCAAATCCATCTATCAAAGTTGTGTATATAGGTTGTGACACCATCTTTGAGAAATACAAAACAATAAACATAACAAACATTGATGAATAATATGCATTTGTATTTCCATAGTTCATTTCAACACTTCATGGTCATTGAAGAAACATTACAAAAGATAAATGTCATGAACTACAATTTCATGATCATCACACGTCCACGTACTACATTTCAAACAAAACCAAGGAGATATCTTATCGACGAGTTCTTCAACTACTAAACTTCACAAACTTTACCACTTCGTTCACATAAATAATGACAATGACAATGAGTTTCTTACTTCAAGTGGTCACAAAATTACCATGTTCAAAAACATCTACATGTCCTCGTCAACGGATAGAGAAGATATCTCTCTACCATCGTCATCATCAGAGCTTATGATGTCAACATCTTCCATCACATCCAGACCCGGTCCAACATTGTCGACTGATTCGTCGATGCATTGAATGTCAAATAAAAGATAGTTCGTCCAGTGGAATTTTGACCGGGATGATCTCAAGATCGGTATTACGATCGCCAACTGTCAACTCACTTGGATCACATTCATTTCCCAAATCAGGAAATGGAATTGGATGAACACTAACCCAATGATGACGATTCATAGGTTAAGGAATGTAAAGAACAACAACATGCATTTGTTCTTCGTCGTCCGGGTCAATAATGATTGGGTTGTCTGCCGAAGACCCGGGCGAGAAGAGGTTCACAGCAATATTGGCACGAAGTGTTTTTTCGATTGAAGAAAACATGGTTGAAAGAAGCTCTTCCTGATAGGATTTTCTTGTGAAGAATTTTGTTTGAACATTGTCTTTCAACTCATATGGATGCTTGTATAGGAGTGTAAAGTATAGTTAATGAGATGTAATTGCATTAGAAGAGTACAAACCAACTCCCACTCCATGTATTTGCAATTGATTGACATTTAATTAATAACATTGATTGACATTAATTTATTATCAGCATGAATTTATGATACACATCTCATTAAAATTATATTGGGAAACATATCGGTTTATTTTAAGTATTTATCCACATTTTGACCCTCTTTATCTCGATACTTGACAGTTCATGTATTTCTTGACATTTTATCATGTATTTGTCATTTGGAAAGTTGTCATCGATATTTGGACCTGTTTATCTCAACACTTGACAGTTCAAGTATCTAGAACGAGATTTCATTCCATGTCCTAGAGTTCTATACATTTTAGAAATTTCTTGATATTTGAAGTGTTGTTCTTGACATTATATACCTATTATTCTTGACAACTAACATTTCAATTGTCAAGAACGACAATTTTAACTTGTGTACACTATATAAGTCTTGAACAACATCTACAGACTGAAATGAAATATTCGTCTCCATTTCCATTCTAAATGAACTATGAGAACTGTACCATCAACCAAATTATCTACTTAACGATGGTGCACAAAATAAGTTATAAATGTTTTCCAAAAACATAATACCATGCTCCACCAACATGTGAACTAACTATACACCCCCGTACCATTTATACGACCGGACCAGGTGAAAGGAGTCTGAGTGCTAGCACTTGGCAGCTTCACCCTGAGGGATGGAGGTCGAGGTCGCGGTAGAGCATTGGTGACAACCACATCTGAGCACTTTTCGGACACCTCATCCACGTTGCCACCATCTAGTTCGGTTACCTCGATGTCGACAACATCTGCTTCAGTTGCCTCAACGTGGCCAGCGTCTGCTTCAGTTGACTCAACATTGCTAGCATGTGTGTTTGTTGCCTCAACACGCTGTTCATCAGTTGTGGTGTTGGAAAAGGACAAATAATCATAGTAATCTCGTGCATACATATCTCCATCACCGTCAGCACAACCAAATGTACCATATTCTTCGAGCACATGTTGTGTCCCAAATTCTGTAACCACATCCTCGAACCTACGTTTGATCGTACTTAGTTGATCAGTCACATGCTCCTTCATGCTGCACACGTGATCCCCAATTTTATGTTCGATACCATTGAAACTTGTGTTTATTTTGTTCCTCAATTCTCCTAGCTTTATCCCAATGAACTCCCTCTATTTAGTCAACATGACTTTTATCTCATCCATATACACATGGCTCGCTGTTTGATGACTTTCCAAGCCAGAAGTGGATGGGAAGTCTTGAATTGGGTCACGATGCTCTTCTTCTCCACCTTTGTCATCATTGAAATCCCGAAGACGTGTCTCACTTGTATTACCTCTCCTGGATTTGTTGCATCGGCTGCTATTCTCTTCATTGAGTATCACTTCGTCGGATGGTGGGCAATCTTGTATTTTAATTGATTGAATGAGGAGACTGTCGAGAACTGGATCAGTAACATCGTCTAATGGAAATAAAGTAGTAAAGTATGACTGCAATTCTTCTTCAGCAGTAGGGCATAGCGTTGCTCACAAGTGCAACTGCAAAGAGAGGAAATGTATCTTGTCAAAGAAAATTGTGATATATGCTGTGAGCGAAAGGCCAGTTGTATATGTAAGTGCTCACATGTGTTTTGTCGAAGAAATCTGAATACGTTCTCGATTGAGGCTGTCTTGTAAGGTCGTCACTAATCTTACTCGAGAATCGACCTCCCAACTCTGGGATTGCTTCGTACACCCACAACTGGAACACATGTATAATAGTGGTTACGTATATGGACATAAATAACAAAGTACAATGAATATGAATGAAATATACGGACATACCTAAATAGGAAGAGGGAATTCGTACAATGTGCAGGACATTCTATCACAATCGTTGCCCTTTGCTAAGTCCGCCTTTCTCTCACATCCACAGAGCAATGATTTGATAAGAAGTTTAAAACACATAGTCCCTCACGGGTAGGCATTGAAGAAATTGAAGTCATCCACAATAGACAGTTTCAGGATGAATCCCCACATTTCAATCTCTCGAACTGAGAACCCCTTCAATAATTAGCACCAACCCAAACTTGTAACGATTGTTATGGTTTGCACATTTAAGGAAAACCTTCTTTAGATCGCTACAAGTTATCCGTTCTCTATTGGTAAATATTTTATCCCGTAATCGGGTTTTCTCTAGAATGCCATCGGAAACCGACCCTTTAGGCAATTCACCACATTTCAAGCCGGTGATTAGTGCGAACTCCGAGATTCCAAATCTTGTAAACCATTCATTCACCTTGAACCAAGTCTCGAAACGTTTTCGACAAATGACTGATCTATTAACTTTGTTTGTGATGGAATTTGAAATTGTCATTAAGGGTATTTGTTCTAAATTATTACAAAATCGGCATTGAAGAAATTTTTGACATTTTTCCAAATGACCATGTGAAAATGGCTATTTCTTGCAATTTCCTCTATTTTATTTGGGAGCGTGGGTGTAATGTGGATTGTGGGAATAAAAAGTGATAATCATATGTATTATGTGGGGCAGGTATATTTATATTTACATTAAAAAATAATTAAGATTTGATTATCATAAAAAATAATTAAGTCCTGATTTATAAAATTGAATATTTAAATGTAGGGGGGGGGGGGTTAAGGTAATTTTCTCCTTTTTATTTTTTACTTTTCTAGCCAATGCCAAGGACAAAATTTTCTTGTACACGTAGTGTAACTTATGATCTTTATATCAAGGTTTTAAAATACATACTGCGTGACAATACATTTCGATCGAGTATCAAGTATTACAAGTATATACGTCCTTATGCGAAACATATGCGTAATTATGTTTTTTTTTTCAATTTTAAATATTATTTAAATATTTTAAATTAATAAATATTTAAAATAACGCATTTTTTGAATTTTATCCATATTTTAAATAATATATATATATTATTTAAAATCATAAATACTACAATTTTTTGAACTTTACACATATTCTTAAAATTTTCAACAAAAACATATTATTCCATATCATAAATATTGCAATTACTTGGCAATCAATTCTTACAATTAGATTAGACATGAACATCGGCTATAAAAAAAACCTAAATGTTGTTTGACTCTTTATTTGATTCCAATTCAATCTCGACTTCTTCATCCAAGTCATTTTCCTTGTCATCCAATGCAAAACCATCTTCATCAAGATCCCTTATTTCAACACGAGAGTTTCTATTACTTCTCGTAGATGATAAGACATTTTGGTAACCTCTTCCTCATGATCGTTAACAATCCAATATTGAGCAATATTAGCATCACTTTCTAGTAAAACTAAGGGAAGATCGAAGGAGTCTCGGACTTGACGATAGTTTGCAACTCTATATAAAATCTGTTTTTATTCTTTATTTTTGTAAACGTCAAAATCCGATAAATTGTTGTACATAATTCAGGGCTTAGGTGATTATGGCTAATTTGATTTTTTTTTTTTTTTTTTTTTAAGTTACAAAAATGGGCTGAGCTTTGCTAGATTAATTTTAGCACAATTTTTAACATAACTATGTACGCATTTTGGCGTTTAAGCATGTATATACGGTCAAAGAAATAAGTTGACCGCATCATATCCTATATGCGAGACGTTTTGAAAATGTATCAAAAAGTATTCGAACGTATGAGAAGTATATGCATGCATTCTAAAACAATGCTTTATACAGTGGTTAATTGGCCTTGCAAGTCGTATACAACAATTACTCGATGACCTTTGATTTAGAAAACAAGTATTTTAATCATTGTTGGGCTAGAACCCCATTGCGGTTCCATTGAGACAAACACCACTTTTTTCATTTTTCTTTTCTTCCCTCATCTGCGGCTGCAGTCCCTCATCTTTCAATTTTGTGCATCTTGGGCTCTAGTTAATTGTTTCTGTGTATGTTTAGTCACTCAACTCAGGCTTTCGCACACTTTTGTTCCCTCCAGGTTTAAATAATCTCAATTAGGTCCTACCATTCCCAATTACCTTCTGAATTGGTCCTACATCTTCTAAACTCTTCAACTTTGGTCCTTCAACTTCTATTCTCTTCAAACTTAATCCTCCAATGTGCTCAAGACAGTCACCAAGTTTCTCTAAAAGTCACATTTGGCCCCCAAAACTTGTGAATTTGTACAATCAATAATTTCAAGGCGTCAATCAAGTCTAAGTAACCTCCAATTCACCTCCTTTATGCTCTTTTCACATCATATTTGGGGTTTTCACCTATAAAAGCAATATTATACATTAAATTAACTAAAATTGCTCAATTATCAATATTACACAAGTTTAAAAGTCTAGAATATAATTATTAATGTTTAATCTCTATTTTCACATTGTGCACATTTCCATTTCTATTCATACCATGAAAATAATAATAATAATAATAATCTACGGGATATGTAGCACATGGAAATTACGATATAGGATTAAGAAGTAATTTTATGGCTTTGATTATTGTTTTCATCAATGAGGGTAATGAAATGTACTTGTATATATTCTTTCTTTAGACGTCTTATCTTTACTTCCAATGCATATCATTCTTCAAATATTTGTCATGTCATCAAAATCAAATAGCAATTCAAGAAACTGATATACAACGATTGTAGAATGAATGCTAAATTCTAATTGTATCCACAGGTATGAGAATTAAATATGCAACTGTGTAATACTAGCTCTCAAAATCAACAGGCTCTTCAAAAAAAGAGCTTACAAGTTCACACAAACATGCATTTATATGAGAAGTTTCCAAATAACAGCATGCGGTTGCACAAAGGAAACTTCATTTTGTAATGATAACAGTTATTGTTACATAACTACATCAACTTAGTATTGTAAACCATAACATGACTACAAACTTCCAAAACCCATAATATCTATCAGCTAAAAATTAAAGCTGCCCAACCTATATATCTTCTACCTCCTCAAGGGAAGAAAAATGTGCATCGATTTGACATAAGACTTCTTGATCAATGGTCACCAGAGTAACCCCTTTCGATGGAGAATCAACAGATTGCTTTTTGGGGGACAATTTGTTTTCAGGGTTCTGTTCGTTAGATGTCTCAGGATCACTTTGTCCCATCTGATGTTTCTTAGAATGCCAGCTAATCATCTGGGATGCCATCTCCTGACAAGTTTTCAGATCTTCATCACTTTGGGCTTTGTTTAACTTATCGATAAGATCACTTAGAGCTAAAGCCCTCCCTTCCTGAGAAGACTTGATCTTTTTAGACATCCTCCCAACTTCTTCGGGATCACTAATTTCACTAGCATCATCATTTTGCTCAAACTTTCTAAGCTTCTTCAATCCTTGATCAACAATATATTGGATCCTCTTCCTCAAGTTTTCATTTCTTAAAGGATTTGATCTTAGCTTCAACTTCAACCCCTGCACCATCTCAACATTTTCGACAGCAGTTGAACTTACTGACTGCTCATCGTGTGGGGAATTAACAGAGAAAACCTCTTCCAATAAGCATATATTTTGTATGTAGCGGTCAAAGGATTCATGTTCTGCTTCAATGTTCCTTTCTCTGAATTCCTTCAACTTTAAGAACCTCCATTCGTTTGTAACTTGTGCATCCTGACAAATTTTCCAAATAAAGAAACCCATTCTAACCCATATAAAAATAAAGGTAGTAAAAAGGATGAATCTCTACCTTTCTGGTCAATGGCTTCCTAGACCGAAGTGGAGTAAGCAAATTGTTAAATTGCGCGAAGTTGCTGGAAAGTTGGCGAAGTCTGTGGGAGCTCCTGCAATAAAAGGTAACCATAATCAGACAAACCAGAACACCTGAATTTTGAAGAGCTTACTTGCATCACGTTACCAAACTTGAAAAGAGGCAACTCGGAATTAAAAACAGAAAGTCAAATGGACGCCCACAGGAGACACAAGAAGAAATGGTCTCTTTTAGTCCTTATAAGATTAATAATAAGTATAGCAACTTAGAATAGTTACTGATAAACCACCCATCCATTTTGCGTATGAGAGGAATCACAAGAGGAGGTTAGCTGACAAGGATGGTTTGTTATAGCTAATAGGGGCTGTCGGATCTTATGAGGGGTAACCAGTTATGCTGATGTCATGGTTGTTAGGATGGAATAAAAAGAAGAAACAGAGTCTATAAGGGCATTCAGGATGTGGAAAAAATCTCTGAATCTGTTGGGAGAGGGGCAGTTCTCGAGATCTGCCATTGCTATAGTCATTCACATTCATTTCCTTCTATAATTGCTTCAGTTGATGAAATACAGATCTATTTCTCTTTATTTACCTGTTCTCCTTCATCACTTGTTTATTATTTGAGCAGATTCTATCATTTGGTATCAGAGCAGTCGATTTCTGGGTAGGGGATGCCAACAACGAGAATAGATGCTCGAATTGAAACACTCAAGGCTTCAGTGGCCCAGACTCCAACATTCGGTGCATCAGTGCTGGAGTTACAAGAAAATGTGGAACAATTGAGTTCGAAATTGGGGATGGAGCTGGGAAGATGAATGAGAAGCTTGAACTAAGTTTGACGATGGGACGAAGGGAAATGAATGAAGGCATGCAGACAATATAGCAAAGATGATAAAAAGTTTGCCGTTAGATCCACAGCCCATGGCAGGAGAAGGGAGCGAGGTGAGATTGTCGATGCCAGTAGATGAGCAAGCTGAATCAGAAACTATGGTCAGTAATCAGCATGAATAAGTTGAGTGACGTGGAAGAGCTGTAGCTGCTAGGGTGTGTGGAGGACAGCGCTCTGTTGTGGTTTCAATGGGAAGATGGGAGGCTTCCTATGCGAAGCTCGAGGGATCTAAAACAGTGTTTGCAGTTGAGGTTTAGGGATATAGAACAATGTTTGTAGGAGCATTGTAAGCATTTAGGAGAGGTGTTGAGACTCCTGCAGAAGCAGCAGTTGTATGTGAAAAGAAAGAAATGTGTGTGTAGATGTGCTACTTGGGAATATTTAGGGCATATAATAAGTGAGAATGGAGTAGCAGCGGATCCTTAAAAAATTTGTGCAATGCAATCTTGGCGCCTGTTCCTCGAAACATAAAGGAGTTAAGAGGATTCTTGGGATTAACAAGCTATTATCGAAGGTTCATGAAAGGGTATGGAAAAATGGCTGAACCACGGGCAGCTGAAGAAAGAAAGCTTTAATTGGCACTAGGAAGTGAAACTAGCATTATATAATCTGGCGGTCATGACCCAAGTTCCTGTGTTGGCATTACCTGACTTGACTTTGCATTTTGTGGTAGAAATTGATGCATCCGGAATGGGATTAGGGGTTGTTCTATCACAGCAATAGTATATCTTACTTTAGTCAAGGCTTATCTCCCAGGGCTCGGATTAAATCAGTTCACAAGAGAGAGCTCATGGCCATAAAATTCTATCCATTCAGAAGTGGAGACACTAATTTCGGGAGACACTTTATAGAGCGTACATGTCAAAAAACTTAAATTTCTGCTTGAGCAACATCTGGTGTGTTGAACATCAAAAGTGGTGACCTAAGCTACTTGGCTATGATTTTGAGATCCAATATAGACCCGATCTTGAGAACAAGGCAGCAGATGCATTGTCCTGACTCACATTGGCAACAGAATTAGATATCACCTCTGTATCAAAGGTACTCAATCTAGTGGAGTTGCAAGCACGGATAGGGAAAGATGAGGAGTTAGCCAGTATCAGGGATGCCTTAATCAATGACCACTCCATTGATAGCTGGTCCGTTACAGATGGGTGTTTGTTGTATAAACGACGACTAGTTATACCAAAGGGCTCTAATTTGATCCTCAGTCTAGTTCAGGAGTTTCATGGCAGTGCTGTGGGAGGCCATTCAGGTATCTTAAAGACATAAAAGGATGGCCAGAGAGTTGTTTTGTATGGGGATGAAAAAAGATATTCAAACCTTTGTGGAAGCATGTCCAGTTTGCCAGCAGAATAAATATTTGGCACTCTCAGCTGGATTACTTCAACCTTTGCAAAATCCAAAGGCTATTTGGGATGATTTAACGATGGATTTTCTCGAAGAGCTACCAAATTATACCATCCTGGTGGTAGTGGATCGATTAAGCAAGTATGCTCACTTTATGACCTTGAAACATCCATTTACAACTAGGATAGTGGCTGAGTTGTTTATACAGGGAGTTTTGAGACTTAACGGATTTCCTCAATCCCTGCTTTTTCGCCTACAGGATACACTCTTTGCCGTAGTACTGCATACCACCCACAAACTGATGAGCAATCAGAAGTACTAAATCATTGTTTGAAAATTTATCGTGATGCTTTGCTAACGGTCACCCTCATACCTGGTTGGAGAGGATACCTAGGACGGAGTTTTGGTATAACACTCCATTTCATAATTCCACCGAGACAATTCCTTTTAAGGTAGTATATTGGAGGGACCCTGATGAGGACATCCCAGTTTCATTATTTGGACGAGTTTCATTATTTTAGTTGGACTTTTATTTCTTAGTTGGACTTGGGTTATTTTATTTCATGGACTTGTGTAATGGGCTTGGCCCTATCTTTCAGGTTTTTAGGTTTTCAGTATTTTCAATATTTAAACCTATTTTTACATTGTAATTGGAAAATGATGAATTGATTAAATTGCGTTTGGCTGAGCCACGTTTCTTCCCCTCTTCCTTTTTCCCCCTCCCGGTTCCCCTTCTTCTCTTCTCCTCCCTTCTCCTTCTTCTTTCTTTGTTATTCATCCTACATCAGACCCTCATCCGGTTATACATTATGGAACTCAGTAGACACTTGTAACCTATGATGCTAAGACTTGAGTACGAAGTG
The DNA here is from genome assembly GCF_002742605.1 of Olea europaea var. sylvestris. Classification (NCBI taxonomy): domain Eukaryota; kingdom Viridiplantae; phylum Streptophyta; class Magnoliopsida; order Lamiales; family Oleaceae; genus Olea; species Olea europaea. The sequence continues at coordinate 25,697,638 of NC_036242.1, read as the reverse complement.
TGAGTACGAAGTATCAGGTCTTTTATTTCCTAAAATATAAGATACGGGAACATGACGAAAAAGAATTCAAATTTCGGACACAGGTACGTGAGTACGTTTTTCAAACTTCAATTTTTCTTACTAACCTAAAATGTCATTTTAAATAGACCAAAATCAATTGTTCACAAAGAAGAAAATGAATATTGAATAAGGGGTTAAAACTAATAAAATAGAATTTTGGGGTTTAGCTTTCAATTATGGAAAGATAACTAATAAATGTTAGATAAAAAAAAATGAAGGATTTGATTTTAATTTGACATGGTGGAACACTAAATAGCACTACACGGAGCCTACTTTCATTTTATACAAAGAAAACCCTAAACTATCGATACAAAGACGGAAAAAAAAAGGGGAGAAAAAAGCAATGGAAGGGAAAACCTAGTGCTGCTGCCTTCCTCCATCCTCCTGGTCGCAGCGTTAGGTTTACAGATAACAAAAATGGGAAAGAAGAAAAGAGAAAGAAAAAAGAAGCAAAAATGGCGAAGTGTCTGGTTGAAACTTGAAGAATTCGATACATATCTCATACCCATAATTATGTAGTGTCGTGTCAACACGGGTACTTCGTCTATTTCAAAGAGTTCGAGCATCTGTGGTTGAACTTAATCAACAATTGCAGCTTCACAATGAACTGCTCTATGAATAGAAGCAATTGGCGAAGGCACAACCCAAGATGAAGAAATTTGCAAATAATTGAAGGAGAACAGTACAATTTAAGGAAAGGAACTTAGTTTATCTCAAACACCAGTCTTACCAACAGAAATCCTTGGCTAAGCGTGCGAATGAGAAGTTATCCCCAAGGTTCTATGGTCCTTATCCAATTCTCCATAAGATTGGGGGCATAGCCCACAAGCTTCATCTTCCAGACACAGCCAACATCCATCCAGTGCTCCACATCTCACAATTGCAGAAGGTAGTCGGTACTGCTAGGCCCATTCCGCCCCTTCCACCACTTCTCAGTTCAGAATTAGAATAGACTGTGAAACCAGCATGTGTTCTGGGCATCCATCCGAGCAGTGACCCATAAAGTACAGGAAGCACTTATTCAGTGGCACAATCTTCCTTCATTTGAAGCATCATGGGAACCATATGAATTGATTCGGTTTCTAGATTTCCACCTTGGCGACAAGGTGCTTACATTAGCGGGGGTATTGATAAACCACCCATACATTTTACGTATTTGAGGCCTCACAAGAGGAAGCTAGCTGACTAGGATGATTTGTTATAGCTAACACGGGTTGTTGGATCTCATGGGGAGTTAGTTATGATGCTCTCATGGTTGGGAGGAATAAAAAGGCAGAAACAGAGTCGATAAGTGCATTCAGGAGGTGGAAAAAATCTCTGAATCTGGAGAGGGGCAGCTCTCAACACCTGCAGTTACCCTTGTCATTTACATTCATTTCCTTCTATAATTGCCTTGGTTGATGAAATACAGATCCATTTCTCGTTAATCGCTTGTTCTCCTTTATCATCTATGCTTCCTTTTATAGATCAATTGTTGAGCTGAGGATAAAATCATTGTTTCTTTGAGCAGATTTTATCAGTTACATCAAACAATATTGGGATTTATATTAATTTACGTGCAAATAAATGGCTCAAGAGAAGTGACAACCACACAAATTTTTGGTGAACAGTAAAATGCATAACACAAAGAAATGGAAGGTATCAAAAAGAAAATGCCCAACATAGACGGATTATATATGGAATAGAAGGCTTACAACTTACCCCGAATGAGATGCTTCAGTTGATTGCTGGTCAAATATGGGAGAGCTGGAAGGTGGTGACTTGTCTGGAAAAGATGAGTTGCCTTTCAAAACTGCAGTAATCACAGTTATCAGCGGAAATTTGGAATTAAAAGTTGATAATGCTTATACTTCTTGCAAATAGAAAACTAGGCTAGCAATTGACATGTGTTCTTGTATTTGGAGATCATTTTACGGATACCAGCACAAATTGGCTTTGTGGACAATAATGTTTCAAGATATTATTGTATGTTTGCAACCTAAGATTATTATAGGTTTGTAAACACAGCTGTAAGTGCACAACTTCCTGCTTAATTTTGGTCAGTTTCATAAGTCACTAAATTGGCTCCTGAAAATTGCACTTCTCATGGGAATCCAAGCATGAAAGATTACAAGGCACACACCATATCGATAAATGGACTTCCAGCTATATCTGCAGATCAACATCATTTCAAGAGAATATTGTCCTACTTGAGAATTCAGCAATTTGTCTTTCCCCCATATATCCCATCGTAGTATCCATGTTGATAAGACTAACTTATTCCCTAATCTTTTTCTTTAGCCCCTGTATAAAAAAAATTAAAATCTAAATATTAATCTAATTTAAAATCAACAATTAATTTTAACCACATATCTTATAGGACTCACAACTTTTTCAACCCCACATTTCATCAGCTTATATCAAAATTTGCTAAAAATCTTATTTTATTCCCCATCAAACAGGGGTAAATTTGATAACTACTAACTACAAATTGATCATCTTGTTTTACCATTAAAAAGGAAGAAAACATACCATGTATGTGACATGGATTTTGAGCTTTCGCACAGCAATTCTTGCATGACTGGTATGGACACCTGCATATAAGATTGAACTCGTCAAAAGGCAAAACATGCAAAAATATACTTGTTACACTAAGCTTACAATTGGCAAACAATGGATCATAGCAATTAATAGCTGATTTCATGGAGCAAAATGCAGCATCACTCTAAATAGTAGACCTAGATGCCTTCTTTATAATTTTGAAAGTTGAGAGACTAAAGTGAAATAAGTATTAAATTCAATTTTATTTCGGTAGAACGAGAATTAGTATGTCAATATTGGGCTCATTTTGTAGATCTTATTAAAGACGCAATATGGCCTCGTGAAAAAGTTAATTTGGATTCGTTAGGCCCAAGACATTAAATTTAAAAGAATTTATCTTTAATTGGCAATTAATTAAGTTAATTTATGATTTAAGTTTTATGCAATCATGATTCACGTGTAGGATAAATGGTAATCCTATTTTGATAATTGTTAATTACAATCCTATTTTGGTTTTAATCTATGTTAAATCATATATTTGATATATTCCAAACTTCACTTACTCTTATCCAATTAAATTAGGAACTTTAAATTTTATATTATTACCTTCTTTTTTCTTAGCCTTCCACATGTGATGGTTTACTAGAAAATCATTAGCGGAGTACAATCCAAACTCTACTTTTGAAACCATATTTAATTTAAATTAGTTAATGACTTAGCAAGTTGGTAGCCCGTGTGAGTAGATTATTAGGCCCCAATCATTTGATTTTTGGATTTGGATGAAAACTAATTCTAATCCTAGTTTTATTAGATTTTCATTGATTACTAGTTCAGTTCAATTAAATAACTAGAATGCTAATTTCAAAAAGAAATCTCCCCTATTTATACCCCCATGTTGACACCAATTTGCATTCACTAAATATTTTTTTCAAAGCATACCCACAACCATTTATTCACCGAGGCACAGAGTTTGAGAAGAAGATTTGGAAAATGCAATCATATTTTTCTTTCAAAAATTCATTTGATCTATCAAGGAAAGATACATAACGTATAAGTGGTTTGTTTCCTTATACTTTTATGTATTTCAATGATATATGCATTAATTGCCAGTAGACCTTCGAGTCAATTAGAACTGTGGTAGGATGGTCATATGAGCTGCTAGAGGATTGAAAAATATAAGCATTAAGTTTGTCTATCGTTCAATTTATTATATAATTTTAATCGTGCTCAAGGACATGTTTAATTAATAGTTAATTGATTATCTTTCTTTCAAATAGATACAATTTTCAAGTTTTGAGGTAAATTATGGATGCCAATTATTTTTTATAAAGAGATAAATTTTTATTTTTTTCGCATTTAACGAGAAGAAAATTGAATTATTTTAGCAACATTCTGGAGTTTATGAAAGTTGGGGGTGTTACAAAAGGAATCAGCCTCCCTTGCAATGAAACTACCCTATGTTGCTCAGACTCTCCATTTTTGGCCAAGTATCCGTGTCGACACGACACGACACGGATACGGACACGGGATACAGGTCGGATACTCGGCTTTGAATTCGGACACGGCTGGAAATGGAGGAATGAAAATGGCAGCAGCATTTAACCGGTAATTGCAGACAGGCAGACAGGGAAGATGAGGGTTGGAGCTTTGGAGGAGATGAAATTTCTGGTGCATTAATTGCTATTTGATGAGTTAGTCTCTTTCCCCGTAAATTGCACCAGATTTGAAGATTCCTCCTATAATGGGTCAACTCTTGGAATTGCAAAGGACATTTGGAATTGCAAAAGACGTTTTATCTGCCTTCTTGGAATTTCTGGTGCATTAATTGCTATTTGTTGTGTACTTTAATTGAACAATTTTTAAAAAAAAACTGTAGGACGTATTCCCATACCCGTATCCACAATTCGGATCCTTTTTAACCGTATCCCCATATCTTAATTTTAAAAATGAGAAGAATTCGACCCCTAGATATGTACCCGTATCCGACACCCGCACCCGAGTCCGAGCAACGTAGAAACTACCTCTCTCTTCCCCCTTTCTTCCTTCTAATGTTCTTCCTTCTAATGAAACACACCTCCTAAGAAATCTCGAAGCTTAGACCAGGAAAAACATGCAACTGAAGAATATTCGATACAAAAAAAAAGGGGGAAAAGAAAGGCCACTCACAGATTTGCAAAATGAAGGGCTGGCTAAACCATTTTGAAGAAATAAGTGAAAGGCCCAAATAGAAATGAAGAAGCAAAGTGGGATGGGGTGTTAGATGCAGAGGTACTTCAAAAAATCTCTTATGAAGTTGCTTAAGGACTTCATGTTAGAATTCAAAGTGGATCAAATGGTCAATAAGCTTAGTAAAAGTTTGTGGCTGTAACAAACATAAACTTAATGGTATTTGCTTCAAGGTGGGCCTAATAAAAAATTCCAAAGCTATCCTTTTTAAGCACATATTGCACTTCAAATGCAATAGTGTGAGAAAGAAATCATCAAGTTTGAAGAACTGCGAGTTTGATGCCTATCAAAACAAAATCTCTTAAAACATGTGCATGTGTTATGTACTTTATATGAGTAATTATTCATTATTTTCACAGGACAAATAACTCTTTATAAAGGTAGGACACGGACACACCCATTCAAATTCTTTAAAATTATATATTCTACTAATATCTTTACTTTTTAAGCTTTGATTTTTTATTCTAAAGGCAAAAAAATTTTAATTAAAGAAGTAGATATTTATTGCCTCAAGATTACTCTAAGTTGTGCATTTATTACTAGTGCCAACAAAAGAGGATATGCATACCTAGACATAATACAAATTCAACATGAAGTTTATAGAATATTTTAAAATTACACATGCTTTGTTTTCCTTTTGGGAAGAATTTATAAGCAGCTTAATTTGTAAATGGATAGAGATGAGTGGTGCATAAGTGAATAGTACTTGTAAATATAATGAAGATGGAAATGAAGTTTGATCACTTAAAAATGATCTATTAATTTTGACAAATGGAGGCTTAATAGCTAAAAATTTCTCTAAATATATTCCTAAAATTAATAAAACAAGGTATGACATGTCATGGACGTATTCGCAACAATTCAAGTGGCAAAACCAAAATAGGACGAGCAACATGTAAGAGGCATGCCAATAAAGTGCCTAAAACGTGTCAAGCACACAATCCAAACTAGGAGTGTTTGTGCTTCACGAGTTACAACAAATAAGTGCAAGAAGACATTTCGACGGAGATCCTTAGGGATAATCTTGGAAGACTACCAGAAACTAGGCATGCCTTTTAGGCAAAAATAAAAAGAATATTATAATTTATTTGATAGATTTGCTTTATTTTCATTGCATACTTACTAGTTTTAAATTAGGTATATTTTCATTCTATTAGTTTGGTAGCTTTCCTTATAAACTAGAGACTCCAAGTACAAATACACGTAAGATTCTTTTTTGCTGGACAGACTATTGACTTATATTTTCCTCCTCAATTCATCTTGATCTCTTTTTTACGCTCCTCTCTTTTCTTCTCTCTAGCTTCTATCTCTTCTCTAAATTATTGTGTTCACTATACCGCACATCCTCACACTTATCGACTAACATTAGTCAATGGTACACCCATAACCTTAACAAAAGGGTACATCTTTTCCTTTTCATTCTTCATTCGACAGTACTGGAGACTAATATATCTTATGTTTTCACATCCAAATATACTTTTATTGAACACTCGTCAGTTTCATAGTTCACTTCTTGTCCCCCTAATTTAAGAGTTATATATGTCTAATATTAATAAACCTAAAAACTAATATGTCTTTTATTCTCATATTGCATCAGAACTCATGAAATAAATATAAATATGGCAGTTTTAGAACATGCAGCTAATGTTAAAGTAAGTAAAGTTAATTTTTAATATTTTTTTGTTTCCAAACATGTAGGATACATTACCTTTTTAGCTTTTTAACTTTTAAATAAAGAAGTTACTAATTCCAAGAGTAATTCTTACAAAAAAAGTAACTTGTTCACTAATAAGTAAACTTTATCAGTATAGTCATGCGAAACATGCTCTTACTACCAACTTTGATCTTCTAAAAGAATTATCATTTCAATCATCACAAAAATGAAAACCCTATTCCAAAATGTAAGGACGTAAAAGATCCATATTTTGTGCCAGAAAAAGGCACTCAAAAAGCTTCAGATCCAGAATATAATTTAGATATTCCAAAAATAAGGAGCTTCTTGCATTCTACTATTGGACTCGAGAAATTCATATCCGTAATGTCTTCTTGTTAAAAGAAAAGATCTTTGCACTAATATTTATGTCACACAGGAGTTCAATTCACCACTATTTTAGAAATAAAATGTAATTGGCTCCTAGTGATAAATTAAAATCACTTCTAAACCCTTCATAGTTGGAATACGAGTAAATTTAATGAATGCTCACCCGAGTAAATTTAATGAATGCTCACCCAACTTTGGTTGATATGATTACTTGCCCACCCAAAAACAAAACATAACCCATTGCTTACCCATATATCCAAGTACTTACACGTTGCTCACCCATATATCTAGGTACTTACCCGTTGCTCACCCATCTCATCTCAGTCAACCTAAACTAATGGAATGTGCCACGTGGCGAACAGAAACCCCCACGTGGCACAAATCAGACGTGAAATGAAATCAGGCTGATTTACAATCTCACCGCCTTTATCAGAAAACCTATCTGGAATCCCCGCCTCCGCCTCTTGTACATTTTCCACCGAAATTACCAACCAATGTGCCACCCAGCTATCGCCTCCCATCAGCCTGACTTCCCCACCAGATGCTTCACCATCACCATTAACTTCTTCAGTAGCTCCTCATCCTCCACACTTCACTCCCTTTCCCCACCTTTCTACAAATTTACAGGAGCTGCATTATCATTCTCCTCACTTTTCTCCAAATCCATCAATGAATCAGCAACATTCATTGATTTCCCCAAAGATTCATCAAATTTTATAGCATCTTTTGGCGATCTCTTAAGTATTTTCGTAGGTTCCCAATTGATTTTTTTTAACTTATTTCAACAGGAATTTTAGGCTGAAGATGTAATACCCCAAAAGTTAGTACAATATATTATGAGACAAATGCACGTTTTGAAATTTTAGGATAACATAGCAACTTTACCATTTTCTAGGGACCCTGAGTTAATAATCATAATAATTGAATAATCATATATAAGTTTTGGATATATACATATATATATATATACATATATATATATATATGTATATATATATATATATATATATATATATATGTATATATATATATATGTATATGTATGTATATGTATATCTATATATGTATATAGATATATGTATATGTATATGTATGTATATGTATGTATATATATATCTATATGTATATGTATATGTATATGTATGTATATGTATGTATATGTATGTCTATGTATATGTATGTATATGTATATCTATGTATATGTATGTATATGTATGTATATGTATATGTATGTATATGTATGTATATGTATATGTATGTATATGTATGTATATGTATATGTATGTATATGTATGTATATGTATATGTATGTATATGTATGTATATGTATATGTATGTATATGTATGTATATGTATATGTATGTATATGTATGTATATGTATATGTATGTATATGTATGTATATGTATATGTATGTATATGTATGTATATGTATATGTATGTATATGTATGTATATGTATATGTATGTATATGTATGTATATGTATATGTATGTATATGTATGTATATGTATATGTATGTATATGTATGTATATGTATATGTATATATTTATGTATATGTATGTATATGTATTTACACGAAATTAAATTTTAATATTATTTTGGATATTTATTAAATTATTATTGAATTATCTAATATAAAAGTATAGAATGAATGACAAAATATGATTTTTATATTTCTCAATGAATAAATTACAAGCTTCTCATGTCTAATTTATGGTACAAAAGGAACCAACAAATAAGGCAAGAATAAATTATTCCAAACTAACATAATATACAAAAATATACTCAATCAAATATCCCATAATTTTGGGATTTCTTTAAAAAGTATATATCCAAACTGAATCTTATCATCATGTAGTTATATTTTTTTTAAATTCAAATTTCATGATAAGTTAGTTTGTTAAAACACCAATCTAAATTTGAGTTAAGAGTCCTATTAGAATTCTAATTAGGTAACTATCCTTATCAAATCACACCTATAGATACATCCTTGTTGTGCACTTCCATTCACACAAATTCAAAGAGAAAAATAACATAGGAAGAGAGAAAATAAGTGAAGGAAAAAGAAAGAGAGAGAGAAGCAAAGAAAATAAAAAAGGGGAGAGAAAAGAAAGAAAAATGAAGAAAAGAAAATATTTTTTCGACGCATTCGAGATCCATTTGCAAGAATTTTCAACCCCAAGTAGCTCAAGTACACAAGAAATTTAAAAAATTAGGTATGGATTTCTTTAAATGCCAAGTGATTTTGTGTTTTCACTTTTTAATGTTTTAAGTTAAGTATTCTATGTTCTATTACGTGATCTAAATTAAAGAAGGATCTTGTATATCATAGGGTATTATTATATAGATCTATACAAACCAACCACAGGCTAAATACCCTAAGTGGAGATTGAGAATGGGTATGACCTAAGTGGGAATGAAACAATCAGGTTTTTATCCCACTAGAAAATTATGTTATGTATATACTTTACTTACTTTTTATATTAAATTGTGAAAAAACTGACATGAAATCTATACTGAGTATATTCATATGCTTACTCCATATTCTAAAATTATTTTTACAGATGCTTGATGGATCGGAGTTGGAGGTTGAGAGTGCTGACAGAGTCCGTGCCGTGATTAAGAATTTTCTATTCTTTTAATATTTAGTATTTAATTAGAAAACATGCTTTTTAAATTAGAAAATTTTATTTATTTAATGTTCAAAATAGATGTTGAATTTTTAAAAATAAGTGCTGATTTTATATTACATTAGTGGATTAAATTATTTGATGTTTTTGTGAGACAATAAAATAACTTAATTTGTTCCGCACAATTTTTCAAATTTTTGTATTACAATATGAGTAAATTGACTTTTCCTACGGATAAAGAAATTAATTGAGTAACCTCCGAGACATACGTTTCGGGGCGTTACAGAAAATGGAATGAATTTGATGGGCCCGGTATAAAGGGAATAAAAATCCGTAAGAGAGTGAATTTGATGGGTTCAAAATTGAAGTAAATTAATGCAAGACTGAAAACGAAATTGGAATCTAGGTGATGTAGGATGAATAAGAAAGAAAGAAGAAGGAACGGGGTGGAGAAACAGAGAGAAGGAAGAAGAGGAGAAGAAACTAGAGGAAGAGAGGGGAGGGAGAAAACGGCTGCAAGCCACCAAAAATATTTCAATTCTAATTCATCATCAACTGTCTCAAATGAGAAACAAAACAGAAATAAATAGCAAAACGCAAACCCTAAAGACTTGGGCCAAACCCACTAAACAAGCCCAATAACGAAAACATAAACAATAGTCCAAATAAAATATAACTAATAGTCCAAAGAGAAAATAAATGATAAATGGATGTCCGCATCAACTCTCCCGGGGTGGGAGAAAAACTCGACCCTGTCGAGTAGATAAAGTAGAATGTTGCACTGAATCTGATGCGAAAGGTTCCAAGTCATGCCACGGGGGACGATCTTTCTCGATAACTAAATACCGAAACTCCACAAATGATAACAAGGATAGTTGTAGCTTATCCTCAAGGATATGATCCAACCAAGGAGGACGATCTTTCTTTGTAATCACATACCGATACTGAACTCCCAATAGTAAAAATTCATGCCACTCATCCCCAAAATCTTCCTCATTGGTCAACACAACCTGTTTATCTAAAATAGCATCAATTACATCTTTGTGTGCTGTGACATGTGTTATTGGAGTGAAAATGATAATATCTTTAGGTTGGGGATCCACATAAGGAAGTAGAAAAGGATCATCAAGGAAATTAAAAAGACCTTTATAAGTAACTAAGTTTTCAATATGTAAAGTAGAGAGGTGGCCAAAATGTGATGAAAAATTAATGACATGTGCATATGGACCAACATGCTTTAAAACTTTAAAAGGACCAGCACTACCGGCTTGCAATATAACATAATCCCCAATATGAAATTGAAAATATTGTTTATGCAAATCAATTTGAAATTTATATAATGCATTACTTGCGTGAAGTTGTTTATTGATCTTAATATGCAAGC
>NC_036242.1:25665771-25686370 GCF_002742605.1 Olea europaea var. sylvestris | reverse complement strand
GGGAGGAGGTGGAGCCAATGAAGCCAAATGATGATTATAAAAAATTTTATCCTTATTTTTCACAATTGGAGGAACATCAGATGGGGGTGGTCCTAAAAGGGACTTAACGGGAGGAATTGGAGCCAATGACACCGAAAGATGATTGTCAATATGCTTTCTACATGGAAAAGGAGATTGTGGACTATCGCGACCTTTACAATTATTTTTCCAAATAGGAGAAATATTAGACGGAGACGGTTTTATGATAGACTTATGATGAGGCGACGCTAATGAGATGGGTGAGCGACGATGACCACGCTTTTCCTATGGAGTACTAATAATCAACTCATAATCTCGAGCTAAAGAGTAAGCGTGATCAAGAGTAGTGACACCTCGAAGGAAAAGCTCGCGCTTAAGATCATCTCTCAGACCTTGGCTAAACCTACTCAAAGTCGTGCTCTCATCCTCAATTAAATGACATTTGATTCGAAATTCCTCAAATTGCGCGATATACTCAGTCACTAATTGATTTCCTTGTTTAAGGGCATTCCATTGAGTAAGAATTTCAAAATTATCTCGTTCTCGCTCACGAATCTGATCCTTATTCCTATCCCTATCCTTACGATCGGGTCGAAAGTATTTTTGATTACCTTGTCGACGAAGTTGTCTATTATGGGACACCTTAAAATTATTAACATCAATCGAATGAGGGATGTGTTTAAAATTTTTCGAACTAACAGATAGGGCCTTACTCTCTTCAAGAGTAGCGGTCATTTGAGTTTGAATAGCCGCTATTTGTCGGGTGAGTGCATCGAATTGTGAGGGGTTCATGTTTAAGGTACTAGAGCTAGAAGTGACAAGATGACCAATATGTAACTATATGCAAAGCAATACTACCTAAATGAAATGCAATAGAGAGATCAAGATGCATCAAGGACCAACGATTAAAACATCAATTTGAAATTCTCTCTCTCTCTTTTCTTCCCTTCCAAAAATGCAAGTTAATAGTGCTGATACTTGTAAATAATAAAGCAAGGGTCCAATGCTTGTTAAGATCAAATGGTATTGTCAAGATTTCCAATCAGGTAGATAAAAGAGGTCACAATGGCACATCAATTCAGTGAGATAAATGGGGCAACAATGGCAAGTCAATTCAATGAGTGATTCCAGTCAAGTGAAGTTTGAGGCCAAAGTTGTGATAGTAACAGCAACACAAAGAATCTAAGTGATGCACTTTTAAAATAAAACAGCAGTATAAACCAATGAGAATTAGGAGTCGCAACTCCCTGTAGTTTAGTTTTGATTATTTGTATGCCGCTTGATTTGAATTGCCAACTTATGAGCTCCAACTATGCTTCTATTCTTCCCTTCGTGTCCAATGGTTTTAACCTCTGTTGACTGTAACTTGTGTTGGCTCTGGTGTGGACGTAAACTGAGTGTGGTGACTGTGGCTTTTAGATTGTTGAGATGGACGAGGAAATATATGAGTGTGGTAACTGTGGTGGAAGTGTATGATCTTGGGTTGGTGGTGGTGGCCTATGGCGATGAAGCGGTAGTGTTCTAGATGCCTGGGTACAATAGATAATGAAGTGGTAGCGTGATGGTGATTAGAGGCGATGGCAGCAAGAGAGTGGTTGTGAGAGAGGAATTGGGTGAAACTGTGAGGTATTTGATGTTAATTGATTGGTTCTAATCGGGCTTGGTCGGATATTTGGGACTGGGCCAGATGGGAAGGGGTTTAGATCCTGTTATAGAGATGGGCCAGTTTGGGTTAGTGTTTGGAGAGTGGGCTTGGGTCGTAGAAAGTGGGCTGGGTTAGTTGGTTTGTATGGTAATTGGGTCTTATGGATTGCGAATGAGTGGGTTACGTGAGTTTGGGCTGTGTTCAATATGGGCTGAGTTTAGACTGAAAATTATGTTGGGCTGGAATATATGTTGGGCTAGAATATATGGAATTGAAAAAAATATAAGCTAGGGTCTGAAAGAGCAACTTTAATGCAAAAGGAAGCAGCAAATCAATCAAATTGAACAGCAGAATATTTTTTTTTTTTTTTTTGGTAATTTTTGGGGGAAAAAAGTCTAATAGTTTGGAATTCGGGTGAACAGTACCCCGTGAACAGTATTATTATTATTTTTTATTTTTTTTTTTTTTTTTGGTAATTTTTGGGGGAAAAAAGTCTAATAGTTTGGAATTCGGGTGAACAGTACCCCGTGAACAGTATTATTATTATTTTTTATTTTTTTTTTTTTTTGAACTAGGAAAGAAAACTGCTATCTTCCAACAAATCTTTTTCTTTTCTGCTGTTCGGCAAGGTTTGGGAATTGGGAAAGAAGAAAATTTTGAGTTGTAAGAGAAAAATACCCAAGATTTGGCTCTGATACCAAACTTGATGTAGGATGAATAAGAAAGAAAGAAGAAGGAACGGGGAGGAGAAACAGAGAGAAGGAAGAAGAGGAGAAGAAACTAGAGGAAGAGAGGGGAGGGAGAAAACGGCTGCAAGCCACCAAAAATATTTCAATTCTAATTCATCATCAACTGTCTCAAATGAGAAACAAAACAGAAATAAATAGCAAAACGCAAACCCTAAAGAGAAGGGCTTGGGCCAAACCCACTAAACAAGCCCAATAACGAAAACATAAACAATAGTCCAAATAAAATATAACTAATAGTCCAAATAGAAAATAAATAATAAATGGATGTCCGCATCACTAGGTATACTCTAGGATAATGGCTTTGGTTGGAATTTTAATCTGGGTTTAATGTCATATTCGTGGAGGAACTACTTAGTCAAAATTCGAGACTTACAGAGAGTAGAAGGAGAAGAGGACTGTTGTTGCCATTTCATGTGCAAAGCCATCACCTGATTTCATTTCACGTCTAATTTGTGCCACGTGAGATTTTTGTCCGCCATGTGGCACATTCCGTTAGTTTAGGTAGACGGAGATGAGATAGATAAACAAAGGGTAAGTACTTGGATAGATGGGTGAGCAACGGATTATGTTTTGTTGTTCAGGTGAGCAAGTAGTAATGTAAACCAAAGTTGGGTAAGCATTAAATTTACTCGTTGGAATACTCTTACTAAACAAAATCAATAATTCAAGACCAAAGAATGCTAACAAATTAGTCCTTCCATTTGCACAAATTCCAATAAAGAAGAACCAACAACACAATACTTGCAGCAATTACAAACAATACACTATTACAAACTAATGATATGTGGCATGCAAATTCTGATTCCTTTCATAAAAACTAGTAAATTGACATAATGTTGTTATATTGATCTTAAATCACAAAAGAAATACAGTAACCACTCCTCATCCTCAACTAACTGAATTGCATTCTATGCTTGCCATGTGTCTAAAGGTTAAAATAATAATGAAAAAGATAATAAGTAGGGTTTCACAGTTTGGAACTAGGAAGTCTTTTGTACAGAAGCACCAACCCCTATTAAATTCACGAAACAATAGTAGGACCCTCAGTGGGGTCCTGGTGGGCCAAATGATCCACCAACCTAAAATTCTTTTTTTTATTAGGAAATTAGATGTGAAGCCTCATTCTTTGGGAAATTATTTCTTTTCTATTTCTCGTGAAATGGAATTTGGGATCCGTTTAAGTGCTCCAATTTCTATCTTGTTTTGGCGGTTTTAATGTAACAGAATTTGCTATGATTTTTATATTTTTCACTTGAATTGATTATTTTCATTAATTGTGATGGAAAAATAATTTAAAATAAATACGCTTTTTCTTTTGATGACATAATGTTAATGAATGAATTATTTGAGATAAAAGTGATAAAAATGATGTTGGAGATAAAAATGGTGACAAACTTGGTGATGTTTGAGACAAACATAAATCTGTATTCTTTCCAAGTTTGATTGTGCCCCCAACAACTCAAAATATCCATGTCCACAATTAGGACCAGGCAGTGCGTCAGAAGGCACATCGTACAACACATGGATACGTCAGACATTGGAGGCAGAATCCAATAGACTAACTACTAAGACAAAAAAAATAACACACAATTCACAAGCTCAAAGCTCTTTTAAGAGCATAAATGCATAAACTCAGAGCCAAATTGTCCAGATACAGCTTAACCAAGGATAAAGAATAACACTAGGATGCGTTAGACATTGCAGTGACGGAATTCGATACAATAACTACACAGACGTAAAACATACACACATCATAAAGGAGTAAATTTGGAGAAAGATTAAGTCACAATCTCGAGGAAAAACGAAATAGTAAATAGAAAGGGAAAGGAACCTGGAGCGAGCAACGTTGCCGCACTTGATGCACTTAGGTTTATTTAAACCGCGGAGATTCCGGGAAGAATTTATACCGGAGGAGTGAGGTAACGCCGTCACATCGGGGGAGGCGACGCTGCTGTTACTTTTCACCGGTGAAGAGGCTGCCATTTTTGCACGATTCAATTATTACTGGTTTTAGTTTGGCTCCATTTTTATTTTTATTTTTCCCTTTCTTTCTGGGAATCAGTTTTTTGAATTAGAGATGAACGAGGGAACCCAAAACCTTTCTGATTTTTTTCCTCCTAATGTTACGACTCCCCTCTATGGCTCTGTCGGAATTCGGACTTTCTCAGGGTTTTCGTTTTAGGTTAAAAAGATACCGGGTCAAAATGGATTCGGTAATATGGTGTCAACCCGATGAATCGGGTTTGGACGATTTATTCGGAGCCACCGAAATTTCAGTCCCAATTTATGGGGCCTATATCAAGCGTCCATGCAGCAGCCCACCAACGATGTCTGCTTAGTTCGGTATAATGGGAGGAGATTTTTCTATTTGACATATCACTGTTCTTTTTTATGGAAAGGTTTATATTGTTCTTAATGAAATGATTCTTTCTATATTGCAACATATGTTCTGATCTTTAATCATTTTATTTTCTATTTACTCTATTTTGGATATTTGAATATAAAATCATTTTATAATCTAATAAATAAGAATAATCTGCAACTTTCATATCATATTTTCTTAATAAAATACCATATTTTTCAAATGGTAAATTTATATTTTTTAATTAAGATATAATATTCTTTATTTCTTCTAACATTCTTTTTAATAAATTATCTAATATTTCAATTGTATATCCTGGCATTTATCAAAACAATAATCATGTAATTGTCCTTACGATTCTTTTAAGATCTTAAAAAAATTCATTCTAATTTTAACAAAAGTTTAATAGTTTTATCTTAGATTTGATCTAGAGCTGTATTCTTAGAACCGAGTGACCTTTGAGCTCTGAATTTGTAAACTACTTCCTTCAACGGCCTCCTGCTTTCACGGAATTGTTACTATTTCAGTTACTTGCTAACACCGTATCAACTTCTAAAGAATAAAATTCTAGACTTCTGTTAAAGAAAATTCTATTTTTTCTAAAATAAGAAGGAAACTTTCTATTAGATTTTTCAAAAATCTATGGGGAAAAGATTTAAAAATTCATATTGATATAAAATATTGAAATTCTATTTCAATCAGGATTGATACGAGACTTCTATTTAGTACAAAGGGATTTTCAAAAAAACTGGCTTTTCAAATTAAGAATGGGATGTTGCTTACAACTCAAAAATTCAAGATAAGTTGTGATGATTTTCTTCTATGGTAATGTTTCTATTTATACAAGTTTTTGAGACTCTATTACATCATTGATTATATCAGCAAAGGCTCTCTTGCCTCTCTATTTTCTTCTTTGGGCTTACATCTTCACATATTGGTTCAACTTTTCTATTCAAAGAGTATCTTTTTCTATTATTGCTCTTTATCTTCAATATCTTTACATGTAGTTTTATTGTCCTTCATACACATTTGTCAAAATGTATTTTATCTTCTTCTTTCATTTCTTCGCATGCGGTTGGGGCACTCCCTTAATTGGTAAGATTCTTTTGTAGTGGTAACATCCTGAAAATTGATGTATATCAAATCTTGTAATATAGTCTTTTAATATTTCTGATTTTGCATATCATCCATTGGATACCAACTTTCAATTTTCATATTGGCACAGGCACGAGAATTTTTTATCAAACAAATTTTTGGCAATGTTGTAGATGACTTTAATTCCAAGTACTCTTCTATGTCTGATCCATAATTTTGTCACTGTTGGAACTTTTCTATTATTCTCTGTAACATCAATTTGGAAATTGATTGCAACATATCCAATTGAGATTATGTGTTCAACTGGATAGTAAACAACTCCATCATATTCTAGACTGATTGAATAGAATTTTAAAAATATCTTCCTTCTCTTGGCATATCTGGATACTTCCTTAATAAATATGTCATCAAAATTTGAAATTTCAATAAAATCTTTTCCTGGATAAATCAAATCCATGAATCCATAGTATGTCATGATTTTTATGAATGAAGAATCACCTCCTTCCATGACTTTTATTCTGGGGTAAACATTATTTTTCGGAGAAATGAAATATGAATCATTTATTTTTATTTCATAAGCGATTTTGACTATTTCGACATATTTTTCTTCGTTTGGATCTAAAGGAATTTTATCTTCTTGGTCTATGATACTGATTGTTTTGATATATCTTTTATTTCCATGTATCATAACATTCTTGGTTGATGATACAGAAATGGAATCTCCTTTATTATCAGTTGGTATGTTGTCACGTCTGGGTCCACTGCTACTTCCAGCTATCCCTGTTTGGTATTGATTTGGAAAACTCATTTCTGAGCTCTTTGGTATATCTGTTTCAAACAGTATATTATTTAGTTGTGCTGCAATAGTATCAACTTGATTTTTGAGTTCTATGACATATTTATGATGCTCAGTAGTGATATTCAACAATATTTTCATATTTGAGTTGAACATCTCTGAGATCTGGGTTGCTCCAAAGCTTATATCTTCAGATTTTTCTTTAAAAAAATTTGTCTTTTCTTGTATATGTATAATAGATTGGTATAACTCCATGACCTTGGCTTTATCCATCGGCAAATTTTATGTTTCCGCTGAGAAAATCTACAAGAAAATTATTAACTTCTTTAATATAGACTATATCAAAATTATAAAATCCTAAATAAACTTGCCATCTATGAAGCATTCTGTATTTTAGTTCTGAGGGTAACTTATTCCTGACTAATCCTACAACTTGAGAATTATCTGTTTCAACAATTAATTTCTTAGATAATAAAAACAATGAAAACTTTTTTATTCCTCTAATAATTGCTAGTAATTCATTTTCATAAGTAGTATAATTTCTTTCTACTTGGTTAAAAGGTTCCACTTGAGTATCTACAAATTTCATTAAAATATGTTTTTAATATTGCAGCTCGATATTTATCTGAGGCATTGGTATTAACAATCAAATTATCTTTTTCATCTGATAATCTTAATTTTGGTAAATTTTTGCATTCTTCTTTTAATGATTTAACTATTTCTATATGTTCTTCATTCCATCCCTTAATATTTATTTTTCTAAGTAAAATTTGGATTTTATGTCTTTTCTTAGAAAGATTTTCAATAAATCCTTCTACATAATTTAAACATCCTAAAAAATTTTAAATTTGCTCCTTGGATTCTAATTTATTTGGAAAATTTTCTATCTTTTTGGATATATGAGTTTGTAATTTTATCCATCTTTTATCTATTGATAATCTAAGAAAGTCTATCTCTTGTTTTTCTATTATAGATTTCTTTTTAGATAATACAATTATTTTTTTTTTACATTCATTAATAAATTGGATTAAATGATTTCAACGATCTTCTTTACTATTATAACATATTAATATATTATCAATATAAACTATTAAGAATTCATTAAACTTTTTAAATATATTATTCATCTTTCTTTGATATATTTGTGGTGCATTTTTCAAACCAAATGGGATAACTAACTACTCATATTTTCCTTGAGGTGTGTTAAATGCATTATATTGTATACTATCTTCTCCCATTTTTACTCACCAAAATCCTGATTTACAATCAAATTTAGAATAATATTGTTTTCTTCTTGCAAGATTTATTAGTACTTCCTTATTTGGTAGAAAGTAACTATCAAATTTAGTTTATTTATTTAATTCTTTATAATTTATAAACATTTGAGTGTTCCATAACCATAAAGGCTGGACTACTATGAGGTCAATTACTGGGTCTAATAAGTTTTTGTTATAATAATTCTTTTATCTGGTTTTTAAATTCTTGTGTATCTTCTATTGTATACATCATTGGTCTTACTCTTATTATAACATTTTCTGTTAATTCTATTTTGGCTTCTGAGTGATGTGGCTTCCAAAATAATAATGGATTTTCTCCATAAATTTTTTCTAATTGTTTAATGTTTTTTTTAATATTCATTTCTATTCCTATTTTTAGAACTTTTTTATATAATATTCTTTTATTTTTTATTTCATTATTAAGAATTTGTTTTTTCTCCTATTTATCACCACGCTGGGCTGACTGAACTCTATAAAGTTTAAATTCTCTCGAAATTTTTAATAAGTGTCCACAAGGTGTTTGTAGCATTATCATATAATTATTTTGTTTATAATATTGAAATTGTTGTATGAAATCATTTCTTAATAATATATCACATTCTAATTTATCATATTTATAAATTTTATTTATTGTTACTTGTTTACTTTCAAGAATTATATTAACTTTATCAGCACTATTAATTATTTGAGTACTTTCTCCTGTAACATTAGTTATTTTTATATTACATTATTATTCCATGATTTTATTAAAAAACTTTTAAATATTGTTATATCACTTCCTGTATCTATTAAAGTACAAGTTGTTATATTTATTTCTATAATAGTAATTTGTATATACACAATTAATGGAAAATTTATCTTATTATTCATCCAATTATTTTTACATAATGTAATTTGTCCATTATGAACAATATATAATCATTCTCTTTTTATACTATAATCTTCTAATCCGTTTAGAAAACTCATTCCTAAAAATATATGAGGGTTTATATCCATACTTCTATCTATATGACATGGTACTAAAAGATCTATTCCTCCTTTTTTTATTGGTACCTTAACTTCTAAACCTGTTATATGTACTTGTCCATCAAAATTTACATACTTATATGGTTTAGTTTTATGAGTTATGAGTCATTTGTTTCTAATCGAAGCTATATAACATTCAGTAGCTCCTGTATCTATTAATATATTTGGTCCATTTATATTTTCTCTTCCATTATAATATACTCCTTTTATTTTTATGTTTCCAGCATTCCTATATAGTTTTACTTCTTTAATTTTGTTGATTTCTTCTAACTGATTTTTATTAGGTATTCTAAAACTTTTTGATATTTTAATTAATTTTTCATCCTTAAATGTTATGTTATTGGAACGTTCTCCTTCATTTAATTTTGTTATTTCAGGTTTATTTTTTGCTATACTAAATTCATATTTTTTTTGGAATTAAACTTATTTGTTTATTTGGTTCTATTAATTTATTAATATCTTTACATTTTTTATGAACTTCAATATATGATTTATTTGAATAGATATTTCCATAATTAAAATTGGTAAATGTGTATAAAGCTCTATATTCTATAGTCATAATTTGATCACCTGGTTGCATAATATCATCTCTATGAAGCTTGAAATATAGTTATAAAATTTCTATCTTTTAATGATACACAATATTTTGGATAGCATGTAAACATAATTTTTTGATATGCTAAATTTCCTTTTATTGTTCCTAAATGACTATCTTTTAAGTTTATTATTCTTCCATCATATAAAGTTATAGTTAAGGGTGAATCTATTTATTCTCTAAATAGTGATTTAAACATTATTTGTATTCCTGCTAAAGAAACATATTGGATTTTTTCACTTTGTTTTTTACTAATCTTTGTTAATAGTTCATCAACTAAATTTTTTGTTAAAAGATTTAATTTATATTACCCATAAGTTGTTCTTATATCTATGATTTTTTCTATTTTGTGATATTCATTTATTGCTATTTTTTCTCTTTTCCAAATTCTATCAAAGACTTCCTATTTTCCTATTTTTAAATCTAACGACAATTTTTGCAATTTTTTTAACTTGTTATTATCAAAAGTGACTTTTAATCCATATCCTTCTATTCCTTCATATTTTTATATATTTATATTGTTACTTTCTATTTTTTCAATCTCTTTATTCAGATCCTGATTCATCCTCTTCTGTTTCACTTATATATACTTCTTGGTCATAGTATTCTTCAATATCTAATATTTCACTTAATTCATCTTTTATTTCTAAGTATTCTTTATGTAATATTCTAACTTTCTTTTTATCATAATCAGAGCTTATATGACTTATTTCTCCACAATTCCAACATTTACATTTACATTTACATTTACATTGACTTTTATTTTTATTTTTATTCTTTTGTTGATTATATGGGTTATTTTTTCTTTTGTAATACATTCTTCTAGGTTTTATATATATTTTATTAAAATTTCTAAATTTTTTAAACTTTTTATTCTTATATTTTCTTTTTTTAATTTTTTTTTCAAGATTACATCCCCGTTGCACAGGGGTTTTCATATCTTCACAACATATTTTAGTTAATTTTCTTTATTTTTTCATTAATTGTCTCTGTTGACATATATATGCAAGTCTTTCGAATAAAAATTTTATTCTTGAATTTAAAGTTCTAGGTATTCCAGTATTATCTCTAACATATTTTTCAAATTCTATTTTAAAATATATTCCCCATGAACTCGGTAACTTATTATAATACATGTCTTGGTATACTTCTTGATTTTCATTACTATAAAATTGAACATAATAGTAATTTTTAAATTCACAAGTATATTCTTTAATTTTACACATATCACATATTGTTAAGTTCATTAATTTATTCTAGCATTATCTTTCTTTTTTTAATTTTTTTTTTCAAGATTACATCCCCGTTGCACAGGGGTTTTCATATCTTCACAACATATTTTAGTTAATTTTCTTTATTTTTTCATTAATTGTCTCTGTTGACATATATATGCAAGTCTTTCGAATAAAAATTTTATTCTTGAATTTAAAGTTCTAGGTATTCCAGTATTATCTCTAACATATTTTTCAAATTCTATTTTAAAATATATTCCCCATGAACCCGGTAACTTATTATAATACATGTCTTGGTATACTTCTTGATTTTCATTACTATAAAATTGAACATAATAGTAATTTTTAAATTCACAAGTATATTCTTTAATTTTACACATATCACATATTGTTAAGTTCATTAATTTATTCTAGCATTATCTTTTTCTCTTATTGATTTTTCTTCAGTATTTTTTATCCAATTTTCTCCTAGAAATTCATATGAAATAAATTTCACTAATTTTTCTATACATTGTCTATCTGATTTGATTATTTCTGTTTGTACATTTCTTTTTATTAATATTTTTGTATCATTGCTTATTACTTCCCACCAATTTCTAACATCTCCTTCAAAGGATACTATTAAAAAATCTATTCTTCTTTCAGTATTTTTCCATGTGTCATCTTTGTTATATAAAAAGAATAATATCATCGAATCTGCCCAAGTTAATAAGACTTTTTTAGTATCTATTTTATAATTTAAATCTAGTTTTGTTCCTCCATGATTAATTGTTTTATCATAATTATCATTTAATTCAAGCATATCTTTATATTTATTTCCTTTAAATGGTTGTCTATCTCTTACTTTATCATAAAATTGTCTATACGATTTATTATATATAGGTACATAGCTTTCATTTGTGTCATGTAATTCTTGTTTAAAGGTTATTATTTGATTAAGTCTTCCTCTAGTATTCATTAAACTTGGTAATCACTTATATCAGTTAACTTTAATTGATCAAAATTTTCTATTAGTAAATATAATTCTTCATTCATCTTATTTTTCTTCTACTTTTAATTTTTTTAATGATTTTTTTCTAGATTTTTCTTCCTCTTCTAGTATTTTTGGTAATATATTCTTTCTAAATTCATCATCCATACTCACTGTTTCTATTACTTTATTTTCTTTTTCTATATATTTCTTCCCTATTCGAGTCATTTTTTTTCTATAAGTTTTTTTTTTTTTTATCTATTTTCTTACTTTTATTCTTATTATTTTCTTTTAATTCTATAATCTCAATTTTTAATATATTTATATCATTTCTTTTTTTTTTTTACTTCATTTCTCAAATTTTGTACATCATTTATTAATATTTTTATTAATGATTTTAATTCTCCATATATTCACCTATTGACATCTTAATTTTTTTCTTATTTTTAACTCATAAGTTAATTTGCATCTTTTATCTTCTTTTTTATCTATTATTTTTCCAAATCTTCTTTCTGCTATATCTGGATCTACTAATTCTTCTTTTACTATAGTAAAATATTTGCTCTCAAATCTTAGTTTTTCACATTTTAATTTTGTTAATTGTCTATTATTTGCTATTCTCGTTCCTTATGATATTAACATTATATTTCTTATTTCTTCTTGTATTTTATCCATTTTTAAAAGTAGTTTATTCAAATTTTGATGTGTATTATCAATTGTACTCATATTTTTCTTTATAATATAAATTATTTTCTTCATCTTTATATATATTAATAATTTTTTCATATGTATAAATATCTTTTATTTTTTCTGTTATTAATTTTTCTAATATTTATTCCTTTATTTCTTTAGGAAGTTCTTTAATTTTTGTCAAGGTTATTATTTTTAATTTATTATGAATAGATTTTAAAAATATATAAATACATTTTTCTTCTTCTAAACACCTATCTATTTTTCTTATTTTAATTTCCATATGGCTCTGATACCAATATATGGGGGCTACTTAGAGCGAACAAAAATCAATTAAATCAAATAAAAATATTAATCAAATAAATCAAATAAAAATTATCAAATTTCAATCAATGTTTAATTTTAAGGACTAAAATAGAAAGTTTCTATATTATGATGCCTTGTTGTATAATATCCAAATGGAGGACATTTTTGGTATGTAAATTGCCTAAGGGTCATTTTGAAAAAGTAAACCTTTTGAAAATGTTATTTCCATAAATTTCCCGTAGAATGGGTTCTAAAACATTATTGGACAACTAACAAAAATACCCTTAAAATTAGAGTATTTTTGAAAAATCATGTGAAAATATTTTTGGGAAGTAAAAAATATTGTGTAATATTAAAAAAAGTGACACAATGTAACTTTTTTTTTTATATATATAAAAATTGTTACTTTTTAATTAAAAAAAAAAAAAG
Source organism: Olea europaea var. sylvestris (assembly GCF_002742605.1). Taxonomy (NCBI): domain Eukaryota; kingdom Viridiplantae; phylum Streptophyta; class Magnoliopsida; order Lamiales; family Oleaceae; genus Olea; species Olea europaea. The sequence goes on along the minus strand of NC_036242.1, from coordinate 25,673,180 downwards.
GTGAGACAATATCACTTTTAAAAGTTAAGTGTCATTTTTTTTATTAAAAAATAACATACAATGCCACATTTATAGAAAATTGATGTTCGTCATTTAAAAAAGTGATAGAAATCAAGAAGGTAACTAAAAAAAGTGATCAACACTAATTTTTTTTTAAAAAGTGACAAAAATCCAAAAGAATTAATCTAGTGGTACATAATGAGGTGTATCTAAGGGTGTACATCCCCTCACATGGGGTGTGAAGTGTTTTTTTTATTTAGGTGGATCCCACACCCCATGTGAAAAGGGTGTACATGTTTAGATACACCCTTATATACCACTAGCACAACCAAATCCAAAAAAATTGGCAGAAATTTTAAAAAATTGACGAATTCAAAAAAGTGACACTAATTAAAAAGAGTTACATAGATTAAAAAAAGTGACAAAATTAAAAAAAGTGATAAACAAGAAAAGTGACAAAAATTCAAAAAAATGACGAACTAAAAAAAGTGACATTTCCCTACTTCTAGCAGAGCTCCAAATCAGGAAGACACAGGATTATGGTGGACAAAATCATAACACAATATTTGTAGCTCGGTTGGATAAAGGCTAATAGACATTCGTAATCATTGTTCAATGAACTCTACAACATTTGCCATCAGCATTTGCACCACGAACATGTTCAATTTAACAACAGATTAATTCTCAACACACAATGGTCAATTTTGAAGTCACGAAGCCAAAAAAATTGGTTCTAATACCAATTTGTGGAGAAATCATCACCAACAACCAAATAATTAACACAAAGTTAGCTCTATAATCAATTGACAGTGAGAATTAATTAAGTGAGTGAAATGACAATACTTTACTATCAAAACTCCAATTGATTGGCTCCAAAAGCGGACGAATCTAGGTTCAGATCAAGGGCTCAAAATCACACAGCAATACCATCCAAATTGGGTCAAGATTACTCACTCAAAGACCGCAGAAGAATAACCTAAGAATCGATCAAAACGATGCACACAGAGGCAGCCAAACAGGGATATTGAACGGGGGCGGTGAGCATGGGAAAACGCACGGGATAGAGGCCAAAGTCTGGTGCTCAAGCACCGATTAGAGCACCAACTGAAGAAAGAAGAAAGATAGCCACACGAATGAACAAAAGTCATAGCAACCATGAAGAGGAGCAAAAAGAGGCACAACCAATTTATCTCAAGAAAAGCCAAAGAAGCTGTGTGTGATAGATCATCCAGATTTGACAAAGACAAATCACTTATTTAGGGTTTGGTTGGGGTTGAATTGCATTCATCTTTCTTTCTTCAGAGAACGTAAATTGTACGGGTAACAAAAGTTTGCAAAGTGAAAGGGTAATTGTTAATTTTTTAATTAACGGGCTGAATTGGACCTAATTATCCCAACATTATTTACACCATATCTCCTTTTCCTATAAAAATTAAAACAAGCTTCATTTTGGGAAGAGTACACAAACCAGGTTTTAAGTATACATAATTCAAAATTCAAGTTACAAGTTTGATTAATGCAAAATTCAGATTTTAACTAATTAATTAAAAATATTTATTAAATAATGATAATAAAGTCACAGTTACACAATTAATGGTTACAGATATACAATTATAGATCACAGATTTATTCGCTGGTCACATATGATCAAATTAATTGGGCACATATTTTTTCAAGGCCACAAATCAAAATTTTGATAGGTCACAAATTATTTCAAGGTCACAGATCAAAGAATTTGGTCACGGATCAAAAAATTGTGGGCCACATTTTATGTCATTGGTCACACATCCAAAAAATTATATATCGCAAGTCACATATTTTCAAATTTGATGGCCACATATTACTTTTTTAGTCACAAAATGATGAATTTCAAGGTCACAAATTAACACTCACTCACAGAGGACCAAATAATTGGTCATAGACACCAAATATAATTGGTCACAAATACCCGCCCGTCACCGCCACCATCATTATCAACAACACAACCACAACCACCAACAAACGCCGACCACAACCAAACTACCAACAAAAACTACCACTGTGTCTTACACTACCTCCACTGTAGTTAGAATCCACCATGACTGCCACCACCAAACACACCAACATAACTACCGTCTCCATCACCAACCGACCATTGCCAGAAACCATCACAACAACCAGGACACAATCACAGCCAGAAACAACCACCGAACATAACCAACAATACAATTTCCTCCCAACCTCAACACCACCACCCAAATCACCTCTGCCAACACAAGCACCACTACTACCATCAGCGCCGCCGACCCCATTAGCAAAACAACCACAATCACCACCATTTTCAACCATCAACAAACCAAGATTTTCAACTACAAAACCACCCCCATTGACACCAACAAAAATCAGAGTCCTTTTGGATTACTGGAATCAGATGTCTAGGGAGTAGATGCCACCGCATAGCGTCGAAGTTCAAGCATCATTGGAAGTGGAGGCATGTGAGAAATACTGTTGGAGTAGAGGCAATCACCACCAGCTGCAGTAGCATCGATCGACGTCGATCTTAAAGCGCCACCAGTGGCGAGGAGCCATGAGCGGCCTCTGCAGGGTCGTGTGCGGCTGAACTGAAAGCAACGCACATCGGACTTGCTGGTCGGTCGGATCTCTAAGCGAAGCTCCATTTGAAGAAGAAATGAAAGGTGGATGAAGTACCGAGAAAGGATAGGAGGTAGAGACGAAAATGGATTCGGAAGAGAATAGAGTTGGCTCCGAGGCGGTGCTCCGGCGACGGTGCTTGGCAACGGTGACGATGAGTGGGAAGAGGATATAAAGAAAGAAGACGAGAAGGAAAGGGGAAGATGAGAGAGAAAATAATTTAGGTTTTAATTGGGTGGATGGGATGGGGTTTCAATTGGGGATGGAAACTTGACATTTGCACAAATAAACATTATAGCAGATTTTTGAATTGTGCATTTAAAAAACCTGGATACGTGTAATTTTATCCTTCATTTTTACTGTCACTATAACTCCTCATTTTAATCACAATTTCACAAAAATTACTCTATTTTAATTAAAATCCATTTCTAAACCCTTTATTTTCCAAGAGAAATTAGGTCCAGTACACTAAAAACAACAACAAATTAAATTACTACCCTAAAAAAGGTAAACCCACCCAAAACCGTAACTAGTACTCTAAATACTCCAAAATCTTCCAAATTGATCATAAAGCTCTTCATTTATAGAAAGAAAAAATCTAACCACGCGAAGAAGGCTATTCATCTACTGATCAACAACTCCTCCCATGCAACACAAGTAATTAAGGACTCAAAACATAGATGAAGAAAGTTAATCAATGGGGTGAAGGGAAAGTCAAGTTTGGTTAAAGAAGCTAAAGAAAAAAATTATTCACAGGCTTATAAACCTAACATTAATCTATATTTTCATGGTTTTAAACTTGTTTATGGTTTTAATTCGATTTTTTTACTTTGAAATGCTTCACCCTATACTAACATTTTATATCTTTTGGTTTATGCTTATTTTCTCTTTAAAACTAGAGCAGTTTAATGTTTGATTTAATCCAAAATATGCTATATGGATTTCTGTTTATGAAGATGGTTCATAATTTCTTTTGTCAAGAAAAGGGGGTAGAGTTAGGAGATGTTACATGTGGGGACCATTTCTATTATAAACTTAATTTCCCTTGCAGTAGCAAAAATTTTGAATTCTAGATTCTATTTCGATATTGTTGGTGTTGTTTCTTTCTATGAATTATCAAGGAGTAGATGAATGACTTAGTTGTAAACAATTTTTTCTTAATAGTAATAGGTTCAGTAAAATCATCCTGTTTGTTGGAAACGGGACGAGGTTATATGGCACGATATGAAGTATTGATTGCAAAAACAAGAACGCAAGAAATAAAAATTCAATTTGGCAGATAAATTAGATAATTCATTCAACTATAATGGAGAGAGAAATTGCAACAATATTATGTTCCTACGCAATTCTAACTTGCTATAATAATGAGGTAAAACTATGTTCTAACTATAAAGAGAAGCCAACTATATATATGGGTATATGTCAAACTCTAATAATAGCCATAAAAATGAAAATTAGGTCAAAAAAATGAGTGAAATAAGCAAAAAAAAGGAAAACCTGAACAACAGCAATACTCGAGTGGCAGGTGAGCACCAGTCGAGTTGTAAGCAAGCGGCATGTTCTTTGCTGAAAATTTCATCTCCTCTCAAGCATCCAGCTAGTGGTAAGCTAGCACCGTCAATCCTATTTTTCCTCCTTGGACCCTATTTGGATGTTTTTAAGGCCCAATACACCAAACCATGCAACACTAGATGAATTTAGGTAAAAAAAAAAAAAAAAAAAAAAAACCCAACAATCTTTACCTTGACACAAATTTCATTGCAACAAAAGGAACTCCAAAATTTCTCCAACTGGAAATAAAAACTCGATTGCAAAAAATGAACTGAATGAACCAAACTAACTTTTCCAACAAACAAAAAATTCTCCACTTCTTTCATAATATCCAACTAGAATAAATGAATCCAAACAATGCTCTGTAGAATTACTTTGGATTCCCAAAAACCACAAATAATCTAAATATTATTAAACAAGATCGTAACACACCCTCGAACAGAATCAACTCAACTAAATTATTTTGTAGAAGGCCCCTTGCTAGACTTAACACCTTTAAATACACTTAAAACATGCGCAACAAAATCAGCTTCTAGGTACCTATATCTCCTAGTTCTATCCCTAAAAATTGAATACGATGACATCGCAGGTAACGGTGGTGGTAAAGTGGTATTACCTATATCCTCTGAACTTGAATGATCTGTATTTTTCAACACGAACCTCAAACCAAATCTCAGCGGTACTGTACCAAACTGAATATCCACCACAGTACTAAACCTTCGCTAATTAATCTTCAAGGATTCTGTACAACCTTGCAGGATGTAAAACTAGAACTTTTTCCATCCTTTAAATATATCCTGGACATCTTTACATATCTTCAAATCTCTATCTCCATCAATGAACTCAAAACCTTTTGAATTAAGAGTAACCAACGAGATGAGATTTTTCTTTAAATTTGGAACATGTTTGAACGTAATCAAGTGTTCTTAATGCTCCATCCAATTGCTTAAGTATGACTCTACCAATAGCTACCCCGACAAGGTGTATTGTTTCCCATGACTAACACGCCTTTCAAAGCTATTTCATATGTTGAAGATAAATTTCGATTAGGACATATGTAAAAAAGATAAGCTAAATCCAGAATCCAATCATTGTTAGGATTGGAGTCGCCGTCAAAAATAGCTTAGACATCTCTATCACTCAAATATTTCTCTGTGACATCGGCTTTGCTTGAAGTATCTGATTGCCTTTCTTTCTGATTTGAAGTCAACTTTCCTTTGTTCTACAACTTGAAACAATCGTTCTTGATATGTCATTTCTTCTCGCAATTAAACAAACTTGATTATCGAAATTAGACTTCTACTTGTCCCTTTCATGACCAATATCTCTAGCCTCAAATCCAATCGGATGTTTCATCTTCTCCTTGGAAAGTAAAATATCATATGCATCTTCAATGATGAGAGTATCATGACTTATAAAATTGTGTCTCTAAACAAAGTAAACATTACAGTTAATGAACACAAAAGAATTAATGTCAAATCTTTTTCATCGTACATTACCTCTAAAGTATCCAAATCAGCGACGATCTCCTTAAAAAAATATTTTAAGCCATGTGATCTTCCAACAATCCGTCTTCTATCATGCATTGAGAATACAACCTCTACTTCGTTGCCATTTGCTTGCCAGATTGTTGGCCATGCACAATTGCTTCAACTTCAACCAATGCATTTGTCTTTTTTCCTTCAAAACGTCATGAAAAATATTATTCGAAAGATGAAGAAAAATCTGTGAAAGTGTCTTTCGATCTTTCCGTTATTATCATTCATCATCTAAGTTGTGTGCATCTTGTCGAATCCCAACGGCACTCAAGCGCTAGTCAAGCAGTATGTCAGCGACATGTCATCTGCTGAAAATTTCATCTCACCACTCAAGCATTCAGCTAGTGGTAGGCTAGTGCTATCAATCCCATTTTCCTCCTTGAACCCTAGTTAGCCTGTCTTCAAAACGCAATACACCAAACCATGAAATCCAAGATAAATTTAGGTCACAAACCCAACACTATTTTTGTCATGCTTTATTCAGTAATATACTGTGATCCCCTAGCTAAAAAATATGTAGCTGAACACAGTTTTTTCATGTGGTATATTTGCTATATTTTATCAGTTTTGGCTTCTACGTGAACCTTTTTACTTTTACCTATATTAGATTGGTTTAATACACCTTTTACTCGATTTATTTATGAGAAAATCAGATAAAAATAACTTGACATTGACACTTGCCATTGGATAGATTATAAAATCAATCCTGATAATAGTATTCTTAAGTGAAAATGGACCCTACTTCATTATTATGTATTAAATATATCAAAATATACTAATACTATTACTTGTCTTTAGTGTTACAATTTTCACTAGTAGGAAGTCATGTCTTCTCCTAAGCTTATATTCCCTTCTCATTTTCAGAATGAACAATTACTTCACTGGAAAGCGATCATTACCTTTAACTAACAAGATTTTAAACCCGTAAATGGAGCATAATTTCCTTATTAATCATACAAGATGTTGATACCCACAATACACATGACGCGGTGAAGTAACGGAAAAGGTAAAAGTAAGTTCTTAATTATTTTGCAGTATATTAACGATCATGTTTAGGCGTTCATGAATTTGTTGTAAAATGCCAAAAAAATTAATAGGGTAGAATTAATTATTTTATGTGCTATATATTTCATAATTGAAAATGTTGGGAACTAAAATGATATATATACTAAATTCAATTTTATTTGGGTCAAACTTTTAAATATTGATAGAGTAATGATAAGTAGATATGGGGCTCATTGGATCAATCGTGATCAATCATGCATATTATGTTCGGGAAAAAGTATATAAAAGGTATTGTCTTGAATTGTTACCTAATTAAGTTAATCAATGAGTTATAATACAAAAGTGACACTTGTAGAACAAGTTTGATGGTAAGTTATTAATTGATTCGTACTAAATAAGGATTTTGTGTTTAAAAAAAATAAAAAATGAAAGAGGTATGGAGCAGCCACGTTTGTCAATTAGTTTTATTTTATGTTATTTCTTTGCTTTGATTTTGGGAATCGACAAGAGTTGTCAACCAGTTTTATTTTAATATTATTTTTGCCTTGATTTTGGGAATTGATAGGGATGGTTTTGGCATGTGTAGATTGGATAGAAATGGAAGTCATTGTTGATTTTATGGAAATACATAGATTGAATAGGAAATGAAGTGATTTTTTTTTTTCATGGGTTACCAAGATTGAG
>NC_036242.1:25630192-25665755 GCF_002742605.1 Olea europaea var. sylvestris | reverse complement strand
TTAGGAGGGGGTGGGGGGGGGGGGGGGGGGGGGGGGGGGCACGGTATCATGCATATTTATGGCCTATAAAAAATTTAATTTCCCATTTTAACTTTGAATACAATACAAAAGTAATCATTATCTACCCTAAAGTGAAAAAAGAAAAGAGGAAAACAGAGATACGTGTTACCGTGGCATCAAGTAGAAATTAAAGATTTGAGAACGTGAATTTCTTTTTTCTCTTCCAACAATCCTTATTATCAATCAAGGTAAGATTACGAGGTGCAGTTTATGTTATCCCGTTTAATTATTTGTTTTCGTGTCCATGAATTATCGTACTTATGAAATGTTAAAGATATGATATGATGTGAAATATTATCATATGGTCATCCGATACCAAATATATGATATGTACTGAGCTTTTACCAATTTTAAAGATATGATAACGATATAATTTTTTCTTTTGAAGCATGATTCAAATATTTTATTCGAAATCGCAACATAAATTTTATGTCCTACTAAGTATTCTTATGTACTTATCTTTTTTCCTACTCCTTACAGGTTATAATGGGTCGTTGGTTGGCAGGCGATGAGGTATTGCCGGGCTGTCAGGACCTATGGGACATAATAAAAATAATTCGGTGTAATAATTTTTTTTTATTTCGGCAATTTCTTTGTTTAATTCATAAGAACTTTTATTTAAAAATTTTAAATATGTTTTAATTGTGTTATGAATATAAAACTATGTTATGTTTTATTGGTGGAATAAATTTTTTTATATGTATTTGAAATACATCCTATTTGATAGTCATTTAAATTATAAAATTTGGGTCGTTACATTAGTGTCAAGAATACCTATGATTTGATTGAGAAAAGATCAAATCCAAGTTGATATGCTAATTGAGGGATATACTCACAAAGAGACAACAGGCACAAGAATATCAACAGGCCTCTAGATTTATTCTATGCTTTCATGATAATGCTTGTGACGTAACAAGAGTCAAAACAAGTAGCTAAATATGCAACGAAGAACAATCCAAAAATTAGCCAAATAGAGGAGTATAATTATATACTGGAGTGTAACTTAGGAAGGTGACAAGTACTTATATCAATTATATAATGAAAATACGTTCATTTGTTATCAAAACGAGGCATTCCTATGATACAACCAGAAATATAATTTATAGCGAAGATACATGTTACGTAAGCAACTTTGTGGCCGGATCATTTAAAAAGAGCGACAATCAACTTCTTCTTCAATTGTTTGTTATCATCCCATAGCGAATAAAGCTTAATTCTAGTGTAGTTGATATATATTTAAATTCGCGATTACAATAAAAGGTAATTGGTTTGTATCTAACTATGTTTTATAATTACGAAAGCAATAAAAATTGGTTTTAAATCAAATATGGAGAAAATATTGGATTTCCGACTCCACTAATTAACTCTTAATTCCATTCCTCAACCTGTGATAATTAATTCAATTTATGAAATTTTGACGATCGATAATTATAATTTTATTTACTATTCTTTATCAAGATATAATAAATCTATGTTTATCACGAGACGAACGTATTCATAATCCGAATTCATATGACAAATATGCATTGACATTTAGGATTATCATACAGGACCGCAAATGCCATAAATATTATTTCTAATATTTATTGCTCGTATGTTATATAAACAATGTTTTACCTACCGTGAGTTTTTCAACACTGTAAATAAACAACATATTGCGCTAACAATACGCAAGCATTAAAACAATGTAATTATGCATATTTATGGAATCACAACTCAAGAATTAAACTAAAAACACAATGTCATGAATTAAAAACTAAGAATTAAAGTGTTTTGTCATCCATCCATTACAAAGAGGTTTAGCCTAGTATATTAATGTGAGAATTACATGAAAAATAAAAGAAAGTCATCACCCAAATATTAAATATGAAGAAAATCTGGAAGTCTTCAATTAAAGCTTTCAAATTCGGATCCAAGTGATGAATTCTTCATTTTTGGATGTAAATTCTCTCTACTTTCGATCAAAATTAGGCTAGGAGGCATGGTCCTCCATTCTCGAATGATTTTATGATATGAATTTAATTTGAGAGATGAAAGAGAGATCCTCCAATGGCTGCACATGTCTTGTATTTTATATGATAAAATAAAATTAAGATTCATGTCCAAATTGTCTTCCAAAATAGTTGCGATCAAATAAGGAAGTTGTCACTGCGCGCACATGATTTTGTCCTTCAGCATTTTGGTTATAACTTTCTCTCCTAATATCCAGTTGAGGTGATTCAAAATGCGTTGCAAAGTTAACCCAAAGGTCTACAATCTTATTATATAGAATCTTCCAATTCAAATGTTTATTATTCTGAAAACGAGTCTCAAATTCTGATTGAAAAATCTGGAATATGCCTTTACGGTTGGAAATTGATATATAAAGATCCTTTGATTACATCAAAGATTTATACTCTTTATGACATTCAACAAATTTATAGCAAGGTTCATAGATTTTGTGATCAAGGTGTTAAGATATTGTTTGCAATTTTCTTGTTTCTTTGATTCAATAATTATTGGGTCAAGCTTCAAACCGAGATTTTACCTTCTTGGATGGTGATTCAATCTTTTGTGGGTTTCGGGGCTACTATTGCTACATAGGTTCACATCATAGATCCAACCACATTAGAATGCAGAATCCTACTCATGCATTCTATATCTTTTTCGTTACATGAAGCTCAATCTTTAGATAAGCCAAAGTGATTAGCTAAATATAATGTAACAGGTTTGCAATCATACATGTCAAATCTTTTCAATACCTTTGAAACATAAGGAGCCTGATGCAAAAATAAAGAAGAATTTGACCTATCTCTTTCAATTTCCACACCTAGGATTCTCTTAACTTTACCTAGGTCTTTTATGTCAAATTCGACATTGAATTTTTTTTTTATCTTATACTTATGTAATGAACCAACTAAGAGTATATTATCCACATAAAGCAATAAAAATAAATAGCCCTTATTAGCATTATCATGTAGAAAATACTAATAATGATCAAACTTACGTCTTTGAACTATAGTGAGTAAAAAGAGTCAAATCTTTTATACCACTATCTAGGTGACTGCTTTAAGCCATATAAAAGCCTTTTTTAAGGAACACATATGATCAAGTTTTAATTTGTCTTAAAAACCTCTTGGTTAATTTATAAAAATATGCTTATCAAGCTCATCATGTAAAAAATAGTATTTATATCAAGTTGTTCAAGTTCCTAGTCAAAATGTGCAACCAATACAAACATGACCCGTAGTAGTGTACTTAACAACCGGTGAAAATATCTCGTTATAATTAATACCCTCTAAGGATTTTTTTTCTCAAGATGTTCTATTACTACTACTTCCTCTCTATTCTCCACCTTAAGTTGTTGAACTTAAGGCTCCACCTCATTAGGTGTGACAGGAACAAATGTGCTACGTTTTTCTAATTCCACCATCAACTGATCTATCTCTTCACCTTTCAATTCTTTACTTAAAGGTTCAAATTCAGTTTTAAGATAAGGCATTTCGACTTTGTTAAATGTGACATCTCTGCTCACAATGATCTTAACCCCCATTTTGGCTTTTATCCTATAACATGAAACCTTTGACACCTTCACGATAACCTAGAAAAACTCTTTTTCTAGCTTTAGATTCAAGTATATTGTGACATTTATGTGTATTATCAGACTTGGTAGAAGAAAAAGGAATCTAAACCTTTTATCACTTTTCTAATAGTGATGTAAACATCATTTTTCTTAGTTCCCTTAATGGAAAACTCCATTTCCAATTTTATCGGTAAAGTTAGGTTTCTCAAGTCTCCCTACTGAAATTAAAGGAATCTAAACCTTTTATCATTGTCCGAGATGTCGTTTGACAACAATTTGCCCAACATTACCTGGATAAGTAACCTATGTTTTACCCCACAAGTGACAAAGTATTTATAAATGGTAAATTTATTGGCAACGCAAATTTTGTTTGTTACACCACTTGTACATTTACACTAATTAAATTTTTTTTTTGATAAATACACCATATTCATTTAACAAATATAGCACTAATTCATTGAAATCAAAACAAAAAGGTGTTTGATAGTAGAAATTCAACCTTAGTAGAGGACAAATATATATATAAGAATGTAGTTCTAAAAGTAAGATAGTATTAGAAGATATGAAGGTAATAGACTTTAGATCGTCTGTACCAAAACTTGAAATTGAACTTGAAGAACACATACTTGTCATACGGAAAGGATATGAGACTCCATTGTAATTGCAGCAAAGATAGCCGTCTTGAACATATGGATACACCAAATACTGCAGAGTGGGGGCCACCTATCAAAGTTACTAAGGTTGAATTTGAACTATCAAACACTTTAATCTAATCAAAAGCATAGTCGAAGAATATCCACCGCTTAGATGAATTCAAAGTGTAATACGAAACTCTCAACGTACTTTCTAGTGGAAAAAAAATTGTTAGGCCATCTTCTTGGAGCGAAAGGATGACCAGACTTTATTTATGGAAGCGATGGAGGATAATGATGCAGAATCATAAATATTCGCTATGAATTCATAATTGACTTAATGCATTCTAATCAAGTTTGGAAGCTATTATACACCTGAAGAGATGAAACCCATAGAATGCAAATAGAGATACAAGCAAAAGAGGGGAGTAGATACGAAGATTGAGACCTTCCAAATAAGGCTAGTGGTAAGAGTTACACCCGAAGGAAAATGTATTGATGACAAGCAAACCTTTTTACTTGTAGCAGTTCTTAAGTTTATTATACGAATTCTCTACCTATTGAAATTTATATGAATGAGATTTGACATTAAGACGTTATTTGAACGAACGTCTTGACGAATGCATCTATATTATGTAACCAGTTTTTATAAAGTGACCACAAAGGTAAAGTTTACAAACTGCAGATATCGATCTATAGACTTAAGAAGGCATGTAGATCTTGGAATAAAAATTTGATGAAGTGATTAAAACATATATTTTGATAAAACTTTCCTGGAACCTTTGTCTACTGGTGTAAAGAGCATAGCCTAGCTGGCTCGCGAGCCAAAACTCGAGGTTCAAGCTCGGGCTTGACTCGAGTAAAATGGTTCGAGCTTTTTTACGAGCTCGAGCTGAGTAGAGCTTTTACCTAGTCAAGAAACCTAGGCTTGACCAAAGCTTTCGGCTTGAGCCTTAACGAGTCGAGCCTGCTCTTGAGCTTTTTTTTTTACTTCGTGACAATTCTAACATTTTTAAAAAAATTTAAATTTGTACAATTTTTACGAATTATAAATTAAATAAAAGTTACAACTCTCCTCCTTTTTCGGGCTTGGGATCGGCTACAATCAACGTAAGCGAAGTAAAATCGTACACTCATAAAATATTTTGTGTACAATTTTTCTTGAGACAAATAAATTCAAAAATTACGTACTTTTTAAAAATTAATCAATTCAAAAACTTACAATATCCTTATGCTTGGATCTGCTACAACTCTCCGACTATTATACTGTCAACTTGTTCTTGAATACGTGATTTCGCACATTCTCAGTCCTTTAAGCATATTAAAGTCTTCAATACGTCTTCTTTTAGTCTTGATCGTTCGTCTAATAAAACTCGACCACCTAAACTAAATGTAGCCTCCAATGCCACAGTAGACACAAGAGGTGTTAATAGATCACGTGTAATTTTTTATACAATTGAATATTGTCTTCATTACACCTCCACCATGATAAAAGATTAATTTCCTGTAATTCTTTTGGTTATAAGATACTACAAATATCCACGCACATATACCTAACTAACTTAAAGGAAATTTCAAGATTTGTACAATTAACATCTATAGCTCCAAATATTGATGAAATAGAACTAAATGAGGGAACACTTATATTGGTGTCCAAATAATTCCATAAATCATCTGAATTTATTGAATTATTTCTAGAAAAAGAACTTTGGGATGTAGAACTGCCTTGACCTTCCTTTTCAGCGAAATAGTTATACAATTCACATAATGTAAACTCTATATGCACATGTGATAATTCTAAATTCATTAAATTTGAAATCCCCTTCATAATAGCTTTTGTTCTAGTTAAATTAAGTCGATGATCCATTACCGAAGCTAAAAGAAATAAACAATGCAATTCGTCACAATATTTACGAAATTTTAATTCCATCGAGTAGACTACATCAATAAAAATTGTCAAAGTCCTATACTTATTTGAGAAATGTAGAAAAAGTGTTGTAAAACAAGTGAAAATGTAGGGTAATAAATATCGCTACACTCCTTTGTGGCATCGAAAAATGATTTTAAAAATTTCTTCACACAAAATGCAATAGACCATTCCCAAATCTTCCAAATTATGTTCAGGTCCGTATGTATGCCTACCATTATAATATAGTGATATAATTTTATCATAATTTTCACAGGAATGTAACATAAGATATGTAGAGTTTCATCTATGTGTTACATCAGTGACAAGTGATTTTTCTTGTAAAATATACTCCGCACACAAACTGTTAAATACTTGCTTTCTGACTGATGACATAGTAATAAAATTTATTGGTTGTTTAATTTTATTTGAAGGTGATTTTATATGTTCCAATCCATCTTTTACAATCAATTAATAATGTGGGATACAAATCGTTGATGAAAAAATAAATTTTCAAATGTAGACCTAAGGTCATTAATAAATTCATCAATAACAAGTTTATTCACAGCAGCATTATCAAAAGTAAAATTTCGAACCATATCTTGTATACCATATTCTTGTATAATATATCTTAAATTCATGTATATATTAGTTGCATTATGAGAATATTCTACACATCTGAATGCAATAATCCTTTATGTAGAAGCCATAGGTGATCACTGTAATGAGTTGTAGCAGAATATAACCTTTTTTTATCAACACTGGTCCACAAATCAGAGGTAAATGATATAACATTATTAAAAGTTTTTAGTTGTTCAATAGTAATTTGTTTTCTTTTGTTATATAATTTCATTGTATCTGAGTGAAGAGTATTTCTACAATAAGAAGCATATCTGGGTTGGAGATAATTTTGCACGAGTAAGGTAAAGTGAATTGAGTCTATTATGGTAAGCGGCATCTCTGCTGCAGCCACGTATGCAGCAATTCCTTCATGAAATCTTTCCTATGAATATACATAGGTGGAAAAAGTAGAACTAAAATAGCCAAACACTAGTTCGGTCTGTTTTGGGTCAAGACCGATTGGTTTCGCTTTGCAACTCCTCAATATGTGTCATTCAAATGTGTTGTGCTTGATCCGAGCTTCCAACTAAGTTCTTTACCTTAGTAATTGTAACATGCTTTCCAAATATCAATTTTTGAATAGCAACTTTTTTATGCGTCATATGTTGTCAAATCAATCGGAACATTTTGAAATGCATCATTGCTAGCTAAAGTACTAGAACTACCCGTAAACTGATTAATCTCATTACTAGTAAAATCCATCTATATTCTATAATAATTATAAGAAATGATACTGGATATTAGAGTAAAAAAAACTAAATATTAGAACAACGAAATTAGAGATTGAAGTTGAAATTTGAAACTATAATACTGAGAGTAAAACTTGATTGAAAAAGATTGATATGAAACTGAAAATTTTAACCCCATATTTATATATAAAAAAATCAAACTGTTTGTAACTTGAATTCAAATTTTAAAATTATACTGATTGATAATTTGCCTGTTAAGGCAGCACATAGCTGCTTAGCCGGCAGCAAATTTCTCTCTCAGTAAGGCTTGGCGAACTAGAGGGGCCAGCCTGGTTTTCAAGCCATGGGTGACTCGAGCCGACTAGCCCGATTGCCGTCCCTACTTGTGTCCATAAGAAGATAATGATAAAAACAAATAGATGACATACTATTATTCGGAAATGATGTATCAACATTGTCATCAATGAAAGTGTAGTTGTTCCAAAAGTTATGAATAAAGGAATTGGGTGAAGTTAGCTATATTTTGGGCAAGTAGATCTTGCGGTGTCCAAAGAATAAGCAAATAGCTTTGACACAAGCTTCATACATAGACAAAATATTGGTCTATTTTTTAGTGCAAGTTCTATGAAGGATTATTTACCCTCTCTGCTTGGAATCCAACTTTGAGGGAAGGTATCCAACAACTCTTGAAAATTAGAGTTTTTGAGATGGATGCTATACCCATCAGTAGTAGGCAATCTCATGTATGACATACTATATATACTAGACCAAAGGTTTGCTATGTATTAGGATAATGAGTTTATATCAATCTGACTTAGGACCAGAACATTGGCTAGCAGTGTAATATCTATTCAAGTATCTTAAAAGAATGAAAGGGCATATGCATGTGTACTCACCATCAGACTTGGTTCCTCAAGGGTACACTGGCTTTGATTTTTAGTTAGACAAGGACTCTAGAAAGCCTATATCATGATCAATATTACTGGATTGTGGAGCTGTGATTTGGAAGAGTATCGATCAATTCTATATTGCTAATTTTGTCATAAGGCCAAATTTTGAGTATCTTGTAAAGCAGCCAAAGAGGCAGCCTGGTTCACAAAATTCCTTGCAAACTTGGAAATAGTAATTTCATTGGCACAACCCATAATGTTATACTATGATAACAATAGGCTTTGGCAAATGAAAAAAAACAAGAAGTTGTCAACGGGAAAGTCATAGAGAACAAAAAAAGATTCATAAATGAAATATTCCGTCATGGAGAATCACGGCCTCCATGATTTTTTTTGAACAAACCTCGACGATCAATTTACCAAGTTCTAACCAGCTGCTTGTTTTGTGGCACATATCAAAGGCATAAGTATGCATCACAACACACTTTCGGGCAAAGGCAAGAATTTTGGGATAGATGTTTAATAGTCTTGGGACATAACTTATCTTTCAATCGACAATAATTTGTCCTAGACTAACTAATGGTGGTTGGCACTCTATTTGGGTTGAAAAGTCAGTAACTTTTCCAATTGGGAAATGTAATTTTTTCTTGATCCTGGTGATTGTCTATTCGGGATAAATGACACTAGTACACTTTGAAATGTATTGGACTGAATCAAGTAAAGCGCTGATTAATTTATTGCGAGATTGACCTTACAAATTAATGATATGTGACTATTTTATGAATTACCTAAATTCGATAAGGGATATTGGTCACTATTCGTGAACTTTTAAGCTCTTTGATATGCCAATGAGCAGATGTATTATTGTCCACATGCATGTATGTTTGGAACATACATGAATCGAACCAGTGAACATGCATTTACATTTGGAATCCATTACCTTATTAGATAGGTTAATGAGCCCACTTGTATATTTTCTTTAAAGAACAATTTTAACATGAGCTCTGTATTCGAGGATTCCAGAATATTAATTTTGTGATCACGAAGAAATAATTAAAGTAAATGCAAGCAGAGAGTACTATAATAATTAGAAGGATGAAATGATCATTTAGACTTGATCTAGTTATTCGATGTCCGACTGGATTAACAAATGATGACAAGCTAAGAGGATATAAATTGCAAGGAATAATTTATATTGCGTTTTGTTATGAAAAGAGAAAAAAATAGAGAGAAATCAATAGACTTGTACATGTTTTATTAAGAATATATATATATATATATATATATATATATATATATATATATATGAAAGAAAGAATTAGGGATACAACGAAATAACGTTTAAGGCTACAGGAATACAATTGTCATTCACTAATAAACTTACCATTTACAAACTTCCCTTTGAATGACACATTATAAAGTATCTGTCCTGTTAAAACTTTGTTTTAAAATCCAATAAGACAAAAAAATCAAAAGAAGGAAAAAAATACAATTATTTTGAAATATTAAAAATAAATGTTGGCCCATTAAAACCTTACTAGGAAAACTTAGTGGAATAAAACCTAAGCGGAGGAAAAAGAGTACAGCAACTCCCCTGATGTTCGTTGAAAATCTTTGAGTCGACACAATTCAATCTCATGAACCAATTTTTGAATGTAGATATCGGCAATGCTTTTATGAATAAATCGGCCATAGTTTCACTTGAACGAATTTGTTGAACATCGATGTCGTCATTCTTTCAAAGCTCATGTGTATGAAAGAATTTTGGAAATTCGTCCTGTCTTCTTTGATATAGTCTCATTTGAGTTGTGCAATGCAAGCTACATTGCCTTTATCCAAAATTGTTGGACTATCTTTTATAGAAGTTAAGCCACATGATACTTAGATATGATGGGTCATGTTCCTCAACTATATACATTTTCGGCATGCTTAACGGATTACAATAATTTCAGAATGATTTGAAGATCTTGTTGTCAACGATTGTTTCATAGATCTCCATGATAACTATTCCTCCAAATGTAAACACATATTTTATTTGTGATTTAGCTTTATGCAGGTCAAAGAGATAACATGCATCTACATACTCACTAAAGCGAATCCCGACTTTTGAGAATATAATAATCCCAAATCAATGGTGCCCTTTAGGTAACAAAAAAATATGTTTTACATCATTCCAATGTCTTTGAATTGGTGTGGAGCTATAACTTGCAAGGAGATTTATAGAAAAAACTATATCGGGTCGATTGCAGTTTGCAAGATAAGTAATGCTCCAATTACACTGATATATGGTGCTAAGGACTAAGAACCTTTTCTCCATCTTCAAGTGGACGAAATGGATAATTTTCACACCAAGGGATCGAACAATCATAGGCGATGCTAATGGATATACATTATTCATATAAAAACGTTTTAAAACATTTTCTGTATGTGTAGATTGATGAATAAATAATTCTTCTAAAAAATGTTCAATTTGCAACCCAGGTTCAAAATTTTCAAATAATCTATAGTTTTATTGAGCTTTTCAGGTGTTTCAATTAAATTTAAATTATCAACATAAACTGTTACAATTACAAAACCAATATTTGCTTTTTTTTATGAAAACATATGGACAAACATATTCATTTTTATCCTTCAACAAAGATTCGCTAAGGCGATTATACCCCATGCATCCGTATTGTTTCAATCCATATAATGATCTTTACAATTTAATTAAAAACATAGTCTCTAGCATCTTTCATCTATTATTGGCACTTTAAGTCCTTCGGAGACTTTCATATATATATATATATATATATATCACTATCAAGTGATCCATACAAATAGGCAGTTACTATATTCATAAGGCACATATCAAGCTTTTGTGACCCAATCAAACTAATTAAAAATCTAAAAGTAATAGCGTCCATTACGGGAGAATATATTTTCTCATAATCGATTTCAGTTCTTTGTGAGAAACCTTGAGCTACGAGTCAGGTTTTGTATCTTGTAATTTCATTATTGTCATTTTTCTTTTGCACAAAAATTCATTTTATCCTACAGAGATTACATTTTCAGGTGTATGGGCTATAAGTCCAAACAAATTTCGTTTTTCTAAGGAAATCAATTCCGCCCATATGGTCTCTTCCCATTTGGCTAATCATTTCTATTTTGACAATCTTTAATAGACCTTGGTTCAAAATTCTCATTATGGATAATATCAAAAGCCACGTTAAAGGCGAAAATATTGTTTATAACAACATTATTTTGCTCCAATAATTTATGAAATAACATATAATTTTTTGAGATTTCATTATTTATGAAAAATTGTGGTTCTTTAATAACCATATCTTTCATATTTGATTGATCAATCTTTTAATGTTACTTCTTCCAAAATTTTAGTTGGTTTTTCTCCCGTACTTTTCTTTTTCAAGCTACGGAGTCTTTTTCACCAACTTGTCGATGATGCTTCCGACGTATTTGAGATTCATTCGCTATAGTTGATTGTCCTACAAGGACATCAATTTTTGTTGGAATATTTTCTACTGAAATATATGACTGTGACTTTTTTTGTGTCAACAAATACGTTAGGCAATTGATTTGTGACCATTTGTAAACGAATGATTTTTTCAATCTGTTGCTCACATTGATTACTATGGAGATCAAAGTCAGATAGAGTTATTTCATTCCAATAAGATTTGCCTAGTTTTTCAGGATGTAGTTTTTCCCCTCCCAAAGTGGGAAAGTCGTATCATCAAAATGACAATCTGTAAAACGTGCAGTAAATAAATTACTTGTTATAGGTTCAAGATACATAATAATAGATGATGGATCAAAATTCACATAAATCTCAAGTCTTTGTTGGAGACCCATTTTAGTATGTTGTGGGGTAAAATAGGATGGACAACATAACAAAGAATTCGTAGGTAAGAAATATTAGGTTCATGACCAAATGCAAATTATAAAGGTGAATATTGATAGTAGGCAGTTGGTCTTATACGATCTAATGATGCAACATGTTATATGACATGATCCCAAGTAAAAGCTACGAGTTTTGTTATCATAAATAATGATCTAGTAATAAGTTGTAAATGTTTAATAAATGACTTTGCTAATCCACTTTGTGTATGGACATGTGCAATTGAATGTTCAATAACAATCACAATTGACATACAAAAATTATCGAATTCTTGTGATCTAAATTCACCAACATTGTCAAGATGAATAGTCTCGATGAGTAATCGGAGAATTGTGCTCGTAATTTTATGATTTAAGCAAGTAATTTGACAAAGGCTACATTCCTAGTGGAAAGTACTTAATGCCATAAAATAATGAAATGGTCCACATGGTGGGTGCATTTGCTCACATATATCTCCATGAATTCTTTCCAAAAAAGTAGAAAATTCAATATTGACTTTTGTAGTCGAATGTCTAATGTCTAACTTGCCTTACAAACAACCTACACTTGGATAATCATTAGATATGAGAATCTTCTGGTTCTTTAAAAGATGTCCATATGAATTGTTTATTATTTGACGTATCATTATAACTCCTAGACATCCAAGTTGATCGTGTCAAAGTGTAAAACTTTTTAGGTTGACAAATTTCTGGTTCGTGACAACAATCAATTCAACCACTTTTATAAATATATAATACATGCAAAATGGGAGTGCATGAAGTTTTTCTTTTATCTGCTTTTGGTTAGAAACAAAAAAAAGTTAGATAAAGATATTCAATATTATTTTCTTGTATCATCTCAATGTGATATCCATTGCAGCGGATATATTTAAAACTAAGCAAATTACTTCTGAATTTGTTAGAATAAAATGCATCATCTATATATAGTTTTGTAAGCTCTTCAGAAGTCTTCAACGATATTTAATGAACCTAATATCATATTAATATTATTTTCTACTAATGTTAAATTCTAAGAAATACTATTATTTTGTAAAAATTGTGCGCATAATTGCACTATCTGTTAAATAGATATCTTGATGATTCATCTTAAATCTTATTAGTATTTCAAGATTTATGCTTTTTCAAAAGCACCAATATCATATTCTTTGAGAATATTAAAACATAAAATTTTATGCTCTTTTAGATAGATAAATTAATATTCTTCTTGAATATTAATAAAATAAAAATTCATTTTCCTTTAAAAAATAATAACTCGCTAATGAGTAATTTAATTTATGTTTCTTTAGGAAATACAACGAGATATATATTATTCTAAACGTGTACTACTTCGAGAGCACGTTATATTTTATTATAACTTATTCAAGAGCAACACATCAATATTTTTTTGGAATATCCAAAATTATAATTTATGTTCTTCAGAAGCAAGTAATATTTTTCAAAAATATTAATTATAATGTTGTGCTATTTTAGGAGCAACACATGATAAATTATTAATTTAAAATTTATAGAAGAATTTATATAGAAAAATTAATTACGAAATATATATAAATAAAATAATCTTCCAATCTTGCATGTGAATTGACTTCATATATGACAAAGTGATCATTATGCATATAATGATATATATTTGTGTACAAGCAAAAAAGCATAGAAGAAGAAGCAACCTGGTTTTGATGCATATGTATGTAGAAAAATTCACAAGTCACCAAATTAGTTTTGGTACATATGATAAATGATTATGCTTTAAAAAAATTACTACATTCACTAAGTTTTAAAAAATTAACCTTTCATACTAATAACGTGTTGTGAAAAGAGAGAAAATAGAGAGAAATTCATAGATTTGTGTGTTTTTAATTGAGAACCAAAGTTCTATATTTTTAAGGAAGAATCAGGAATATAACGATAATAATATCTAGAGCTACAAGGGTGCAATTGTCATTCGTTAATAAACTTACCAATTGCAACACGTTTGTGATTTTACAAAATTAGAGATTTAGTTACTTAACTTTAGTGGAGAAAGTGGAAACTAATAATTATACTAGACAATCTAGGATTGACTTAATTTGTATATTTATTGTAGCTTAAATTATATAAGTCCAATCAAGTCCCCTTGATAGCTTTAGTAAAATTTATGGACTCAATTACATTAATGTTGCATGTGTAGAAAATGGCCAAAATAGAATATGAAGTTGGATAGAATGAAGAAGAAGAAAAGATCATAGCCCTATTAATTGGGCTAAGGGGACATTCATCATAGTACAAGTTTAATGCCATGGTCGTCCAATTCATATATATAGAGAATTTGATCTTTGTTCTTCTTAATCAATTGCACACCTTGTGATTCTGGATTTGGCTTTGAGGCGCCCATTCACCAACCAATATTTGGAGAATAGGAAGAAAGTTATGAGGTTGGAGTCTTGACGATTGAGATCAAGATTCAAGAATAGGATTCGAGCAATTCATGACTAGTTTAGAATTTGGAGTTAGAATTATTCACGCTTCAAGAATAATTCTACAATCTTTTTTGTAATTAATTCAACATACTATGACGTGACGAATCTAATTTTAGCGACATTGAAGGTATTAAAAGTGAAAAGAGAGAAAATTGATTGTACCGAGTTTCCTTGTTTTTAATTATTAACAAAATCCTGTAATTTTTTATGTCTAATATATGCATAGGAATTAAAATATAAATTTTAGACGAAGTTAATTTAAAAAGCAAGATTGACTAGATATTCATGTGCATGTTATATCAATAATAAAGGATTAAAATTTTTATCTAAATTCGATGATTAATTCTTGGGTTAATTTTGAATCACGAATTTCCAATTTTTAATTCCACGAACTTGATGCTTCAAACGTTTAAGTTTTCTATGGTATTCTCCAAAGTCAATATTCTATTAGTGGGTGGACCCTTCTTTTAATCAAATCAAGAAACGAATTCTTTGACTAAACAATTGAGTAAAGTAAGAAAAATATTTTCTCTCTCTCCAAATTTGAACACAATGAAATTATTGTGTTATGTTTTGTTGTGTTCAATAGGATATCTAGGTTCCATGTAGTCTATTTATAGGAATAGAATAGTTTCAATCCATAGACAATAATAATTCCATATTTAAAATAGGAGTCTTAGTTAAAATCAAAATAGAAGTTTTAATTAAAGTTCAAATTCAATTAATTTATATTTAACTATATGTGGAGTCCTAAAACTTTAATCACAATTACAATTGAGTTTACAGCCTTCATAGTAATTATAGTTAAGTTCAAAACTCTTTTTTCATTAAAGGCAAAAGATTGAACTCTCAAAATATATAAGATCACATAAGTTAATAAATTTGTAATACTTTCCTCTAACATGTCGTATATGTACTATTTTACCCATCCGAGATTCGATAGTTAGGTACTAGTATAAATGAACTTTTTGCCCTTCTAATTATTCTCACTAACTTAAGTATAATTTTCTTCAACGGTACTGCGAACTTATCACAGATGTCAAAATTTAGTCGTTACTAAACACTTACTCAAATTTTAGCCGTTCAATAGAAAATACTGAAGTAGTCATTCAACCTATTTTTCAAGACAACCATTTTCGACATGAATTCATATTCTCTACTTCGTCCATTCTCAGATTCCCAACTCACCGAAATATTTGACCAGGTAAATTGATCTCACACATTGGTATTTCAAAGGACCATTTAAGTCATGAAAATATATACATAATCCTGTTAAAAAGGATTACATGAAATACATGGTGATCAAGTGAAATTTAATTCTTCACACAATTGTGCTATAGAATTAAACTCTTCGTCCAATATACACCAAGTATACTAGGTCATCTTTAACTATTTATGCGATAAAGACAAATCACAAATTCAAATAGTGAGTCGATTCTATTAAAGTTGCCATACCTTATGCATTGGTTGTAAACAAATTATTTATGATATGAACATAAGTTGTGTTAGTTGTACTTCTCATTGCAAGTACCCAACTTACATAGTCACAACTGATCATGGGCACCATATTTTGCATGGGCAATAATAAATAAATTCAATATAAAATTACAATTTATTTATTATAAAATATTATTTTATTATAGCAAAATATATATTCTATAGGCATACAACCCAACAAATCTCTCACTTATCCTAAAGTATATGTATCATGTCTTGCAACCTTATATCTTACAGATGTTCATGAAAAAAACTTAGTAAACGAGTCTACAAGGTTATCTTCAATAGCAATCTTACTGACGAACATATTTTCTATTCCAATTATCTCTCTTAAGAGATAATATTTTCATTCAATGTGTTTATCATTTAATAACGTTTGATTTTTTAGCATTTGCGAAGTCTCACTCTTATCCTAATATAGTGTAAAGGATTGTGCACATGCAGGCACCTCCTCGTTATCCATTAAGATTTTCTAAGTCATACAGCGAATTTAGTAACTTCACAAGCTGCCAACACTCAACTTTAATGTTGGAATCAGCAATGCGTGATTATTTAATACTTCTCCAAACAATGGCTCCACCATAAAGTGTGAACAACAATACTGATATGGAACACAATTCCTTGATCTTCGGAGGTACCAAAGTATATAATTTGCTGTATTCATTGTTTCGATCTTAGGGTCAGATAAATATCGACTAACCTTACCAATAGCATAACAAATATTAGATCTATTGTATAGCATAGCATGCATGCATGACAATACTAAATGTTGATGCATAAAGCATCCTACTCATGTGCTCCATCTTTTTAGGAGCCTAAGGAGAGTGGTCCTTAAAGAGTTGGATTCCATGCTTGCAAGGTAGATTACCCTTCTTGAAGTCTTGCATATTTGACAAGTATTTTTTCAATATATGAAGCACGTGATAAAGTTATCAGCTCCTTGCTTTGATCTCCCAAGACTTGGATACCTAGAACATAGCTAGCTTCACTTAAGTCCTTTATATGAAATTGTTGGGCCAACCATGCTTTCATGGATGATAATACTCCTATATCATTTCCAATTAGTAGAATATTATCCACTTAAAGCATTAGAAAATTTTCAATTTTGTCATGTATCTTCTTGTAGATATAGGTTCATCGAAGCTCTGATCATATTCATATATTTCTATCACTTCATCGAATATTTCATTGCCAGGTCTCAATATCTGCTTTAATCCATAAGTAAATCGTCATATCTACATCATCCATAGTCTCCTTATATGAAATCAGATGATTATCTTGTATTATACAGATTGCCAGATTGGACTCTTTAATCAACAAGTGCCTAGAAGGCAAACTAATGACCATCTAACTTTGTCTAAGGATCTTAGATTGTGGCGTCATTTAGAAATGTAATATTTTCATCAATGCTGACATTATCATCAAGTGACACTATTATCTCCCCATTACCTTCTATACTTTTTGATCTATAGGATCAAATGAGAATTCATCTCTCTACTCAGATCCAATGTCTAGGTATACTTGACACCATGGGATGTCTATGTCGAGGTTGTGTTATAGGAACTTATGAAATGGCATTGCTCCCCACTCATTTCTTCTAACACGATCTTACTCTTGGACTGATGTTTATTAATATACTTACATTCTACAATAATTGCATTTATGCTACAAAGACTTCCCTATCGAGATAACTGCAAAAATTATAACCCTTGATATCTTTAAGGTATCACACAAACATGCATATCTCTTATCTAGATTCCAACTTTTCAGTCTTCCCTTTCAACGTATGAGCCATAACCTAACTTTTAGAGATGATGCAAGATGAACTAGAATCCATTCCAAAAATTTCATATGAGTCTTGAGAACAAAGTTAGGAAGAATTAAATTAAGAATATATGCAGCTGTCTCTAGTGTATTTCCTAAAATGAGATAGGTAGATTTGTAAAACTCGTCATTGACCTAACCACTTTTAACAATGTCATATTTCTTCTTTCTGAAATGCCATTCTGCTAGGATGTACTAGGCATATTCAATCGAGAAACAATACCATTTTTTGTCGAGTAATCCCTGAATTCTCTCAATAGATATTCATCACTTCAATCAGATTGAAGTTTCTTAATATTTGTATCCAAATGTTACACACAGACACACACACGAAAATGTTCTCCTACACATTGGTGCTTAGCTTATATTAAACACCGATGACATGGCACATCATTTAATTGGTGAATCATTAAATACATGGGTGTGCCATGTGACTGATGCTTAACGAGATCATTTCCGTATGTGTGTGTGTGTGTGTATAGTACGACTTATGTTTATGGCTTGTAGAAGTAACTTTTATTTCATATGTCAACTAATTTAAAATATAAAGAATATTTATCAAATGTCTAACGCGAGTAGGAACTTTATTCATTAAAATGCAGAGCGTATCAGACTTCGATTTCATAGAATAACATTATCCTATGAAATTGGAAATAGCTGCTTCATTCATTGGACATAATAACATTCTTTAAGAATCAAATGTCTACCACTACTGAAATAAAAACAAAGTACTTCTACAATCTTTTCAAAACTTTTGCTTTAGTGCCAACGGTAATTTTAAATTGGCCTTTATAGAGTTTTCTGTGTTTATGAAGCACCCTCATCTTAAAATCTACAACTTGGGAGTTTTTAATATCAACCACCAAAGAATACTCAACAAAAAATCTCACCCGCACTTTGTTTTCTAGCTAGTGCTTCTAGACAGTTTTTCTTCAGTGTCCTTTTTTACTGCAGTTGAAACACTTGCCTCTTTACTTTCCATCTACTTTGGGCCTTTTATTGTTCTCATGCTTTTTGTTAACTTTTTTCCGCTTCCTTCCAAATTTTGGAATCAAAAGAGCCATCAAACAATAAATGATCATTGCCATAGTACCTTTAAGACCATTTTTCACATTTCAACTCAATCACCAGCTTAATTAATGATATTATCATCTCGTGTAAGTAATAATCCATAGTAAACTATAAAAATATATCAGGTAAAGAAGTCAAATCATGTCAAACAGAGTCTTCTTGATAGATGGTTGTACCCAGACTCTCAATCACGTTTAACATGTGCAATCATAGTTAAATTATGAAACTTCACAGGCATTCTAGATTTTATTTGGATGTTTTATAAGGTACGAATTGCTTCAAAATAGCCTTCCTACTCTGATGATTAAACATGCCTTGAAGGGTGTGTAACATGTCATAGGGGGTACTTTAACTCTCAAGCTTTAACTTGACATGTTTAACATCGAGTTAAAATGTAACAAGGAGTCATTTGCATGCAATCACCCACTCAGCATAAGCAATCCTTTCAGACTTCATATGGTCTCAACAAATCCATCGAGAATTCCCTAAAGTAAAAAAATTAAGGGTGTGTTTAGTTTGCGTTTCCGTTTTTCGTTTTCAATTTTGAATTTATTTTTAGTTTTCTATTCTGAAGGACTATTTTCAAATTACAGAAAACGTGTTTGATTTGTCATTTTAAAAAATGGTTTCTCAAAACAAAATTTTTAAAAATTGTTTTATGATACTTATTTAATTAATTTGATTATTTAGTATATCATAATAATTTTATGCTAATATATTACCAAATAATATATATTTTAAACTTGGTGAATTTACTATTTTTTCTTGCTACAAAAATAAAACAATAAATGTATAGACCAAAAATAGGAATCATTGTAAAGAAAATAGCTAGCCCATCCTTCATCATTCTATATGTATTTTACTATCACTTGGACAGTAAAAAAGGAAATAATAGTTCTTCCAAATTTTGATCAACGAAAAAAAATCAATAATAGAAATTGAAAAATGTTTTGTGGATCTTAAAATTATTATTGATAAGTGTATTTTTACACACTTATTTAGCACTTTTTGGGACTTTATTATTGATAAAATTGAGTAAATTTCTATTTATAATTGTGTAATTGTTACTTTTGAAGGCTAAAACCCCGGAAACAAGTATAAGGAGCGAAAATAGAAGGAAAGGACTTAAATTGAACGAAATTGTAAAGCCGAGGACTTGAAGTGCAATTATGGAAGGGCCTAAATGTAATAAAAGTCAAATTTTGAGGACCAAATTGCACTAAATGAAAGTTGAAGGACCTGATATGCAATTTTGAGATTTTTTGGTCAACCTTTTTATAATTTTATCCTTATTTTATGCTAGATATTTTTAGGATATTTAAGTTGTGTCTAATAATATCTTTTTTTATATTATATTTTATACATATTCCATATATATACTAATATAACTTGGTAGGTAAAGAAATTTTTCCCAACTCTTTCACTCTTCTCTCTATCTCTCTCTCTCTTTTTCTTGGTTTTTTTTCTTTTAGTTTTATTTTCTTTTGTTAATTTTAGTTTTATTTTGGGAATCAAGTGGATATAGCAAGGAGATCATTAAGGAAAGCTTGAAGAATACATTGAAGGAATTACAATTCGTATTTAAAAGGGTTTTATCTCAACTTTCGTATTCCTTTCATTTAGTTCTTCATGTTTGTAATGATATGTTTATGAGAATCTCTTTGTTATTTTGTTAGAATGATGAACTAAACAAGTTTATGTTGGAATATATGTATTAGCTTAACCTACTTTCATTAATATCGTGTTATATGTTGTTAGATATGCATTTGTTATCAAAATATTGGTGTATTAATTATCATGTTTAAGATTACTACATTTATTTGACGTCAATAGATGTTGTGGTTAGGTAGTTGTGTAATTATTGAAAAATAGTTGCACATAATAGACCGAAATAATTAATACCATAGGTTTGCGTTTAGGTATCCAGACATGTCTACCTACCCTATGTGACCCGTTGAGTTATTTTCACAAAAATTGAATGCAGTTGTTTGGTTCAGAACGACATAGAAATATGTTAATGCCAAGCAATTAGGGTTGATATCGCTCGACAGAGGTTATTGACTAATTTTGGAAAATCGGGTCTAACCACATATTTTGGTAATTTGCATTGACGCATAATTGGCTTGAAAAGGGTTAAGCGAAATCATAAATTCCAACATCTTTTAAAATCAAACTTTTCCACTTTTTAAGTATTATTTAAATATTTTAAATCAAAATCGAGTTTTCGCCTTTTTATAGTTTTTAAAATTGAACTTTTAAATGTGTGTATCTTTTTCGTTAATTTGAAACAAATACACTCGTAATTGAAAACAACACTCTCTGAGGGATTGACTGGGACTTAAAAGGTCCATTATACTACTTGATCGCGACCCGTGCACTTGGGACGTGCCATTTAATACCGATCAATTATACTTCACTAAATGATATCATATCACAACATTTTAATTTAAAAGTACTACTGAGCATCCGTTGGATATTAAAAAAAAATTGGTGTGTTTTGAGTATTTTCCGTGTTTTGAGTTTTTTAACTGAAAACACTCAAAATGGAATTTTTTTTTTTTTGAGTTTTCAGTTATAAATTTTTCCTTGTCTTCAAAAATGCATTTTCAGAAATCATAGACCAAACACATTTTTGATATTTTCGAAAACTAAAAATAGAAAATGGCTTGAAAACAGGAAACCAAACACAGCCTAAGTTTTTCACATTGAGCACAAATATCAAATTACATTTCCAATCTACATAAACTTTTTCGATTAGTTAGTTTTGTGTTGGAATAGAAAAATATCCAAGTGATATTTCACATAAAAATAACCTTCCAATACATATTAAAATTGAGCAACGAAAAATAATTTAGCATATAATTCATGAATGCACATGTAGATCTATCTAATTATGATGATGCAAGGACTAGATCCTTATGATTCAACAGACCCTGCTATAGGAAAAGTCACTGTGTCTACTAATCATGTTGGGACTCTTCCATTAGACAAATAATATCTAACAATAAATATCCATATATAAGTCTAGTGTATTTGATCATCAAGATCATAAATGAGAGCATCTACAGGAGGATCGTAGATGATATCGATTTGAGGGTATAACCTCTGTGTCAATCTCTAAATACTTGAAAATAGTTCCCACATCGATAGGATGATCATAATTATATTCTGTTTAGACAATCTTATCATAAAAAATCCAATCAAGTAACTTGAACTATGCGATCCTTGTATAGGGAGTCCGTGGCAATACCAACACGAGACAAGCGTATTACTTTGCTTATGGATCGCTTGAGGGAGACCATAGATTTTTATTTAAATAAACTTCATTTCTTACTCAATTTTTTTAAAATAATAGATTTTAGTTTTAAATAATTACAACTATTCACATTAATCAAATTAACATACAGTTCAATTGTTACAATTTTTTCATTCAGAAAAATTTAATCTAAATAATTTTAATTAAAGAAAAATTGATGCTAAATGATATGCATCATATTCATAGTATCACGAGCGATATCATAAATAAATTTGTATGTCATGATATCAACAACGATAATATTTCAGATAATTTAAAGCATTCATAAGACGATAGAATCAACAATCATTTATGACCAAAAATCGACCAAATGTTAGGTGAGGGCATATCAGTAGATCCAAGTAAAGTATAGGATATTAATAATTGGCCACGACCTACAAACCTTTCAGAAGTTAGAAATTTTATGGGTTTAGCTGGATATTATCGTAGATTTGTGGAAGGATTTTCAAAGATAGCTTCTCCTTTAACGAAATTAACAAAAAGAGTACGGAATTTGAATGAACAGATACATGTGAGCAAAGTTTTCAAGATTGAAGAAAAGACTGACTTCGACCCCTATCCTTTCAATTTCCTCTAGTAACGGAAACTTTGTAGTTTATAGTGAGGCTTCTAAAAATGGTATAGGATGTGTATTGATGCAAAATGATAAAGTTATTGCATACGCATCTAGACAACTTAAATAGTATGAAAAGAATTACTCTACACATGATTTGGAACTCGCCGCAGTTGTGTTTGCACTTAAAATATAGAGGCATTATTTGTATGGAGAATGGTGCGAGATTTATACTGATCATAAAACTTTGAAATATTTCTTTACACAAAAGTAATTGAGTATGAGAAAAGAAGGTGGCTAGAGTTGATAAAAGATTATGATTATGTTATCAATTATCATCCTGGTAAGGCTAATGTTGTAGCTGATGGGTTGAGTAGAAAATCGATATCTAGGGCTGCAACTATGATTATGACTCTAAAATTAGAGTTGGTAGACTTAGAGAAAATGGATTTTGAAATTGTATCGCAAGGATCCGTGGAGGTCAAACATGCAGCATTGACATTTCAAACAACTTTATTGAATAGAATCCAGCAAGGGCAACAGGAAGATGATTATTATTCCAAGGTAAATAATAATATACATGATGGAAAAGTGTTAGACTTTTAGATATCAAAAATGGTATCTTACGCTCTAGGAGACGATTGTATGTACCTGATGTAGAAACAAGAGCGTCAACAAGAATAAAACAAAAAAAAAAGTTTTGTTGGTCATATTGGATTCCTTACTGAGCAAGTGAGTCAATTGACCAAGTTGGCGACACTATACTTGAACTATCGAGTATACAATTTGTGATATCTTATATGATAATAAAACCTTAGATAATCGCTTCAAATTATAACACGCAAGTAAACGAAAATCAAAAACTGAGTTTCTCAATTACATCTTTTCCAAAGGCACCTTGGTTTTTCAAAAATTGTAAGCTCTTGTCACTAATATGGTATCTTTTATGCTATATTTATGACTTATAACCTCTATTGTTTTATTTATAGATTCATGATGGAATGTCAATATACCTATTTGAGTGATAGTGCAACAAAGCATACTGTTCTTCAAGATAAAAATTATTTTTTAGACTTAACATTAGCAATCTAATAGTCCTTTTATGCCTCAAATTCTAAATCTATCACTTTTGGTACGAATTAAGACCTAAATTGTATTCTATAAATATCATTATGTAGGCCTATGCCAAAAACTGTTCATCGGACTAATAAAAAAAGATAGCAGGTTCACCATGGTGGATGTATGGTTCCTTAGAAAAATACCATCATTATGGAAATGAGGCAATGGATTGTGAATCCATCGTGAACGAGTTCAATTCCCGTCGTTACATTCCTGAAAAGTCCGATCGCGCAGATTTCCCCCAACTAAAGAAGAATCATAGTATTAATTGTCTATTTTGAATATCTATTAAAGATCGACATGTTCAAAGGAACGGCTTCTCCAATATCAATGGCACTTCTTTGTCCTCTTGGGCCAGCTCGGGCTTTTTTCTAGCCTAGCCACGGGCAACCCAAGCTGACGAGTCCAATTGCCATCGTTAGATATATTACACTGCTAGAATACTATCACGTCGCCTAGTCTCTATTAACAAAAGGATATTTTGTACAAAGATCTAGCCAAAATAAGATATACACGATTGATTTATGTGATATTTATGTAGCATATGCCAAAAGGTCAATTCACAAAATCCACTCATTAGGGGGATTAACACACATCCTGAAGTGGATTTACTTTTACCTATGCTAGATATCCAACTAGCATCGATAAATCCCTCTAATATTGTCGAGAATTTAGTATATTGTAGAGGTTCTAAAATGCGTAATGTGTTTTGATTGAGAATCAAACGTTACAACAATATGCATGCCTTAAGGCCAACTTTGAAAATAGCCTCACTAATGACGACCCTATCAACCCATGTCATTTGGGATCCTATATCCATCCTAAGCTTTTCAAAGTTAGTACATTTAGGGTGGAGAATTATTTGGGAGAATTAAGGCCGAGCTTCAAAAAGGGTTTTATCTATAACTTTGGACTTCCTCAATTATTTTGCCAAGATTATCGTCATACTAACAAGTATAACAAGAACCATGTACTTTTGTTAAACTAACTAACGACAATCCCTTTCAAAGTGAACAGTAAAATGCTGCAATGAACAATACATGAAAATTATTTACGAAAAGGGAAAAAATCACATTTACCCAATAAAAAAATTAACATTTCTTGTAAGATATGTGAAATGAAAATGTTAAGATTTTTCTTATTGTACGAATAGGAAATGTTGGGTTAAAGAACAACATTATTTATGCAGCTTTTCACCCGATTGTTTGAAAGCCACAAGAATTAATTTTGATAAGTTCATAATTTGAAACAAATGACAGGAAAAAAGGACTAAAAGTGAACAAAAAAGTAAACTTGGGGATTGTGGTCTAGGGGGCGATTGTATGGACCTAATGCAAAAATATCTGAAGTGATATTCTATCTAAAGCACACACGACACCATATCCTATTCATCTGGGAGCTACTAAAATGTATAGAGGTTTGAATGTATATTATTGGTGGCCGAACATGAAAGGGGAGATAGTAGAATATGTGGGACAATGTTTAACATGTCAACACATAAAAATAAAACATCAAAAGCCTAGAGAAACCTTACAACCATTACCTATCCCATAGTAGAAATGGGAAAGAATCACAATAGGCTTTGTAGTGAAATTACCAAGAACAAATAAAGGATACGATAGTATTTGGGCTATTGTAGATAGCTTGGCTAAATCAATTCATTTCATTCTAGTTTGTTCCACTTATTCAATGGACCGATAGGCTCAGTTGTATGTACAAAGAAATAGTTACACTTCATGGGGTGCCTCTGCCTATTGTTTCAGACAGAGATTCTAAATTTTTATCTCTCTTTTGGAAAAGCTTACATAAGGCATTGGGAACACATTTGTCTTCTAGCACAGCTTATCATCCTCAGACTGATGGACAATCAGAAAAAATAATACAAATATTAGAAGATATGTTGAGGGCTTGTGTGTTAGATTTCCAAAGCTAGTGGAGTAAATTTTTAACTTTGGTGGAATTTGCATACAATAACATTTATCAGGCTAGATTGAAATGGCTTCTTGTGAAGCATTATATGGTAGAAAATGTAAGTCTCCAGTTTATTGAGATGAATTTGGAGAAAGGAAATTATTAAGTCCAAATATGGTATGTGAAATGCTTGAAGTTTTAACACAAATGCGTCAGCGGATGCAAACTGCTCAAAATCGACAGAAAAGCTTGCAAACGAAAGAAGAAGAATGTTAGAATGTCTTGTAGGAGATCAAGTATTTTTGAAGATAGCACCAATGAAGGAAGTTTTGTGGTTTGGGAAGAAAGGAAAGTTAAGCCCAAGATATATTGGTATATTTTCTATTGTCGAAAGAATTGGAAATGTTGCCCATATACAAGTGCACAATATGTTTCATGTGTCCATGCTAAAAAATACATTGGAAATCCTTCTCATGTATTGAAGAACGAACCAATGGAGATAAAATCAGATTTTACTTATTAAGAAAAATCGATAGAGATTCTTCAATGAGAGGTAAAGCAACTTAGAAGCAAGAAAATTCCATTGATCAATGTATTATGGCAGAATTAGTCAATAGAAGAGGCCACTTAGGAAAGAGAAGATGAAATGCGGGTCAAATATCCTGAACATTTTGGGTAAGCAAATTTCGAGGACGAAATTTTTATAAGTAGAGAAGGATGTAATATACCAAACTTCACATTACACATTTGGCTAATATGATTCATGCATTTCATGCTATTTACTATGTCATTTGCATCAACTTCCTAATTGTTTCCTCTTAAAACAGTATGTTCGATTATTGAGGTTTTAATATCTTTATATAGTGTTAGTCTCCAACTTCTCGACCTAGGTGGAGAATTTTACATTGAGTTATAATAGAAAATTATGTTAATCTAGATGTTGGAAATTGATTTGTTAAGTAATGTAAATCTTGAAAAGGCCGAAATTAGTATCGATAGAGGTTCAAACTTTCCATTTGGTTGATCAAGGTCAACTTAAACCCTAGATAGGTAATTGACATATTTGGGACATGAGGCATGAAATGACATGATCACGATGCAATAATATAGGTTCTATATGACATTATAAATATTGAGGTGCAAATTGCTAAAATCAGTCAAGAATTGGGTTTCAATCGGGTAAGTAATTAAATGAACGGTTAAGGAATTAGCTCTATAAAATATGTTGGGATCTTAAGGAAAGTAAAATGGATTGTAAACAAAATAAAATAAGCCAAGGACACTTGATTTGTACCAACAAGGATGGATGCAAAATCATATTTGTACCACATCAGGACCACCTCATGCTTGGGATAAGATAGATATGTATTTTATAAGCCAATATGGATCTAAATTGGATAAGAGAAAAGTTAAATATTGCTGGAAGAAGCCACCTCATGCTTAACACATGTTAACTTGGTTGCATATAACATTTTCTTAATCATTAAGCAAGAGCCATGACATCAACCGCTTAAAGAC
This sequence comes from Olea europaea var. sylvestris, assembly GCF_002742605.1. Taxonomy (NCBI): domain Eukaryota; kingdom Viridiplantae; phylum Streptophyta; class Magnoliopsida; order Lamiales; family Oleaceae; genus Olea; species Olea europaea. The sequence goes on along the minus strand of NC_036242.1, from coordinate 25,638,239 downwards.
CTCTTCTTTACCTTCTAAATAAGATCCTTTAACTCGTCCCCAATTGATTCCAAGTGAAAAAGAGAGCAAAAGAGCTAAAGGGAAATAGAAATCAGGAAGCTGGAATTGAAAGTCTTGGGCAGCTGGGTTAGTTCACTGTTTTGAGGTTTGTATTCATTATTTCTGAAGATTTTATATTCTCTTGAACCTTTGATCTTGATTGAGACCATTTTGTATGTTGTTATTGAATTTGTGGTCGCGGATAAGGGGTAATTGATTGCAAGAACATGAAGGAAATCAACATTTATAGAGATTTGACAGTTGCTGAATTTTAATGATTTAACCCCTTGATTTTAAATAATCCCTTGGGTATAACTTGTATTTGTCAATATGAATGTTTTAATATTAGAGTTAAAAGTATAGAAATGATCTTTAATAGGATAGAATTCAATTTGTGAAGGTCTAATCCAAGTGAAACTCAAAGCAGCCATAGTGAAATCCTGTTTGGTGTTTGGTAAAAGGAACTGATTTTTAGGTTGTAAATCCTCTAATCGTGGTATCTTAATGACATATTTACATGCACATGTATGTTATATAAGTGTACGAAAAGATGAATGAAATGGGGCATGGCAGCAACTAAAACTCAAAAACAAATTTAGTCCATTTTTTGCAGTTTGCATAGTTTCGACCTTTACATGTGCACTGATCATCTCCTAGACCTGGAAAATAGATTTTAAGGAGTGCTAGTTTGTTAATAACAATTGAATGATGTTGACATTCATAATTGGACTCGAGAAATAGACTAGTTTGCAATGCAATCGGTAACTTGAAATGATAACGTCATCTAAATTATTTTGGCATGATTGGACATAGCACGAGCTTGTGTGTGTCAAGGTCATTAAATTGAGGATTGTGTTTAATATTAAATGGTAATACAAGGAGTTTTCTGACTTTAGGTGAAAATGAAATTAATTACACTCCATAGAATCGCACACACAAGGGTGAAAGGTAAGTAAAAATCCATTCGTAACTCCGATACAAGAACATTGTATTTGTGATATAGTAATGTTATAATATTTGCATAACTTTGATGAAGAGCTCATTGTACATTATATGATGGTTATGATAATTAAGTACGTGGTTTCGGAACATACTGACATCGTTTTGATAATTTTGTCATTCACGAGCATTTTCATGTGTATGTATGAAATATGTCCATGGTTGAAAATCTAGCATGCATAAAATGATTTCAAAATTGAGTTTTTCTCATAAATGTTTTGTTGACCATCATTAAAGCACCGAGGCATGCTTATATGATATGTTTTGACTTCGCGGTTGAAACTTCTTGGGTGAATATAGATAGGGAATGGATCGTTGGTGATCATGGAAGGGTGGACCACTTGACAATGCCCTTGTGATATTATGATTATTGGTATTGTCAACTGGAATACTTCTTGGGTGACCATAGGGGTAGTTGGGGGAATGAGCCTCTAGTGGTCACAAGAGGCTGGACTCGTATTGGCCATTCAATTATTGATTATTGAATTGACATTGCACAGAGTTCTATCCGGTGCATAATAGGTGGGTCAAGGGTCCAATGAAATGAAAATTTCAAAAGAAATTATTTTGAATTGATTTCGACAAATATTTGAATACGATGCATCTATAGCATGACATGATGTCATACGCTATTATTACTCATACTCATGACATGCATAATTTTTGTTCACGAAGTATTAGCTTATGTAGTTCTTGCGCTGTAAGTGAGCATGGAACTTCATAGAGGTCCTAGCTAGCTGTGAAGCTCTTACGGGATTTCGGAGTTTGATATATACGGATGACAACCTGTAGGGTTATTTTGTGGACCTCAGCTGTATTATATTTTGGGAGTCCTGTATTTTGTGTGTGTGTGTGTGTGTGTGTGTGTGTGTGTGTGTACCTTTTGAAATGGCCGCTTGATACTTATATAGTCTCAAAATATATATGTTGAACTATGGTTATATGATATTTGATTTTGGTATACTATATAAATGTCATAGGTGATCAGGAGCGAATATGCAAGGATATACTCGTGATGATGCTTATTTCATTTTAGCAAGTGGAAAAAAAATTAATATGTGGAATCATGTGTCTAGATCAAGTCATCAATTTCATTCCGACATAGGTTAATGTATGATTATCTATATAAAAGGGGTGTGACATTCAATTATACATATTGAGACTTGTCATTTTTATCAACTTTCAACAAAATATATTACTAATTATTATCAAAATCTACATTTTTTTTTTCATTTAATCCAAACCAAGCAAAGGCTAGATATTAACTCTAGTGTTTTTCTCCACCTTTTATGCATATTTATTGCTCCCTCGTTACATTTGCTTTTAACTCTGAAAATATCGTCTTCAATTTTTATGTATCAGAATTCTATTGGGGGATTGTTTAACTGACTCATTATAGAATCTCAACATTTGTTTAATTTTCTTCATTTACCACCATATTCGTTGAAGATATTGATTTTTTCAGAAAATAGAAACAAGGTATTTATCACAAATCATCCCTATCATTTCAAATTTGGCATTTACACCCTTATTCCAACAATTTCTTGTGAAATTGGCTCTTTCCATCTCATTTTATCGTTTACTTTCATCAAATATGGGTAATTGGTGGAAAACACCCCTATGATTTGCTTTCATTGCGTAAGAATCAATATCGTTTGGTTTCGTTGCGCAAAAGTTCATTACCATCTATTTTCTCCATTAAACCATTGTAAAATAATTGATTCATCCTCCTATTTAAATAAACAAATAATATAAAACAAATAAATAATTACGCTCTATTTCAAATAGAAAAAACCAAGTTCCACTTAAAATAATTTGAAACATATTAAAAAAAAAATCAAATTATTTTTCTCTTAGTTGAATTTGAATTAAAACGATTGGGATTAGGGTTTGGATTAAGATCTTGACAACCCTCTAATGGAAGAAGAAATACCATCTTTTGAGATTATTTTGTCAAGCAAAAGAACTTTAAACACAACGAGTTATGGACAATGGGTGCAAGGTGCGGAATTGGATGGAAAAGAACAATTTTAATTTATTTTTTAAATTTTTTGTTTTTCTACTTTCAATTCTTTTCTTACTTTTTTTATTCTTTTTAATTATTTTGGCGGTGGTGGATGGTAGAGAATGGGTTTGAAAAGATGAAATATATTTTTGTTAGTATGTTCTAAATTATTTTATGTTAGACTCATTTGTATTTTTTTAAAAATTTAGTACCCCAGTAGCAATTACTATTATTATTATTATTTTATATCATTTCTCCCTCGTATTTTTTAGTTTAAAGAGATGGATAAATTAGTTGTTTTATGATGTTTTCTTGATGAAAATAGACGATAAGAACTTTTTACACATAGAAAGCCTATTTGAGACTAAGGCGCAGGTTTGGAACCCTAATCCTCCGCAGCCTAAATACCAAACAAACGATAAGGATATTTTACACGAATCATTCATATTTGACGAATGGAGATGGGAAGAACCAACTCCACTAGAAAATATTGAAATGAGAGTGCAATTGTCAAATTTGAAACAATATGGACTATTTACGCAATAAGTACAAATGATGAGAACATTTTGTGCTAACTACCACACACACGTGTTAAAGACGACCATGAGATGTCGAAATACACGTCATGTCATTTTTTAATTACATAGGAATAAAATGGGCCAGTTTCTTAACATAAAACCTTAATCGACATTTTAAGCAACAAAAAATAAAACTAGATATCGGTTTTTAAGGTTCTTATAAGCAATTGTAAGGTGTAATAAACATTATTTATTATCGTTCTAACAAACATAAAACACGGCTAGACGGCAAGATCATATTTCAAAATCTTGCGAGCCTAAACAGCCCAGGTTGCAAAATGTAAACTACACTATAAAATCAAAGGGATATACATGAAAATGGCCCAAATAGTATATAACCTTTTTCAAAATGACCTTTGACTTTTTTAGAAATTTGAAACTACCCAAAATATCCTTGGAAAAATTTAACAACCAACCCTTTATATAATAAAAAGTTTCTTTTTTAGTCCTTAAAAAATCTAACAAATAATTTTTCTAAAAATTTGTAAAAATTATTAATGAATAATTATAAAATGGAAAAACCCAAATATAAGAGAGGACCATATAATATAAAAAAGGTTGTTAAAAATAAAAAAGAAATTAAATTTGAAAAAAAAATTGATAAGATAGGATATCAAGAACAACTATATGCATCACAAGAAATATTAAAATGTTTTAAAGAAAACTTTTTAGAAAATTTCGCTAAAGAAATTGTAAGGTCAATAATCATAAAAGATATACAAGATATAATAGATAAATTGGAAAAAAGAAAGAAAAATATCTCAAAATATGAAATACCTTTTGGAACAGACATAGATATGATAACAGATATTGATATTATAAATTCTCAAACATTATTAGACTTTGAAGAATTACTTAAAAATTTATGAGATTAAAATTTTGATATTTTGATTATTAGATTATTAGATTTTTGTTCGCTCATAGTAGCATCCATAGAGTTGGTATCAGAGCCATAGAGATCATGGAAATCTTAAAAATAAATAATTATTATCAATGTATTGAAGAAAAAGGATGTTATATATTTTACAACCCTATCCCTAATAAACTAAAAGTAATAACATTATATATAACTAGGAATTTACCTAGAGAAATAAAGGAACAAATATTACATAAATTAATTGTAGGATTTATCAAAGATAGGTACATATGAAATAATTTGCGAAATATTTGAAAATGAGTTGTATCATAAAGAAATATATGAATCATCATAATATATAATGGAAAAAACTAAAAATATTTTAGATAGAAAGTTAGAAAGAATAAGATTAATAAATAATAAAATTTTAGATGAATTATTAATACCTGGAGAAATAACTAAAACTCAAGAAAAACAGATATTAAAATTAAAACAAGAAAGATATAAAGAAAAAGCAAGATATTATGAAAAATTAAAAAAACTGACAAGTATTGAAACTATAAAACAAAAGTATGATAAAATGATAAAAGAATGTAAAAATGCTGAGTGTGTAGTATTTTATTATTGTCAATCAAAAAATAAATAAAATGTCAATCAGTGAACATATGGAAGAATTAAAACATCTAATAAGAACATTAATAAATGATGTACAAGAAATTAAGAATGAAATAAAAGAAGCTAGAAATGATATAAATATATTGAAACTTGAAGTCAGGAAATTAAAAGAAAATGAAGAAAAAAATAATAGAGTAGATAAAAAATTTATAGAAAAAGAAATAACCAGAATAGGGAAAAAACATATTGAAAGGAAAAATATAATAATAGAAACAGGAAGTATGGATGATGAGTTTAGAAAAAATATATTACCTAAAATAATAGAAGAAGAAGAATCTAGAGAAAAAATATTAGGTAAACAAAAAATTGAAGAAAATCAGGACAAAGAAGATGAATGAAGAATTAGATCTACTTATAGATAATTTTGATCATTTAAGTCTAGAAAGTATAGACGATGAATACCAAATCTTAATGAATACTGGAGGAGGACCTAATCCTGTAGGAACCTCTAAACAAGAATCAATAGATCCAGATGAAAGCTATGCTCCAATGTATAATAAACCATATAGGCAATTTTATGATAAAATAAGAGATAAACAACCATCCAAAGGAAATAAATATAGTAATAGATTTGAATTAAATAATAATTATGATAAACCTGTTAACCATGGAGGAACAAAATTAGACTTAGATTGCAAAATAGATACTAAGAAAGCCTTAATAACTTGGGCAGACTCAATGATATTATTCTTTTTATATAATAAAGATGATACATGGAAAAATACCGAAAGGTGAATAGATTTTTTAATTGCATCTTTTGAAGGAAATGTTAGAAATTGGTGGGAAGGAATTAGTAGTGATACAAAATCATTAATAAAAAGAAATGTACAAACAGAAATAATAAAATCAGATAAACTAGGAATAGAAAGATTGGTAGAATATATTGCAGATGAATTCTTAGGAGAAAATTGGTTAAGAAATTATGAAGAAGAAGCAATACGAGAAAAAGACAATGCAAGAGTTAAGTTAATTAATCTAACAATTTGTGATATGTGTAAAATTAAAGAATATACTTGTGAATTCAAAGATTACTATTATACTCAATTTTATAGTAATGAAAATCAAGAAGTATATCAAGATATGTATTATAATAAATTACCAGGATCATGGGGAATATATTTTAAAATAGAATTTGAAAAATATATTAAAGAAAATATAGGAATACCTAGAACACTAGGATCAAGAATAAAATTTTTATTCGAAAGACTTGCATATATATGTCAACAAAGACAATTACTGAAAAAATCAGGAAAATTAACAAGAATATGTTGTGAAGATATGGAAAAACCCACAAGATGGGGATGCAATCCTGAAAAAAGAAATAAAAGAAAATATAAAAACAGGAAGTTTAAAAAATATAGAAACTTTAAGAAAAAATATATAAAACCTGGAAGGAAATATTATAAAAGGAAAAATGATATACAGAAAAATAAACCTTATAAGAAAGATAAAAAACAATGTAAATGTTGGAATTGTGGAGAAATAGGTCATATAAGTCCTGATTGCACAAAGAAAAAAGTGAGAATATTACAAAAAGACTATTTTGAAATAGAAAGCGAATTAAGTGAAATATCTGATATTGAAAATTATAATAATCAAGAAATATTTATAAGTGAAGCAGATTCAGAAGATTATGGATCAGAATCTGAATAGAGAAATTGAAGAAATAGAAAATAATAATATAGAAATCCAAGAATATGAGGGAATAGAAGGCTATGGATTAAAAGTAACATTTGATAATAATAAATTCAGAAAGATACAAAAGTTATCCTTAGATTTGAAAATAGGAAAATGGGAAATTTTAGATAGAATATGGAGAAGAGAAAGAATAGCAATAAATGAATACCATAAGATTGAAAAAACTATAGATGTTAGAACAACTCAAGGAACACATAAAATAAAATTTTTAACAAAAAGTACAGTATCAGAATTATTATCAAAAATAAGTAAAAAACATAGTGAAAAGATCCAATATGTTTATTTAGCAGGAATACAAATAATGTTTAAATCATTATTTAGAGAGGGAATAGATTCACCATTAACCGTAAGCTTACATGATGGAAGAATTATAAATCTTGAAGATGGTCATTTAGGAACTATAGAAGGAAATTTAGCATACCAAAAGCTAATATTTACTTGTTACCCAAAATATTGTGTCTCATTAAAAGATAAAAATTTTAATGAAGTCTTAGGATTACATTTCAAATTACATAGGAATGATATAATGGAACCAGGAGATCAAATTATGACTATGGAATATAGGGCATTATATACATTTACTAATTCTAATTATGGGAATATTTATTCCAATAAACCATACATAGAAATTCATAAGGAATGCAAGGATATTAGTAGAATAGTGGAACCAAATAAACAAATAAATATTATTCCAGAAGAATATGAATTTAATATAACTAAGAATAAGCCTGAAATAACAGAATCAAGAGAAGAAGAAGATTATAAAATAACATTTCATAATGGAAGGTTGATAAAGAAATCAAAAAGCCTTAAACTACCAAATAAAAAGGAATATTTGGGAGAAACTAGTGGTATAAAAGAAATAAAACCTCATGGAAATATTGAAAATATGAAAATAGAAGGAAAATATTTCAATGGTAGAAGATATATAAAAGGACCAAATATATTAATAGATACAGGAGCTGGTGAATGTCATATGGCTGCAAATAAAAATGAAGGATTAATGACTTACAAGATAGAACCATATGAATATAGGAATTTTGATGGACAACTATATATTACAGAATTAAAGGTAAAGGTACCAATAAAAATAGGTGGGATTGATCTTTTAGTACCATGTTATTTGGATGAAAGTATGGATATTGAACCTCATATATTATTAGGAATGAGTTTCTTAAATGGATTAGAAGATTATAG
>NC_036242.1:25622628-25626643 GCF_002742605.1 Olea europaea var. sylvestris | reverse complement strand
AAAATCAAACTTCAAGCCTGGGCGACCTTCTTAGAACAACGGTATTTAGATCTCCCATTCGATTTTAAAAAAATGCCCTGATTTTATAAGTATTTTATAGCTAGTTGGTAACTTCTTTACATGTCAATGCCACGGATATAAATACTACTATCTTCACTTCTTGCACAATTTTCATAACATCACATTTCCACGCACAAACTTCAGACAAAACAATCCATAATTCTAGAAGCCTTAAAATAATGAGCATACTGAGTTTTCACTAAAGACCCATGTCACACATTCATAAAACTAGGACGTACTTTAATTATATAATTTCATCGTAGTCCAAATACATAATTACACGTCAGGGCTAGATGAAAGGGTTAGTACTGTCCTCCGGCACGCTGCACATAAATAACAGCTATAATCTGCTTTAGAGAAACTACGCCATTCTCTGTAGCTGGTCCTGCCTCCTGATCTACCACCCTTCCGGCAAAACCATCCCATGTAATGCCCCCATCGACTTCCAAGATGATAATAAGGGTTATCTCTATTCTCATCAATAGTTATGCAGCCAGTGTTAGCCCAAATTTTCAGCCTACTAAAAAACCTATCTGAAGCAATCTTTAAGGATCATCATCAAAGAATTGAGTTGTCAACCAACTGGATTAATTTATCCAATTCTCACTGCATCTTAGGGCAGATAACACAGTCACACATGGCAGCACATAACAAGTTCCTGAATGTAAAAAGACTAACCCATCACATGTTCAAACACGTCCCCCTCAGCCATTGTAGTGAAGGTTCTGATTTTGAAAGCCTCGACTCTGCTGCGATTGCTGCTGAGAATTTTGCATGTTTAGTGGCTGTGTGTTGTAGTGGGTGAAAGGCTGGGAGTAAAGTGGATTTAGCGAACTATGCAAACAAGTGACAAAATTGCAAGAGTTAAAACATAATTTTGCAAATCCCTTGAAAAAAATTTAGCTTGTGAAGCGTACTTCTACAGGATTAGTTGAACTTTAGATGGAATTTATTTAATCCTGAATCGATTTAATAGTTTGCTACTTCTACAAGTTAATAAACGATTATCTAAGGAATAAACCTGAGATTCAAGTGGATTGGCATAGGGAGCCCCATAGTGGTTCTGGGAAGAATCGTCTTGAGATGGATCTTTGAATGCAGCCTGTGTAAATAGTCCTTGGGAACCATGCACCATGTACTCCTGCGACACATTCTAGATGGTGTCACGCTCCACAGACAAAGAACAGACTGGGAAAAACCATGTAGTATCCATAGTTTCAATGGAAATGAGGATGGAAAAGTGGAAACATATTCATCACTTATCCAAATAGTAAACCAGAAATCTGAATTCTCTCATCTTAGTACTTCTAAATATGGTATTTATCATAACAAATACCACCTATCCCATTCCAAAAAATTTAGCATCAGCTTTAAGAGTCTCTATTTTTTTTATCCGAAGCACCAGTTCTGAAAGATCCATCAAAATAAAATCTCTTATAACCACCCAAGGCATGTTAGTTTTGGTTTATCTCTGTGTTCTACTAGGACAGCACTTATGAAAGAGAGCATTATTAGGTCTACTAAGGCACACACCAAAAATCTCAGTTGCATTTCCTTAATTTGTCTTCGATTAATGCCATGTCTCAGTTGTTGGTTTACATCCTAATTTCTTAGACATCCAATTTAATACCCTCATCTCTGCTACCTTTATTTTATGGGTATTGTCATTTAATGGGGCTCAACACCCACAAAAAAGCAAATAATTATTAAAAAAGGAGAAGTTTCTGTTCCCACGTGGTTCTTTCTATGGGAATGAGCGTCACGTCTTTTAGAACCCTAGTTAAGAGGAACTGGGAAAAGAATGACCCCTAACTTAGTGACCATTCAAGCTTCAGCTAACATTATATGCCAGCAGAAGAAGATAGAAAATATTCAACAAAAAACCTGTGACATGAAGTCATTTCCCGTTGCAAAATGAGAGTATCCACCTTGAGAATTCTGGTTTAAGAAGCTCCCAGGGAACCCACCTTGAGGCCCCTGAGTGACATAATTGACACCATATCCATTCTGAGAAGCCTGCATAACAGTAAGAGTCAATATGAAAATGACCGCAAGCTGATAAACAAAGAACCTCAAGTAATGATGAGCATGAGTTTCATCAAGCAGACTCTGGCAATGAATATAACATGTAGAAAATGAGACGAAAAGATAGGATAAAAATACAAGTCTTGTACCTGAGTAGAAAACTCAGCAACATTATATGGAACATACGATCCCTGGCTTTTAAAATCATCACCCAAGAAATCCTACATGAACATTTAAAAAAAAAAAAAAAAAAAAAAAAAAAGTGAGAGAAGAAGAAAACCAATCAAAGAAGAAGAAAAAGGAAACATAGACAGGAGTGTAGACTTAATTAAATCAACTACCTGAGACATGCCCCCCACAGAGAATCCATCCCTGAATGCTTGGGTGGGTCCTTGACCTGTCACCTATTGTTTGCAAAACGTGAACTCTCCAAATTTTGATCAAAATCATAATGGAAGAAAATTGATCAGAAAAGATAAATGCGTAAGCTTAAAATTAAACTAACATTAGAAACATATCTAGGCTGAGACAATGGTCTACCCACAGATGGCTGGCTATTTGAATTTTCCAAGGATGGGAAGTTAAAGTTAGAAACATGACTCCCGATGGGTGGTTGTGTACCCAGTTGGTGCGAAAGATGACTACCAATAGGAGCACTAGCATTTCCACGCCCAGCACCAAAACCCCAGCTTCCTGGATGTGGAATTTGAGGAATTGCTCCAACAGGTCCATGTACAGCATCACGAGTGGGTATGGCATACGGCTGAGCTGGAGGACCTCCATGGTACTGAGGAACCGGTACCCTCGGCACCGGATAACCAGAAGGGTGAACATTAGGTTTGCGATTTCCATTCGGTGGGCCAGGTGGCATGTAAGAACCTGCTTGAAGAATAACACTTATTTATTCCAGTATAGGAAGAACTATATGTTCTGCTTTATCTTTCTCATAAAAAGCAATATTTTTAAAAATGCTTTCCCTCGCTTACAATTTCTCTTGGTCAATTCATGAGAACAATAATCTTAAATTATGTGCACAACTTACTACAACTACCGAGTTCTAACGTACCCCTAGAGTGAGTGCTTCTCCTATCAGCATTTGGGTATGACACAGTAGACACAAAATTATCGTTTGGAACAACTCCTGGTCCACCACCAAAGAAAAGTCTGCGCTCGTAGATCTGTGCCACACATTAACCACATAAGCCATGTTAAAAATGCTCATCGCTAATTTAACCAGTCATACATGTCCACAAAATAGTCAGCCTTCTAAATTTGAAGCTTCAAATAATTGGAAAACATCTGATCCAACAACTATGTCAATAAAATTGCCTTACCCTTTTGGGTTTTTGGAATTGAACCATACTCTGCTTTAAATTATTCAGAGGACCTTCGACCAAGCACTCGTGTTCCTGACAGGAAGTTTCAGTCAGATAGTACAATACATGATACAGCAGCATGAGCATAAATAAAATGACTCCCAGAAACAGTTTCTCACTTCCAAAAATGAAACTTGCATGAAACTCGTCAAAAGCATAAAATCGCATCACCTTCGAGGAATCATATTCTAGTCATGTCTAATCACAATAGTACAGAGAAAAACACAAAATAAAGCCATTAAATACCTTGTAATGCGTCAATAAGTCGTTCCACAGAGGCTGCTTGCTCAGAACTTTGGGATTTCCCAAGATAACAATACCATAACGAGCACGGGTGAGCGCAACATTCAGCCGTCGTGGATCATTGAGAAATCCAATGCCCTGAAGACAAAAACACGAGATTAAGATATCATGCAGCATGTTACCAAATTTCAACAATTAATACAACCATAAAATGAACATTTCCAGAAGAACAGATAAAGACAGTAACTATCAGAATTTCAACAAACAAGAAAGCCATGAAATATGAATATTTGAATACACAATTATGATTT
>NC_036242.1:25582873-25618947 GCF_002742605.1 Olea europaea var. sylvestris | reverse complement strand
ACGGTTAGTGACCTCAGTGTGTTATTTAGTTTGGGGATGAGTAGTGCTACTTAGATTCAAATTGATTCCAAACAACTTCCACAGCGTAATCCAAAAGTGCCACAAAAATGTGTATCCCGATCTTATGTGATATACTTGGAAACTTCATATAATCTAACAATCTTCCTGAAAAACAGTTTGGCAACACAAGATGCTCCTGAAGTTTTCTGACAAACTAGAAAGTGAGCCATTTTTTAGAACCTATCAACCACCACAAAAATAGAATCTACACCCCGTTGAGTACGAGGAAATTCCATAACAAAATCAATAGCAAGATCTTGCCATATGCCCTAAGGGACAGGAAGTGACATGTACAACCCGATATTCTGCACTTAACCCTTTGACACCTGACAAGTATAACATTTTCTAACAATAACTCCAACATCTCGCTTCAACTGTGGCCAATAATACTTAGCCTCCAAACGGGCTATTGCTTGTTACGCCCCAAGTGTCCACTTAGACCTCCATCATGCAGATGTCGAATCAATTTTTCATGTAGAGATGAAGCAGGAATACAAAGCTACCACCATTGAACAAATACCCATCATAATATAAAAATCCACCGTTGATTCACAATTCACACTTGCATCAAATCTCCTTAAAGTCAAGATCATCTGCATACGGTTCTTTCAATAACTCAAACCCAACAATTTCCTATGATAGTGACCAATAAAGTAGCAGTCCGTCTCAGTGCATCTGCAACTCTATTCGTAATTCCATATTTATGTTTAATCACAAAAGGGAATTTCCAAAGGAAAGTCACCCACCAAGCATGCATCTTGCTGATACAACAATGGTGAAGTATCCGGTTAAAACTTGACGGATCCAACACACATCCCATATCCATACTCATATAGTATTGTGTCCGGCACGGGTAGTCTGACCATTTCGAAGAGTTTGAACATCAAAGCAACCATGCAATATTTTGGATTTCAATGACATCACATTTACAACAGGTGGACATTACATTATGTATATCCTGACTAATGAATCAAATAGATGGAGAGATAATTTTGATTTCTCTGCCCGTTAATGTAATTTATAGGCTAATACAAAACAAGTTTAAAATGCAATCAACAAGAATTAAAATCCATTATTGCACAGACGCAGCTGATTGTTGCTGTCCATGTACTTGGTACTCACTTCACATTTTAGGTTTCCACATACAAGCATCTAGGAGTAAGCATAAAGCCAAAGATCTAGTCTTTCCATCTCGATTAAAAGGTTCATTTCTTTTAAAATGACTGAACCCTTTAGACTATTTCTTCCTCAAATTGTTGTTTGTTCTTTCCCGAAAAGTCCAATTAAGATAACATAAAAGATTCAAAATCCATGGCCTCGCATCACACTTGCTATGTTTCAATAAGGGAGACATCATCACTTGATGTAACACAAAAATATGACACCAACGCCAATTCTCATATTATTTAAACAAGGGAGACATCATCACTTGATGAACACAAAAATATGATACCAATGCCACTTCTCATATTATTTATCACATCAACATGACAATATTGGGTCTTAAATCTTTGGTGCATCCAATAGTAACAAATCAATCACTTATTAGATCCATGTTTACTCTTGAGTATGACATCTGCTAATGTGTTCCTTCCTCCTTTTAGCCTCCCACCACCTTCACACTTTCCGAGGCTACCAGCATGCTATTCCTTCCTCTCACAATGCTTATCTTCAAATATAAGTGTACATATCGAAAGCAAAATCACTCATAATGGTAGTAATCATACGCCTTCAATATAAAATAACTACATGAAAGGGTTACAGGATCAACAAATTAAGCAGCCAGCGTCGTTCTCAGCTTCATAAGCAGAAATCTAATCAGGAAACTACCTAAAAGCACAGTGCAGGACTAATAAATTGGAGAGACAGTAAAACATACCAAAAAGAAAAAAATAAAGAGATGAAAAGGTAAACCTTGTTCATCTTTCAATTGTTGTAACTTATGAAGTTCACTTTTTTCGGATGTGTCAAGATGTCGAACCTATAAACAATAATAAGATATTGAAGTGATAAAATACAGAACTGAAATGTGCCTGAGATGAAATATAGTTTTAGAATAAGAACAATTCGCACAAGCAATTTTAGGTTAGAATATAAAATCTAAGGGAGTAAAAGAACCTGATAGTGGAGAGTTAAATGCTCAACAGGAGAACTAACAGCTTCCCTCGACTTAGCACAGAGTCTGACAACCTATTTAGAAATACAAATATTTAAATGTCAAAGGATGTACAATTTCATGTATCAAACAAAAGGAGGACTGCTTCAATATTTTTATCTTCAATTTTCTTTCATTCTGGTAGAGTTGTGGAACAGGGGAATAGGGTTAAAAGTGATACCATCGATTAAACAAATTGCTGCATGCATCACGAGAAAAAGTAAATGACAGTTGTAAACACAGAGCGACAAAGTGTCGTAAAAACAGAGTGAATTCCCCCACTATCCACCATTTCGATTTATTAACCATCATGTTAAGTTTCTTGAAATTCTATCGTTCTTCAATATAGACTCTGAAGCTATACCATCAAATGTAGCTACAACTACAACAGACTGGAAGGGGAAAAAAAAAAGGGAGAGAGAGGGTATTATAAGGAAACCAAAGCTGCAAAGAATTGTTGGGAAGACTAGTTTGAAAAAAAGCATTTTCTTACCTTCAAACCAGTTGCACTTATCTTTTCAGCTAGCTGATCAACAGCCACGTTACTTGGAGCACAGACCAAAACCTTAATGGGAAACCAATCATCAGCAAACCCAAAAAAATACAGAGTAACGCAAACCTGTAAACAATTTTACCTGTCCTTGGCCTTGTTTCGCCATATGATACACAATTGCCGCAGAAGTGACAGTTTTCCCCGTTCCAGGAGGGCCTTGTATAAGACTTATAGGCTTTTGTAGGACATTTTTTACCGCGAAAATCTAAGATAATTAGATGGGTCGAGGCATGAGTAAAAAATGAAGTAAAACTGGAAAAGAACCACTCGTAAAAATAAGCATGACATTTTCTATATGAAGCTATCTCAAAATAACAACTAGCCATGTATAATTGAGAAATAAGTCTTCTCTAGGATCAGCAAAAATGAAATAAATTTGGGACTTGCTACAAAAGGGATATGTGCACTCTTTATAATTGATTCAGTCTCAATATTTTCTATTTACTTGCTAAATTCTATTCATCCAAAGGATAAACATTATTTTCTCTTAGAACTCACCAGTCCTAAAACTATCCCTTGCCTAAAAACCTCACAGTACTCTCCGTTCCTTGATTTTTGTCAGGAACTAAACGTGAACAAAGGGTTTAGCAACCCAAAACCACACGTCATGTGAACAATCCAAGACATATCCTAACTATCATTTATAAAGACAAAACAAGCAATTCTAGAACCCTACTTGAGATACATTGAGTTCTGGAAGACCCGGAGCACCAAATCGTCGAGGTAATGCATTGCGAACCATCTGCATCTCAACTTCATGGCCCAGCAAATGATGGTAAATATACCTGCATAATATGCAGCATTGTAGTAAAAAACCCACCAAAGGTGATCCATAAGCAAAAAAGAGGATATTAAACAGTTCATCAGCAGAAATTAACTCAAGAAAAGGTGGGTTTAAAAAAAATTCAATCTACACTACAAGGTAATATAAAAAATAAAAAAATAAAAAAATAAAATAAAAGAGAAGTTCAACAACCTTGGAGAAGTATATCCTAAACTATACCTGCATAGAGGCTACAGATGTACTTGGAGAAGTATCTTAAACTATAATACCCCAAAATCCTTTATAGTCGTTAATTATGAAAAACTAGAACCTTAGTGTAAGAGGATGAAAGTTAGGAAATCAAATTGCATTCGACCAATAATTAAGGGACTACAAGTGTAATTTCCCATATGGGAAAAATGAATGGAATTAAGTATTCTTTAAATGTGAAAGATAAGTTAGGAAGATTCCTTCCTAAATAAATAAACTACCATATATGTGTGAATATATATATATATATATTTATCGGTTTAAATTATGTGTCTATATATGTACACAATTATATATAATTATGACGAATAGATTTAAATTACATATATATATAGATACATACACACACACACACACACACATACATATATATATATGTATATATGTGTATATATATATATATATATACACATACACACACACACACACACACACACACACATATGTATATATGTATATGTATATACATATATATATACACACACATATATGTATATATATGTATATATATGTATATACATATATACATATATACATATATGTGTGTGTATATATATATGTATATACATATACATATATACATATGTGTGTGTGTGTGTGTGTGTGTGTGTGTGTGTGTGTAATTATGTGCATCTATGTATGCATCATTATATATAATTATAATTGACTGATTTAAATTGTAGTATTACTACAATTACGTACGTCTATATATGTATAATTATATATAATTATGGTTGGTTGATTTCAAAAATAGTATTACAATGCCCTTGTTTGAGCCCCGTTCTCCTAAAAGTTCATTTTGAAAAAATCTCATTTTGACTACACATTTTTAAATAAAATAATATTACATACAAACCCCTAACTTTTTCTTAATTTTTAACCACACATTCTCCATCAATCTACTATATTCAAAATGCATTCTTCCCCCAAAATGAGGCTCAAACAAGGGCTATAATTAAATGTGTCCATACATGTATAATTATATATAATTAAGGTTGATTGATTTCAAATATATTATTACTACAACTGCGTGCGTCTATGCATGTACAATTATATATAATTAAAATTTTGATTTTAAATTATATGATTACTACAATTACATGTCTATATATCTAATTATGATTGACTGATTTAAATTATATAATTAATATAATCATGACCTTATTTAGCGCACAATTATAGGGACACAATTGTGATACATTCTTTTTGGTACTCCTAAATGCACCTATAAATACCATAGCTAAATCACAACCACACACAAAAATAATCACTCCGTTGAACAAGTTAAATTCTCCTCTACATATTTACTATGATTCTCTTCAAATTATAGAAGTGTAGCCATATGTTGTATATTAAATCATCTTTCATACTTTAATGTACGGAATTCGATTTAGCCCCCATTTGGCCCCCTTTTTTCCAAATTTTAATGTTTAAAATAGTACTTTTTTAAAAATATGTATGGTTAAAAAAAAAAAAAATGTGCGGTTGAAAATAAGAAATAGGAAAAAAATGAAAGAGAATGGCGACAAAACGGGGGCTTATTGATAAGATGAGTCCTATTTAGTAGAGCTACGCATGGGAATTCTAGCAATGAAGTACAGTTCTTATTTTCATGTCTCCCTATGTATGTTATGATTATGTACGGCGATTATGGCCACCTTAGTTCAATTTCTAATCCTCGTGTCTTCTTATGTACGTTAAGAATTCCTAAATTTTAAATATGATTTATGATTTATGTAGCTCACTTATTGGGATTTACCTCATTTTTTATGATTTCCCCCCTTTAGGTATTTGATGTTCAAGGCGTTGAAGTTTGGAACGAGACTAATGGCATAATAAAGAAGAAATGATTAAGATTTTCGAATAATAATTTAACGTTTATGATTAAGTATTTGTTCTTAATTATTATTATTGTNAAATATATAGCTGTGCGTGTAATAGCACATGCATAATCAATGTTCCGTAGAGATTCAATATTTTAATATTTAGAATATGCAGATACAGTTATAAGAAAATGAAAATGCACACTGTAATCAACTAAGAGAAACTAAATTGTGTCGACTGACCCACTGACACTTGTTTCATCCACAGCAAAAGTCTTCATCGCCCCTTGCATCCGATCAAAACTTGTGCTCTTCCAAACAAAGTCCACGCTAAAACCATGGTTCACCTCAACAGGAACACCCTGCAAATAGAATAATGCAAATCAAGATAGTTCCAACCAGTGCATGAAAAATATATAAATGTGGAGATACCTGACTGGCACGAAGCTCAAGAGCTACTTCCTCTTGTGCAGTCAATTTTATCTGGAAAAAAAAAAAAAAAAGGAATTTGTTAACTATTTTTTTGATAGTATGAAAATCTCAATTTAATTTATAGACATAGGACAGAATGAGACCACATTAAACAAGATAAATATTTTCAAGTGATTTAGCCTCCACATATTTTCTTATGAAGGTGGGAACCTTATACCTCCCAAAAGGATGGCAGCTTAGCCACTCAAGAAATAACCCAGGCGTAACAAGAAAAGTCTCTAAAAGAGTTGTAAAATAGAATTAGATAAATAAAAGAAGGTGCCATACCACATGACCCACAGACTGCCATGCAGAATGAGCTGAATCACCTGAATAACGCAGTCGCAATTCATCACCAGGGACAAGATGCAACTCATTGTCTTCCTACAAGCACATGCATTTTTCTGTTAAAAAATTAAGATATCTTAAAAGAAAATGTATGTATAAACAACAGGATGAAGTACCTTTGGAAAAACAAAATATGCAACACGCTTTTTATTAAGACCAATGTCCCATCGAAGTGTGATATTATCTTTGTTCTGAGACTCTTTCATCATCTGTGCAACAGAAATTAAAATTGAAACTTCTACCAACCATACATTAGAAATGGTAGTTATGGTAATTATTACAGAACAAAATCTCAAGATATAAATTACAGACATAAAGTAGGAAAAAAGTTTGATTGACGTGTGGACTCATATATTCTATTATCCATTTGTTTGGGTTTCTTAGGGGGGTGGGGGGTGCATAAACACAGAATTAGATGTAGTCATACCTTATCATAGTCTGCTTCAAGCTTGATAAGGGGTGCAAAAACATTTTGATACTGCAAAAGAAATACGGTATATTCATCAATGAATAGCAACAGCAAGAAACAGAAATGTAATTTCAATATTGCATGCAGGATAAACATGCACATCAGCAGATCAACTGAGAGCTCATTAATGGCACCTGATAAGCATCTTCATACTTCAAGGCTACAGGCTGAGGTTCATCATCCACACCTGGTTTCTCAAGATCTTCCAAGGTTGCATCAGGATTTGTCTTCCAAAGCTCCTCTATTTTATTTATCTGTTGTGCACTAATTTGGCGAGCTCTCAACTGCTCTTGTTCAGATGGGGCCTTCATTTTGCAATCAATTAAGAGGTTCAATATAAGGCCACAAGATATAAGAAAACAACAAATNTGCTCTTGTTCAGATGGGGCCTTCATTTTGCAATCAATTAAGAGGTTCAATATAAGGCCACAAGATATAAGAAAACAACAAATAAAACTACCAATTTCCAACCTTTACTAGCCACTGCAAGAAGCACCTATCATCAATAAGCGGGCACCACTGACTAAGGTCCCAATTCATTGCTAAGGCAGGGTTCCCTACAAAGCAGGACAACCACACTTTCTGTCTTTGCAGATATGAAACCAAGAAGGAAAACATTTCGACATCCACAGTTGTAGCACTCAAGAATTGTTTCTCCCAGGGGACTATCTTCATGAAGACATACTTCCTTATGTTTTGATCTCACCTACATTACATATAGCACAGAAAATTCAAGTCAAACGAGTTAAAACAATGGGAGCACTAAATATGCCGTGCAAAAGAAGTAATGGCAACAATAAACACAGAGAAATATTTTCACACCATCAAATTGGGTTTATCAGTTCCAGATGGATGATAAATTAAAGTACGCTTGGTTGGTGATAAATTATAATTTAAGCGGTCGTAAGTTGCGGGCAGGTAGTTATTGTGAGTCCTACAAAATTAAAGTATGTATGACCAAAAGTGATTACAGAATAATCACCAGCCAAACATGCACTAAGATTATTTACGTGCAAAAACACAAAATGAGTACGCCATATTGATTTTCATGCATCATCAAATAACTTCCCATTTGTGAGCCAAAATCTGAGGAACTCAACAAACTTATGGTCCTAATCTTGCATGTATGATATCAGAAAACATTCTATCAAGATCTGCAAATTCTCAAGGAACATATCAACAGTGACCAGTCAGAAATGTATTACTACTCAAACCAGCTTGGCTATGTTGATTTTCTTTTGAAAGGAAAACATCAAGAATAAGTTGATAAAAACATAATATTATAATCCCTCAAATTTTTATTCAATAGAATATCATATCCATGTATTTGCAATTTTAAACAAGATGCTTGCAAAATGTACCATACCCTTGACAAATCTACTCCTTTCCACCATTAATAGACAAACTTTTACTCTCTTGAAAATTTGAAATTCAAGTACAGAATGATTACTATACTTGCAAAAATGCTCTACCTTTCACATGCCCTGTGCATCCAAGTGTAAAACAATGGCCTCATTATATGAAAGAATAAATGAGTAGTCAGCAAAACTTATTTTAATTTCGGTTTACAACTGCATATGTTTATTTGTGATGTCTATTTTCAACAGTTTCCTTTGTATTTGAAGGAACAATAGCATCAATTTCACTGAATTCATACCTATGTGGCTAGATTCTCCCCCAAACAACTCTACAACGCAAATCAAAAGAACCTTGAGACAAAGTTAATTCACTTTCCACAGCGTTCATACATCATCAAGTAACAATTGCTGAAATGGGAACAATCCAGCAACAGCTCCTCAAACCAATACAGTTCCACCACTTTGTGCTTCTATCATGTCAGAACTCTTGAACAAACTATCAGTCAGTTTCTAGGTAGAAATATATTTAAGCCAAAAAATCACATCATACAGACAACATTTATTTCAACAGTAACAAAACCATCTGTTGCCCCAAATCCCAATCGATTCAGTTTCAAAGCAACAAATAAGATCCTACCTCAACATACCATGCTCCGTACTACTTAAATTTCATAATCTCTCATTTAGTAAAACTGGAAAACTACCACAATTCCACCACTAAGTATTCCCTTTCCTCACCGCTTTAACCATTTTATTACGTTTCCAAGTACTCGGTCCATTTAAAGGTAATATATAACAAAAGTTCAACAACAAACGTTCAGACAAAGGAAGAAAACAATCATAAATATAAAATGATCAGTACCGGAAAAACCTTCCAAAATATACGTTTGACTTATCGACCCAGTTTTTGATGTGGCATACACATTAACCTAATCCACAAAATCAATACACAGACATGCATTTCTGAACCTATGTCACCACCGTTTTTAAAAATTGCACATTTATTTCCATTTCACTAACCAGATGANAATACACAGACATGCATTTCTGAACCTATGTCACCACCGTTTTTAAAAATTGCACATTTATTTCCATTTCACTAACCAGATGATTGACTATGTGTGAACCCGATGTATTCCCACGCGAATTACAGAACCATTTCCGGCAGGAAGAGACATTGCACCGCACCACACAGGCAGGATTCGTGACCCCACAGTACCTACAAGCATGCTCAGTAAAATCACCTTTTCCATAATCAAACCCCTCATCATCACCAGTCTCTTCGAAATTCAACCCACTCATCCCTGCAGCCAAGGCCTCAACCACGCCCTCCTTATTATTACCACCACTGCCACTAGCATTACTATTGCCAATGATATTATTATTATTACTCGTACCAACTCCACCGCTGCGGGTTTTAGTCGAGGGCGATGCATCAGATGACGACGGGCCATCGTTGGTCTCAGGGACAGCAATCGAGTCGGACGGTGTCGGCCACAGAGACGGAGATCGAATGGGCTGTGAAAGCTCTTGGAATTCTGGGTAATCGAAGCCTTCCTTGAATTCAAGGAACGTGTAGGCGTCGTTGCCTGTGCCCGGCTGCGACGCCGTTTCGTATAGATTATTCGCCTGGGAATCCATGTACACCAAAACTATATTGTATGTAATTTTCTAGGCCTAGGGCTTAGGAATTTGGTATAATTGGAGACATTTGGGAAGAAATAGAGATAGGGTTTAGAGGATGATGCAGAGCGTCGTGAAACATATGCATAGATGGGAAAGTTTCATACGAGACATGATATGTCCCATTTTTCAAATTTAATTTTCCCCACTCATTTTCAAATACCTCTTTTACGAAATTTTTTTAAATTTTATCAATTTTTTAATTATATATCATTAATTTTTTTCAAAATTTATTAAAAAATTAAGCCCTAGCCACAATTTTTTATTAAAATACATTTTTCAATAGTAATTTAACCTCATTTTAATAACACATTTTTTAATAAAATAACATTACATGTAAACTCAAAACTTTTATTTATTTTTTAACCACATATATTTCATCATAGCAGTATTTGAAAATACATTTTTGAAGAAAAATGAGGGTCAAACAACCCCTAATTTTTAACAAAACCAAATTGGGGCATAGATTTGTAGGGGAATTGTAACCATGACAACAAAATTTTCATTTTATTGCAAACTTGATACAAATTTTTCATTTGTATCTCCAACAATGCCAAAATTTTCAAAAATTCGCACTTTTTCACAATTAATTGACTTCAAAAAATAATTGTGACCAAATCTTTAAAGGACAAAATGATAACTTCACAGTTTAATAAAATACTAGTCTGCATCTCAGGCATTGTACGAGTTTTATATTTATTTGGAATGTGTAAAATTTTAAAAAGTATTTGAAATTTTTGAAAATGAGAAATATTGTGTCATCGTCATTTTTCGTCAGTGATAAGTTATTTTAATTCTTATATTATTTGTTTAATGTAGATGAAGATTTTTTTTCTCTTGATAAATATGGAGCTGTAAATCGAATAAAAATGATTTTATTGATGTTGAAAACCACAAAGAGTGTAGAAGTTAGCCAATAAGAAAAGATAAATAGAACAAAAACATACATCATCATTCAAAAATAACAGTGGCATCAGTTTCTTATACACACATTGGAGCTATTTTAACAGAATAGCTCAATTATTTTTCATTCCATCTTCTACTCCACTTTTTTTTTTTTTTTTTTCATATTTTTTGAAGAAAATGGATTTGAGTTGGTTTTTTTTCATATTGTTTGAAGTAAATGGATTTGAGCTGGGAATTTCTGACTCCATACTTTTCTAAAATTTTGAATGTAAGATGTTAATAGCTAATTTGAAAAGAGTTCTTTTTGCTGGAGGAGACCAATCTTCACCAGCATCCACATCAACATTTTCCACAGCAACACTTTTTCCAAAATCAAACTTCTTTTGGTGGTATTGTTGTTGTTGTTCTACAATTGAAGATTCAAAATTCGTCACGGAAATGATGTCAAACTTGTAATTGGATGAATTAGGTTCTACTTGAATCGCTTTCAGATAGACTGCTCTTTCAATGTTTTGCATTTTCTGAGTCACATCTCCAAAGTTTGTCTTGGAACTCTGTATGAAAAATATGTATTGTATTATCATTACTTTATGAAAAATATGTACTGAATATAGAGATTGCGCAAATGTTTCATGTAATTTAGAATTATTACAAAGCTCATTTGTTCCATCAAGGTTTGTGCATCTATAAACATAAGTTTCTCCGCTGATTCACCAATTGCACTTGCATTTATAGAGCATGTGACATCTAATAGTTGTACATATGCTCTTGCCCTGAGATAAAAAGAGAGTAATTATTTATTTGAAAATGAAAATACTGGATATATTACATAAAAATAGGGTGGAAAAGTGTGTAAAAAATATATTTCACTAGGGAACAACTTTAGAATTGGAACTTTTACAAAAGATACAAAGATATATTCACCAAAATCGACGGTTGATCGCCAATGGCAATTGTTGCAAGTCATCTACCAACATTTGTGATCTATTTTCTCTATCGTTACCGTGCCATTGACCCAATAAAATTTTCTCTATTATAGAAATTTTCTCTATTATGGAAAAAAAATTAGTGGATGTAAAAAAATTATAAAGAAAGATAAATAGAAACCAACAAAATGTTGGGTACAT
This sequence comes from Olea europaea var. sylvestris, assembly GCF_002742605.1. NCBI lineage: Eukaryota > Viridiplantae > Streptophyta > Magnoliopsida > Lamiales > Oleaceae > Olea > Olea europaea. The sequence goes on along the minus strand of NC_036242.1, from coordinate 25,606,961 downwards.
ATTATTGTGTACATGAATATATAAGTACCGGTAAAAGTCGATCATGTAGATTTTGTACTAAGGTGAATTTGCTGTGCATTGGAGGAGACAATTTTGTGGGAGATTTTTAGTGTATGATTTTTTTAATATCAATTCATCAATTTTGTTTGAATTTGTATCCCTCCTAAAAGAGTAAATAAAATGAATAAAATGAGAATAATTGTAATGACATGTTAATAGCATACAAATATACATACATACCCCATTCAACCAACTTTTTTACTGCAATGAAAGGAGTATTCATGAAGAAGGTACTACGAACTTTTGTGGAGAGTTTTAAACCTATGTAATAACATTAAAGAGAACATTAAAATGATTCAAGTAACAATGATTTAAAATATTAAATGCATTTTCAAAGAGTTTAAATAATGAAAAATAATAGAAACATGCAAAAAAAGACGTGACTTTTATGTGTGTTGCAAAGATTACTGGTCTTTTGTCAATATTTTATGCTATCAATATGCATTCTCTATCAACAAATGAATTCCAGAGTGTCAAAATTATTGTTTTGAATTTTTTGTCCAAAAGTATTACATCTCGTACCCAAGTTTGGTTGCCATCTTTTGACTGAATCAATCTTTTAGGCATCATATTAATTAAAACTACTTAGATGTCTGCAAAATAAAATAAAAAAACAAATATTTTTTTGTTTTGTTTTGTTTGTAATCTTAATTATTTGATTAAATAAAAAATAATAGTATTATTTATTTTTCTCACATGAGAATAAATAGTATGTAAACTAAGTGGAATCGTAATTTCTTACTTATATTAGTGTTTGTATTTATGAATTGTTCAACTTCATCGAAAGAAGTCAGGTGATAGATTGAGAAAACAAGTTCAAGGTTATCTTCATTCAACTCCTGAACACGAGTTTCTTCAGAAATTGTCCATTGTAAAGCTCCAATTGAATATTTGTAATTCCCAGTGTTGTTTTTAACATAAGCTTCTGAGATTGCATACATTTTTCCAAGAACAAGCTCATTTTCAAATGTAGTAATATTTAAATCATATAGACTTACTTGGATAATATTACACTACAAGATAGATTTGAATAGTGTAAGAATGTATATTATATATAACTAAAAGAGAGAACATATTTTTAAAAGAGAAAAAAAAATCAGATTTCTAAATGAAGAAAGAAGAATAAATTATAACCAAATAAATGTTTATTTAGCATGTATAATAGTTAATAGAAATTAACACACCTTAGTATCCATTAACATCATGTATTGGTACATTCCACTGCCTTGCCTCGAAGGTTTTGGTTATTGCTTTTCTACCACAATTACCTTAGCTATCCACTTTTGATTGTTACAAAGAATTTCTGGTATAAGTTGGTATTGTTGTTCCAATGTGACAACCTTGAAACAGAGAAACAAGGTGAAGGTATGCAGGAAAAATGTGCAATTTCTATGAAAAACTTTTTGAGATAACCAACTGGAAAACAAAAAAAGATATACATAGACACATACAATTATATCACATTTGATTTTTTTCTATTTTTTTATATTATAAAAGTAATAAAATTATGTATACATTGTAAAATCTTATCTATAGTCATACCTTGTTGTCTAATTAATGGTATAAGATATAGGCATTGGCGGACTTATTCAAGGTCCTAATGGGTGACTCGACCCACCAGCTTCAAGTTGAGATTTTATTTTTTTATTTTTTTAAGAACCAAAAGTTAGAATTGGGCAATAATGATAGTTGGGCTTTTTTATTTGGAATAGAGTTCCAACAATGACCAAACAATTGAGAGAGTGGGAGTTGAAATTATTTTGTCATTTATGATATTTAATTTGAAAATTCTTTAAAAATTGTTAATTATCATATATGTGAGATTATTTGAAATTCTTTAGAAATTTTTATTTATCATATATATGAGATTTGTGAATCTATGATAGTGATCATGTGTATATATTTGTGTAGAATATATAATTTTTCTCGTAACTTTTTAATAAATTTGATTGTAACTCATTAATTCCAAATGTCTGCGTCTGCTACTTGATATAGGGATTACTTCGAACATTTACTTGTAGTACAAAACTGACGTAAATTGAATTAAGGATGTACTCAGAGTAAAATGTATAAAACAATATCACATTCCTTTTTTCGTACTATAAAACTACGTTAAAGTTTGGAGCAAGGAAGAAAAATATCAGAATTTACACTCTAAAATCTTATCTTACCCATACTTTATTGATTAATAACCACTGCAAATAGATATAGGTTGTAAATATAAAAGTATTTACCCTACAAACCTTTGTCAAAATATAAGGAAAATTTGATTAAGTTAGTTAGCCTGAATAAATCTCGATGTATAAATATCTGAATATGTGTAAATATGTTGATGTGTAGATATCTGAATAATTGTGAATAGGAGATATTAGATTTATGTGCGTGATTATGTGTATGAAATTAAAGAATTAAAAGAAAAACTAAAAAGAAAACATATATGAATGGCTTTTAACCATCACAACACAACAAAATACAAGTTATTTATTATCCCAATTAAAGCCACAATTATTATCCCAACTAAACTCACAACATAACAAAATATACAACAATCATTTATTATCCCAACTAATAAAGGCACAAGACTCACAACACTACAAAATATACAATTCATTTGTCATCCCACTCAAACTTAAAGTCTAAAGAAGTCCACATTTTAGTAGGGAAGGGTGTCCAAAGATCTAGCTGGAAAAGGTAACTATTAAAAATTAGCTATTTGACATAGATATCCATAGCAGAGGAGATCTGTACAATCTGCCTCTCCTTCTCAGTGTCTTCGTGCATGGAGACGACATGCATGGAGCATCTCTGTGAATTTTTGTGTCATGTTTATATTTAATATACTACTGTTTTAAGTGTAACTTCCCGGGATTACAACATTCTTTTGGGCATAATCATTTGAAAACATAGATAATAATGTCTGCAAACATAAAGCAAATTCAGGAATTCTTGCTATTTTTAACTGCGAGTGAATTGATTCGACATTGCATGGCATGTGTTTGTTCTTTGCATGGTTTTGAGATTTAAATCAACAATTTTTAATATGTGGATATTTGCCTAGAATTAAAATCTATACAATCTTTCTATTTACCATACATATTTTATCTATTTGGAATTCTTATAAATATAAATTTCTCGTTTCATTGGATTTGTTTATACAGATGTCTTTATAATACATTGTGCCTGCAAATCAATGGTTTCTGCTACTCACACAGTATCCAAATCGGGAATATCTTACAGATTTTATAAAATTTATAGATGCAAATCAACAAGCTTCTCTGATATGTAGTAATTTTTATGGATTTATTTTTGGAGTTGTTTATAGGAGAGAAGAAGAACAATTTAGTAACAAGTTGGCATATGAATTTGTAATGAGGCTTGTAAATTCTGGCAAAAATAAAGAAGTCTGAGTACAATTAGATGACCATATTACTAGATTTGGCATGCAAGAGTTTTGCCTCATTACTGGATTACCATACTATGAATCAACTATGGAGATTGATTATAATAACCATCATCTTATAAATCAATACTTCATTGGTACCAAAAGAATTAGCTTGAAAATGATGTATGAAGTGTTTCATTTATGTGAAGACGAAGAAGATAATTTTAAAGTTATGTTGGTGGAGTGTGTTTTGAAAACAATCGACGAAATTATTGATTATAGAACCCTTGGCATAGCGGAGCATCTTGAAGAGTTCATTGCCTATCTATGGGGTAGAAAAGAATATTTTATTTTGTTAAATTCACTACAAGAATCACAATTCAAAAGAATACAAAAAGTACATCAGAATCAACAAATAGATTGTAAGTATACATTAAGAAGGTATACACCTGTATTCCAGGTATTTTTTTTTCCTATTCTTTTATTGGTCTATATTATGTATAACTTATTTGTAAAAGAAATAATAATTATTATTTTTAATTATCTTGCAGTATTGAATATATGAAACATTTATAGAGATTGAAAAAAATTTGGATGCCATAGACACAAAACACCACAAAGTCCACGAATGTTCAAGGGAAGGCCCAACAAAATACCGATTAAGAAAATGGTTAAGCAATTTTTGGCTACTTAAGAGGTATAATATTTTTTATGAATGTACAATTACATTTGCATTTAATTATTGAAAAATTAAATTCAGCAAAATATTTCAATATTTTAATGATTACAAATCCAAGTAACTGCAGGATTATATCCTACAAGAGAAGAATTAGAGACATCATCGTATAGAACTCTTTCAATGCCAGGTAACAATATATATAGTATATTAGATGGCATTTTCCAATGGAGAATTAGAAATTTAACACAACAAATCCCAGATAATATCTATGTGCAAGAAACGACCATTCCCAGTACTTCAAGAACTTCACCTAGAATTGGGCCTAGTTCTACTTTTGGTGCCTCCAACTATATAACTCAAGAGCAAATGGAAGACATGATGAGCATGCACAAGCAACATATAATATCAAATGTGTTCCGTCTATGCGACAACTTGAAGGCAGAAATCTTTCAGAACCAAAATCAGTTGTTGAATAACACAAAAAATGACAAGAAGATTACATGCAATCTAGTATGCATTCTTACATGAATACTTCACTATCTAGTTTTTTAACACACATATTGATGAGGAATCGCAAAAACAAGAGGCTCTTTATCAGCCTATTCTTGAGAGCCAAAAACAACTATTCCAACAGCAGCAAAAATGGCAAGAAGATAATTATCAGAGCATACAATCTTATGTTGATGCCACTTTAAGTTCGATGAGATCTTATGTCGATGAACAAAACAAGAGTACGTTGTACAATCATATAATTGAGAATCAAACATGGAAGTCATTATTGGTTTTATACAACAAGACATTCCTATCCATACAAGTCCAATTCCTAGTAATCAACCAAAGGAGACGTCAACATCTCAACAGATTGAAAGTTTTGAAAGGTTAAGAAGAGAAAAAATAAGAAAAAATAGATACAATCTTTGTCATCAAAAGGCCATCCTTTAGAAGACTATCTGATGGAGAAGTACACAACAATTAGAGATTGGATATTGAAAAATCAATTAGGGTAACAAAGATAATTCTACTCTATTAGCTTAAATACTAAAAAAAAAAAGTTATTCACTGGACACTAAATTAAATTATCTAATATTACTTTAAATTATATCATACAATGCATATTGGGACGATGACATTGGCAATGTCTATGGAAGCAATATGTTGAAAACTTTATTGGATCCAATAAAAGATATAAATGTTGCGATGAGTAAAGTCTAGCAATCACGGTCAATTTTATTTTATACTTAATATATCTAATTTATATCTATTTATTCCATTAAGTATTGAGCTAGAGTTAAAGTTATCGAGGCGACTCATTAATGATGGTTGTACCCTCATTTCTAAAGAGCATGCAATTGAGGACTTCAACTTTGAAGAGGAGTGTGCTCATTTGTTGAGATGGCAAATTGACATGCATACAAGAACCAACAAGGGTGAAATAGATGCAACTCTCTTAGAAGAATACATGAATAACATATTGCCTATAAATGGTCGTAAATGGATTGGGTGCAAGTATTTATTAATTCCATGCTCATATCCAAGCAATAGTTGATATCTTTTTCTGGTTAATATTCTTGAATGAAAATTCTAAATATATGACTGCAGCCATTGTGTCCAATCATATATTTAGGGCATATGCAATAGCAGCACTTGGTTTGATCCAAACATTTTTGCAGTCTTCAAGCCTTTCACCAGTAAAGTTATAAGGAAACACTGAACTAAACAAATGGAGCAAGAGATTATACATTATCTACCATGTGCAAATAACGGGTGAGCATTTAAATAGCTTTTTATTTATTATAATATTTAATTTTTCGTTTATACCAATTTAGCCTAATATAAAACTATTTGTTCTACAAGCCAAACTATGGAACATTCGTACTTAAAATATATAGAATGCTTTGTTATAAGGTATCCAATAGAATCAGTTTCATCTTATAGGATGTCTATATATAGACGAAAGATCGTAGTGGATATTTGTTGCAATGAATATTTTCTTCATCCCCGTCTTTCATCCTGATTGTAAGGGATAATGAGAATACACTTATTCAAATGTTATGTAACAAGTCTTTTTTGTGTTTTTTCTTTTGTTATTTCGTCATATTCTCGATGTTTGCACAAAACAAAATAAAATGAAGTGAAGCCACTATAAACCCAAAGAAATTGAGGCATGTTTAACATGAGCTATTACAATGGATATGTTTAAACATCAGGATATATCTGTTTTGAATGGTTTCTGTCTTTATCAATTTATACGTTGAATATTCATATTTATTTTCAAAAAGTATAAATAATTTGCAGTATATTTCTAAAATTGAGAAAGATGACGAGAAAGAAGAATTAAGTACATTAGCAAGCAAAATATAATTATAATGGAAAATAACATACGAGAATAACTAACCTTATATAGCTCAATGTTATTTTGTTGAAGCGTGATGTATACTACAAAATATCTCCTCTTTGGGCTAACAACAGGATGACAGATTAATCGCTGGACAATTATTAATTCTAGACTTGTTAAATAGTATGTATTAAATTCAAAATTTCTAGATAAACCACATTTTTTGTGCAACAAGTACGTGATTTATTTTCATCCCCTGGCTTAATCAAAACTTTTATATTTTGTCTTGTTTTCACTCGGGACTATGCAATATATAGCAAACCACGTGAAAATACGGGTTCAAGAAGATATAGTCCAATGAAATCTAAAGTTTGACCTTGGGCTTTGTTAATAGTCATCGCGAAACAAGGACGAATGGGAAATTGAGTTCTTTTAAAGGGTACCAAATGCTTATCTCCTTCAAGTAGAATAAACGGAATTCTAGGTAAAAATACTTGTTTTCCACGATACTTATCGGTTCCAATTTCAGCTAAAATAACATTTTGTTCAAATTTGAGACAAATGAGTCTAGCCCCATTGCACAAACCTTCTGAAAGATTAATATTTTCTAAGCAACATAATAGGACAATTTCTTTTAAACACAAGTTCATGTGGAGGGATACAATTTGAAGTTAGACTATTCGAAAAAACTTCATGAATAAATCATTCCGTTTTATCAATCACTTCATCAAAATTGAAATATATAAATATATCTCATGAAATTTCTTGAACTAACATATTGTTTATCATATCTATATACTCATTTTTTGGAGTTAAAATAATTATATTTATCATAATATTTAAATTATCACCGTAAGTGCGAAAATTCGAAAATATAATGCTAATTAATTTTTACAATGATTTAAATTTATCTTCAAAATCTATCATGATATCTGAACGAAGTTTAATCATGCAATATGTATGCTCTCTTTCAATTCCGTTTTCAATTTTGAGTAAATATTCACAAAAAAAAGGATTCAATCTAGCTTTCATATTTTCAATTAACGGTAGTTGTGTAAAATACTGCCACAAATATGAAAAGACTAAACTTGCTTTCATGACATCATCTTTTGATTCTCTTTGTAATATCGGTAAAACTTGTCGAAAATTTCCTCCACACATTGTGACAATTCACATTCAGTAATATTTTTTAACATTTTATCCAAAGTTACAAAAGTATATTTATTAACCATCGATGCTTCATCCCACACAATTAGCTTTGTCATTTTTAATAGTTGAAAAAGTACAGATTGTTTACTTATCAAACATTGCATATCAGGACTTGTTTAAAGTGGAATTTTAAAATGCGAATGACTAGTTCTTCCAGTCGGCAATAAAGCAGAAGTTATTCCCGATGATGCTAGTGCTAATGCAATGAGTAGTCGAGATCGTACTATAGCAAGTAATGCTATGTTCAAATAAGTTTTACCAGTACCTCCTGGATCATCAATAAAAAAAACTCCATTTTTATCATTTAAAACACATTTTAAAATAGTATCATAAAAAAATTGTTGTTCATTATTTAAACTTTTTGTAAAATGTATGTCAGACTGAATATTAACATTTACAGTTTCTTTTAAAATCATGTTTGCTAACATATCAGCATCATTTATAGTAACGCCAAAATTTGCCAAGCAAAAATCATTTACATTTTTACCAACAACTTCTAAGAATGAATTTATGCACCGTAGAGCTCTAATCTCAGCATCATATTTTGTTAGACTTGTATGTAAATAATCTTCTATTCTGTAAGCTTTAAATTTAATCCATAAATTTCTAGAATTTGTAAAACCACAAAAAATTAACACATTAACAAAAAGGTGACGCAGTGATATCGGCATTTGATAAGAAATCGCCTCAATCAAACATATGTTACCGTGTAAAAATGCAGCTTGGGGAGATAAGTAGGTGCAACAACACCATTAACTATTTTAAAATCTTGAAAAGACCTGGCCCTTTAATATGATTTAGTAAAATCCTTAAAATATATCTCTCACCCTCAGATGGATCAGCAGCAATTATTCTACCAGTAACATTTTACTTTTTTCTAAGACTCCAACTCGCAAATATGTATTCCATACAAAGTACGTGAGAAAATTTTTATAAAGTAAAGTTTGTGTCTTTTCATCTGAAATATTTGTTTTAAAAAATTCAGTTAACATTGTTTGTTGGATAAAACATTTATTTATAGTTTTTGATAAATCGTCAGTTTCATTGTATGTAACCAATTGAGCATTTTCAACATATAACTGCAAAGAAATTACAGAAGGGAATGTGTCGAATAAATCAAAACTAAAAATTCTCCAAATTGCTTCTGGTGTAGCTATCCATCCAGTAGTTTGATAATTTGAAATATCAACAATATAATGCTCATTGGTTTCTTTATCCACAGTAAAATTAATACGGTCATGTCCTTTGTATACATTTTGTATTAACGTGACAGTCATATTTAGCTAAAATATAAGGATTATATGGTATAACACATCTATAGTTTAGCATGCATCCTTAGAATCTAACAGTAACACCATTGTTACGACGCTTAAAAAGTGGATATGAATCATTACCTAATGAAGTATGTAAAATGTAATCTTTTGGATATTTATTTCTACAACTATGGTTGTTTTCTATGTAAACATTTGTAAGATTTAATTGTCCACAAGGACTATACACTATATGTTTGATCACAATAGTATGTAGGTAAGGATTTTTATTTTCGTCTGGTATTTCACACGAAACAATTTCGTCAACTTGCATAGAGTTAGTAATTTTAAAATTTTGTTTAAATATCGAAAGAAAATAAACATGAGGTAGATCTCTTTTTTTGGAATTCAATCACATAAACATACGCAGCTACAGGCTCTAGAATTTATCTCTTTAATAAATCTGTTTTTAGTTTCTCAAGCTTAGCTCAAAATATCCGGGCTAACAAGTCTAACGTATTTTGTATTTCATCATTGTCTCTTTGCATGTCATTGTTCAAAATATATCAGGCTTTCCATATCTTTGAACTAAGGACATTGCATCCATATATCTTTTAGTTAAATTTCTAGGACCCCTAATAAACCAAGCAGGTTACACCATTGATTTACCAATTATATAGCCTTTATTCTCACCACTTCGTACACTATCTACAATTCCTTGGTAAAGTTGAACTCTTATAACCTTTTGATTATTACAAAAATAATCCAATCTCATCGTTTCAATCTTAACATGCATATTTACTATATATTGCTGTAAAAATCTGCCTGTATGAAGAAGCACAGATTTATCTGAAAGCCTCATCTGAAGTTTGTAGCAATAATATTCACGACATAATACAGTCATTTGTTTCTTCCCTTTTTTCAAAACTAAAAACAAAAACGAAGAAATTTTTTGGAAATGACAATACAATTATGCATTCTTAAAATATAAAACAACTTCAGTGACAATAAAACTTACCACGATCTTCCATTTCCAAAAGTTGTTTGGCCGAATCCATGATATTAATTTGTATTAAATTTTAATGGACTATTGAAGAAGTATTCGAATTGACCTTTTCGATACCTTCATGCCTATCAGTTTCTCACGGATATTGAAATGGATCATAATAGCCATATTAGTAATTTACTTTATATGCAGTATTTGAATGTCCATAAATTAATGTATCACGAGTGTGAATGTTTGCAGATGGGTCTTCATCAACTCATACTGCAGCCACCTATTTACATGATAGCATATTATACAGTCTTTGGTCAAGACTTGGATCAACCTAAATACAATATGGCATGAGCCAAAATTAGAAACTTAACTTAATGATCGAAAAAAGGACAATATGGATTTATCTTTAAGACATCTATCAACTTTCTCAAAGTTGATTAACATAACTTTTCAAAATTTTTTAGTTTATTAGTAATTTCATTATCAATGTCATAGAAGTATAACTGTAAATATGTGGGATTCCCATCGGCTGGTAAAAGTGGATTTATAAAATGGTACACCTGTCTCTAAATTCTGAATGTATATATATACTTTTATTATTCCTACATAATTTTTATCATGCTTAATACCAAAAGAAGTGAAAGCAAAATGATTGTTATAACTACGAGCAACTTTTTTAAAAGCAATTACATCAAATGAAGTTTAAGTAAACAACTCAGTGGGAACACTATTTAACTATAATCTTACTTTTAAATCACAACAACAAAAACTCTTACTTTCTTTGTGAAATTATTTTGTACCACAATATTTACAAATTGTACAGAATGGAAGAATATAATATTCAACTGGAATACTTTATAGATCAATTCCTTTAGAATCAATTCTTTTAGAACGATGTAAAATAATAGGAACATCTGATGTACATTCAGATTGCATATTTTCACTTTCAGATTCTTTTTTCAGACAAATGCTTTCACCCTTTTGTAATTCAACGCACTCGTCAATAGAACTTAAAAATATAAAAATAATATAAGATTGATGAAAGATAACATATCTATAATAATTGGACTCACAAACAATTCTAAAAAACGAACTAAAAAGAGCAAAATACTTAAATAAATGCATGCAAAAAAAAAAAAAAAACCCGAATCTGTTTCGAACTGATGGCACCTAGTTCACCTTTCTGGTGGTTGTGTATTCAAGAATACCAAATATTTATTTTAAAATTATATAAAAAAGGAAAGAAACATAAAATCAACAAGAAATCGTATTTTAACAAGTAATCATACCTAAAAATCTTTTACACGATTTGTCCTCTTGTACCTTTGACTGAATTATGAGTTTAGAATCGTGTGCTCGTGTGGACAATTGCAGCCTTCATGAACGAGCATCTACTCTTAAACAAATTATAAACATTCATATCACAAATTTGGCCATGCGACAACTGAGAAACTATCTGTGTGATCTTTGACTTGCTTGGAGTCGTATTCCCTTGATCAAACATAGATTCAAGAATTTGGAGCTGTGTAGATATAGGTGTCCTAAATTGCCCACACATTATCACTGAAATAAAACATGTACAATGCACATTGAATCAAAAATAATATGAAAACTAAATACTTAAGCTCACGACAACAAAATATGCAAGGCAAAAAAACGATGTCGTTTTCTCCTCAAAAGGTAAATGACTAAGACAGAGAAATTAATAAAATATATTATACTGATGTCAAGAAATAAAAATAATAAAAAATAAACACCAAATATATTATATTGTTATTTTATTATGCTATTCCAGCAGGAACTTTGATTAAGAAAAATACATGATACAACATTTGTAACAGTAAGTGATGCAACACAGAGAACATGCCTCAAGTCTTTACCTGCATGTAGGGGTGGGCGTGGGTTGGGTTGGGTCGGTTTTTACCTCAACCCAAACCCAACCCAACGTGGTCGATTTTAGTAATGTTCAACCCAACCCAACCCATGTAAAGATTGAAACCCAACCCAACCCAATCAAATGTCGGTCGGGTCGGGTTGGGTTGGTCGGGGTTGGGAAAATCTATCAACAAATATTAAAGTCGTCAAAATACTAAGTTTAAAACAACATTTATATAGTCTTCCAACATCAATAAACGTAAAACATATAGTGGTATAATCCACCAAATACACATGAAATAACTATCCAATAACAGTTACATATCTAATTACAAAGCTATAGTTCCGAGGCAAAAAACTATTGGCACAAACAAAAATTTGCTGGAAAAAAAACCAGCCACCAACACAAAATAATTCTTGTGCCACAAAACAAAAATCAACCATCAAATAACCATTGACACTTGACACAAACGAAATAATTATCCAATAACTATTGACAATTGGCACAAACAAAAACTAGACATGAAACAAATTAATTCTTGTGACCTTGATCATCTTCATTCAATTTTGAATTCATTGATTCCAATTCTACAAAAAAAAAAAAAAAGTTGATTAAGTTGACAACAAAATACATATATATAAAGTCAAAATAACAAAATTTATGAAAAAAATACATATTACCTTCATCTAATTGGTTGTAATGCTCAACATCTTTCATGAGGAAACCATCTACCTGTGGAGAAGCTTTCAACCAATTTTGTGTGCATACCAAGACTTCCACCATTTTAGGAATTAAAGAACTACGAAAATGATCAAGGATCCTTTCTCCGATGCTAAAAGCACTTTCTGAAGCAACAGTTGAAACTTAAATTGCCAACACATCCTTAGCAAGATTAAACAAGACACCGTACTTACTTTTGTTAAACTTCCACCAATTGAGAACATCAAAGTCCTTGTTCTCTATGCTTTCACGAGCATCAAGTAAGTATCTTTCCACATCATTTTTTATTTCAACATAATCTTTTACAGCTTGTTTTTTCAAAAATCTAAAAAGACGAGCATCACTCATAGAAGAAGAACTGTCTTTATTTGTACCGAAAGAACTCAAAGTCTCGTCACTTGATACTTGACTACTTCCATGAACACCTTCACATGCCACATACCACTCATAAATATCCATGAAATTTCCTTTCAAAGATTTAATCATGTTACCAACAACTTCCCCATCCATGTATAGATCATTAAAACAGTATTCAACATAATCCATTTTATATCTTGGATCAAGGATAGTAGCAATAAGCAACAACTGATTCACATTTTCCGTTTTACCCCAATACTTTTCGAACTTCTTCTTCATGTTAGTCACCATTTCACCCAATAAAAAATTACCACTCAATCTCCATTCATCCAATTCGAATACAATATTACAAAATTTCATGGAGATAAGCACAAGCACTAACATGCAATGAAGAACTAAAAGTCAAAGTCACATCAATTTTTTTTTAAGAAACTTGACAAATACAGATCCATTTTTCCAATCTAAATTTGAAGGAGGTCCACCTCTCTTTTTACCACCATTGTCTTCCCGAAAGTAATGCAAATATTGAGCATCCTCTTCTTCTAACCTATCAAAAGCTTTCTCAAATTTCAATGCCGTTTCCAACATTAAATAGGTTGAATTCCACCTAATTGGAACATCCAAAAATACAATAGACTTGCAATCGATTTTCTCTTTTCTCGTACACTCCTTCAGTTTTTCATACATAGCAGGAGAAGATTTCACATATTTGATTGCATTGCGGATATTCACAATGGAGTCATGTACTTCTCTCAACCCCTCACAAACAATCAAGTTTATAATGTGTGCATAACACCTCAAGTGCAAATATCTTCCATCTAGAACACATCCATCACTACCCCAAGCAATCAACTTCCTCCTAAGATAAGCAATAGCCACATCATTAGAGCTTGCATTATCAACAGTGATTGTAAAAACTTTCTCAATTCCCCAATCTTGTAAACAAGTCTCAATCATTTTCCTAATCGTTTCTCCTTTGTGATTTGGAACAACATAAAAATTTAAAATACTCTTATTAAGTGTCCAATCAGAATCAATAAAATGTGCTGTAAGAGACATGTAATTAACATTTTGAATGGAAGTCCAAGTATCAGTTGTGAGGGAAACCCTTTGACGGTGAAAAGAGAAGACATCTCTCAATTTCAGTTTTTCATCTAAATACAATTGATAGATGTCTCTAACAAGAGTCCTCCGAGATGAAGCCTTAAATTGAGGACATGCTACACTATAAAAGAGCTGAAAACCTGACCTTCAACAAACCTAAAAGGTAATTCATCCAATACAACTATCTTAGGACATGCAAATCTACACTCTTCTTTACTTCGACCAATAGCAACAAGATTGCTCCCGCCACCCTCTTTTTTATTCTCAAAAGAAAGGATTTTTTGCTTCTTATCCACCAATCTACCAGGATACTTCTTACATTGATTTGTCAAATAATTACCCAATGTGCTAGTACCACACTTCTTAGTGCGGGACAAGCATAATCTACCCCACAGTAGTTACATTTACACCTAACATCTGAATCATCCCTTGATCCCAAAAGCGTAAAGTGATCCCAAACATATGAAGCTAATCTATTAGATTTTTGTTTACCTAATGTTGACAGTGCACGTGGAGGAAGACTTGCTTGCAAATCTTTGTCATTTGATAGAGATTCTGTGCCAAGTACTTCACAATCATCCATATCTACAAAAGTAGTATTACAGTGTCACGATGCCACCCTTTAATTAATTATTAAGACAGAATCATATTTCTTATCCTTCAAAAAAATTAATATGCCACATCAATAAATTTATGCAGATCAAGAAATATATGCTCCACACACAAAAAACCTTCACTTTCTACAGAAAAGTGCAATTCTATATTAAGAATTTACAATGATATATAGTTACCTTACCTTGGAACCAATAGAAATTTTTAATAATCAAACACCATTTTTAACTTGTATTATCAAATTAAATTAAAATTTGTAAGCAGATTATGAATATTGTTAAAATACATTGGGATCCGCCGAAATTAGGTATCCTGATTCCACAAAATAAACCAAGCATGTCAGTATGTCACCGGCATTAGTGGGACCATTTTATGGAAGCATACCAAGTTAGACACTATTAAACAGCCCAAAATTTTTGGCACTTTACAGATCCCTGAAAATACTGAGAATGTGAATCATACAATTCCAATGAGCTGATGAGAACAAGAAATAAGTGTTTCATATAACGGCTGTAAAATCCAAAAGCAAAAATAAGTTAAAAATATTAACATCACAAATATACCTGGCTTGTTGGTTTTCTAGTGCTGGAGCCTGGAGTCCAGTTACCGGTAGGAGTGATGTCGACGATTTGAGTGACAGAGCGAGGGCGAGACCAAAAGAGAGGGAAACACAGAGATTTTAGGGCTTTCTTCGATTGAGGGAGGACTGAGGAATGATAGTTAGTAGGTCATTTTTATTTCTTTAGTTTTTTGTTTTCTTTTTTAATATTTTTTAAAGTGGGCGGGTTGGGTTGGGCGGATTTATTCGGTTTTTAAGAGCTAACCCATAACCCGACCCACCTACACAACCAAAAAATCGAACCCAATTAAAAACGACTAAAAAACCAACCCAATCCAGTCGGGTTGGTTCGGTTTGGGCGGTTTTGGCGGGTTTGGTCGATTTTTGCCCACCCCTACCTGCATGTGTCCGTGCGTGGATGGTCTCCGTATGTGCACGGAAACTTGCATGTCTCCGTGATAGGAAACAGCACGGAGAGACTTATCTCCGTGCATGCACGGAAAAAATCTCGTTGTCTCCGTGGCGACTTCACTAATAATTTTTTTCCTTTCATTTTTCTTCTTTGGAAGAGGGAGACAGTTCTTTTCAATAACAATTTGTCTACTTCTACAATTTGTGCACCTCTTGTCAAATCTAAATAAAGAAGCAAAAGTACATTTTTTTTAGCTTAAATACTTCTTACATGAATTCATTTTTCACCCTGAAAATTTGCATATCTCACTTGCGACTTGCCAATTTTCATTTGATCAAAATTTGGTCCATCTATTTAGCAATTTTCTTTTAAGTTACATCTTTTTGCACAAACGGTTAATTTTTTACCAAACTACACAATATTTGATTAAAAGATTTTCTAACTCACCTATACTTCAAATCCAGGCTTTCACATTTCAAATAATATTATTCTTCTAAAAAAATTTCACTGCAATTAAATATTTTAAGTTTCCTTATCGCAAATTATTTTATTCTTCTAACAATTTTCTCACTGCAATGTATCAAGACAAAATGGACGTGCCAGGTTGTTTCTTCAAAATCATTACCCATTCACTAGACCACAATACCTGTCTGGTTAGTTGCTCTTTCACATTTTAATAGATGTTTTATCATACTTATATTTTTGTTATGTATATATATAGATGCTTCCTACATCTTTTGTCAATGACTGGAGACGCGAACTTGGTGATACAATACGAGTGATTGCATACGATGGAATAATTGCTACCATTAGATTAGAAAAAGCCGATTGAAAAATATTCTTAGTTCATGGATGGGAGCAATTTTTTGACCATCATAATTTACAGGATGGTTATGTTATGATATTTGAATATAATGGAAATTTCACATTGAACATAACTATATTTGATCATTCTGGGTTAGAGGTGACATATTACTCCGATGTTCCTGAAGAAGGTAAAGAAGGCAACGCTTCACATGTAGATAATCTTGTATTCAAAGTAACACTAACACCTCATCACAACAGCCACCGAAAAATTGAAGGTTTTTATCTTTAATACCTCATTCTATATTGGCCTCTTCCACATAATTTTGAGTTCAAGATTAATTATTCATTCATCTATGTTTTTGCAGTATATGCCAGGAAGGTTTGCCAGACACCACTTGCCAAAATTCATGCGCAATATTCAGATCCATGACTCATTACATCACGATTGGGATATCACTACGAATTTAAGACCAACTAGTGTTGTACAGTGTCTTACTATAGGCTGGGCAGGCTTTGTTAGTGAAAAAGAGCTACAAATGGGCGATACATGTGTCTTCGAGTTATTGAACAACGAACCCCCAATGTTTATGGTCTACAAAAAAGACCACATTGATGGAAGCTTGACACGTCTATGAGACTTTTTAACTTTTTTTAACTTTCAATCGTATTCATATGTAGGGAAAATATTTTCTTGGATTTTCATGTTAATCTACTTTGCTAGATCTCAATCTTACTCCATTTACTTTTTCTTATATATTCGATCGACATTTCAATAACTTTTAATTCTTTACAATTAAACAATACTCACTTTCATTACGCCAACACATATATCTCCTCCCAATACATATGTTGTTGCACGAAAACACATTGTATATATCCGATCAATAACCAATCTAATTTTAATATGTATTCACAGCACACCAAAAGAAGAAAGGAAAAAAGGTATCACCATTAATACTTTTTGAATGAAACCAACTCTATTAATTTCAAAGTTTGGAATGTCCAAATCTCAACCAATCCATCAAAAATATAACAAAACTCTTATATAAAACAAATCAATATCTAACCCAAAATTATTATAACAAAGAAATTAACACCACATGAAAGTAGATTTTCCCCCTCAAAACCATTCCCTCAATCAATCAAACATTTCTACGCCTCCCTGCAAATTGTATAACATTATTAGAGTCATAAATACACAGTGACAAATTTTCAAGGAAATAACACAAATACAGAAGACCTAAGAAATTTTAAAAGTGAATTTTAGGAAAGACAATAAAGCAATACAACATCACAGACAACTAAATAACACAATCAAACCTAAAATTCTAAGTAAACTAACTAAAACAAAAAAAAAAAAAAGATACCAATAGTATATCTATTTCTTTAAAAAAATTAATAAAAGCCAATTTAAAAAAAGAGAAAAAAAGGGACAAAAAAATATAAAGCCACATAAAAGTCAATCCAAAAAAATAATAACCAAAGCAGGAGAAAAGAAGGGAAAAAAGGAAATTAACTTACCCATTAGAAAAAATCAAATCTAAGATTAGACACCAGAAAAATCTGAAAAACAAATATTAAATGAATAAATTTATACACAAATAATAAAAATAAAATAGAAATAAGAAAATAGCCATAGAAGGATAAAAGAAGGGGGAAAAAGGAAATTAACTTACCTGTTGGAAAAAATCAAATCTAAGATTAGATACCAGAAAAATCTGAAAAACAAATGAATTAATTTATACACAAATAATAAAAACAAAACAGAAATAAGAAGTATACAATAAACTTTAGAGAAAAGAGAAGAGAAGAAGAAATAATGTGTGATTTCTGTGAAAAAGTAAATAAGGTCGCTTGAGAAAAGGGAAATATAACTGTATCAATTAGACAAAACAAAATACGATGTCATTTTTGCTCAAATACTGGGGAAAAATGGCTACAATTTGATAAAATGGAAGAATTCACTGTTGATATCTACAGTAACTTCACATTTGCCCTTTCATATAATAGGGACAATTATACTAATTAGATAAAAGGAAAAAAAAAATGTTGTCTCATCTACAAACCCCACCCTCATCCCCTTATCCCATCCCTACTCCTGAAAATCATCCACCTTCATTATTACCCAACACCAGCATCAATGCCTTCTTCCTTTGCTTTTCAACTTCCATTTTCATCCCATCTTTTCATGACCGAAATTCTTCTCAACTCATCACCCGAATTTGTAAAAACACCAAATGTCTCATTCCGCCTAGTCGCGATCTTTCCCGTACCCTCCATCATCAATCACCTCGAAACCCTAGTACTTGGCCACACTTCTGTAAAGTGGGAAGAATCCTTGAAAGTATCAATTAACAATCCACCACCCAAAAAAATTAATTAATTATGCTGAATTGGAAGCCTTGAAAAATGATTCCGAAACCCTATGCTTCCAAGATTATGTTTTAAATCAAGAACCATTTATGTTGTAGAAATCTTAGCCGAAGGTCCCCTGTACTCGTTTCTCTTGTGCAAATTTCCCTTTATCCAATGCTCTATACGTATTTGTTTATTTGGTGGTAAAGGAAAGAGTGAAAATAATGCTTATCCAAGGAAATTTCTTGAGAAAGCTATGGAAAATTCGAAAAAGGAATAGTTAGTTGAGGACGTGTTAAAACAGTAGATTCAAAAACAAGAATATTATGATGATGGAGGTAATGGTGGAAAAACTCCAAGTTGAGGTGGTGTTGGATTTATGTTGCATGAAACTCCAAATATATATACTCCATTACACGCAAATCCTAATTAATTCCCATTCACTTACTCTCTCTACATTTCTCCCACAACCCAATCGCCTCCCTCTGTTCTCTTTCTACACAGCTCATCGTCGCCTGTCGTCTTGAGAATCGTCGGTGAATCATCCACCATCAAAATTTGTGTAATGGTGATAATGGTACTTTCGTGGTGGTGGTGTCGAATCTAGTGGTTGTAGTGTGGTGGTGGATATGGCGATGAGGTGCAGCAGTGGGTTGTTGCGCAAAGTAGTGTTTGTATGGTGGTGTTGATGGCGGCGAAGCAGATTTACAACTTGTGTGGGCGAAGTGGTGTTTTGTATTGTGGTGGCTGGCAATGCTAGATATGGTGGTTGGTGTGGTTGATGGTGTATCTGGCTGTGAGGTGCGGTGGTGGGTTGCGATGCGAAGTGGTGTTTTGTAGGGGTGGTGGTGATGGTGTGTTCGTTATGTGGTGGCGAATCTGGCGATTATGGTGATGGCGGTGGATCTTGCGTTGTGGTGCGGTGGTGGCACATGTGGTTGATGGCAAGTGTGGTGTAGTTGCTGTGGTGGTTTTGGTTGTTAAAAGTGTGGTGGTGGTAGCTTCCATGATTTAAGCATGGCGGTGATGATAGATAGTGGTGGTTGTGGTAGTGGGTACGGTGGTGATGGTGAAATATTGGTGGTCGTGGTCTATCGAGGTGGATGTATTGATTTTGTTTGAGTTAGTGGTGTTGTAGTCTGGTGATGGTGGTAGTTCTGGCGTTGACAATGGTGGTGACAGTGGCGGTGGTGCTATTGGAGGTAGTGATTGTTTGGTGGTGGTTACAGATTACTTGGTTGATTGTGACCATTAAATTGGTTAATTTGTTACCAATAAATAATATGTGACCAATAAAAATGATAACTCGTGATCAAGAAATAATGTGTGATCTAAAAAATTAATAATTTGTGAATGTTTAATAAGTTGTGATCTATAATATTTGTGATCTGTGACCTATAAATAATTTTTATATTTTTATCTATGATCGATGAACAAATTGTGACCTACAAAATTTTTGAATTGTTACAAAATTTTTGAATTGTGACATTAAAAAATTCTAATTTGTGACCAAAAAATAATATACTGNAATCAAATCAAATTGAGTACCAATGTGAATCTTAGAGATAAAACAATTGATTCCACATTTAACTTTAGAACCGAACCGAAATCAAACCAACCAGTTCTGATTCGGTCTGATCTATTTTTTATATTAAAAATTATAAAAATAAAGTATGAAAATACTTTTCAGATTGAAAATAGACAAAATAGAGTATAAAATCACTTTGCCAGTATTGTAATCTAACAATACCAAAAATTAATTAAGCCGAGCAATAAACAAAAATTCACTCCAAAACTCAAGATCAACTCATAAAGGCAGAGAGAGAGAGAGAGAGAGAGAGAGAGAGAGATTATTAAACACAATATAAATGATAAAATTTCGATAAAAAATCAATTCTTAAGAAAATCCATATGACAATAACTCGATTATCTTTATTAATTTTTAAAGATCTTGATTCTTGATGGTCAATCACATTGAAAACAACGAGAAAATTGAATTCTTATGAATATTGAACTAAAAATATATTTTTCGTGTTGGGTTGCATTAAATCTATGAATTTACAAAGTACTTATAAAATTATTTATACTTTAATTTCAATTATCTATTAAAGAAAGAAGAAGAAGTGTATGGAAAATAAAAATTTAACTTGACATAATTTTGGAGTTTAATGTCTAAAGCTCTAGTGTATCTTTGTGCAAACAAAAAGAGAAATTTTAGATAACCAAATTCACTACTGGTTCTCAAGATAAAATTGAGATTCGGATCGGAATCAACCAATTATCAATGTATGGTCCCAAAATCAACCCATTTAATAAAGAAATCGATACTAAACTAATTACTTCAATTTGGTTCCGGCCCAGTTCTAGCGGTTTTCCCAAAAAATGCCCATCCCTACTTGTCGTCATTGCGACAACGACGGCAATGGGTTTGTTTATAATCTATCTCTATTTTCTCTTTATCATGTTTGTTGTGGTGTTGATGGTTAGAATTCTTACTGCTAGGCAGTTTTGATAGGGAGTTAGCATGTGCATTTTTATGTGTGGGATCTAGGCTAGTTCAAACTTCTTGAAAGACTAGAAAAGGTCTATTACTAGTTTTAGGTAGGCAACTATATCCTTGTTCTAGCGATGAGGTTGCCATTAAATTGGCTAACTATTAGTTGGGAATCGCTACTAATGAGTAGCCTTTTTACTTGCATTTCGTTGGCAATCTGAGGCCAACTAGGAAAAGTTCATACTCTATAACATTGTTGTTGGCTCTAAATTTGAATCTCATGACATATTTGAATTTGGGAATTTTAGGGCTGGCTAGAACCACGCTTGCTCCTAAATATCTTTTTAGAAGAACCATCAACAAATAGCTCCGCGTGGGGCCTCTACAGACTCGTTAACTTCATCCATTTCTAGGATATTAGCTCATTCTGCCACAAAATATACAAGAGCTTGGCCCTTGATGGAGGTTCTTGCTTTGAAGACGATATCAAATTCACTAAGCTCCATAGTCCACTTCATCATTCTTTCTGAAGCATCAAGCTTCTAAAGCACTTGATTAAGCGAAAAGTTGGTCAGCACATATATGCTATGAGCTTGGAATTATGGCCTCAACTTCCTAGATATAGTAACTAGAGAGATCTCTAGCTTCTCCATATTAGAGTAGTGGGACTTCGCAGCTAAAAGTGGTTTACTCATGTAGCAAACATGCAGTTAGTGGGTACCTTCTTCTCTTATGAGAACTGAGCTGATGGGCCTTATTAAATACGATCATGAGGCTCACTAGTCTTAGGTTTTGAGAAGATGAGGCCTACTCTACGAACTTTTTTAGCCCCTGGAAGGCCTCTTCACACTTTTTCGTCCACTGGAATTTATTTTCTCCCTTGAAGAAAAGAAGCCACTTATCGATAGCTTTTGAGAGAAAATGGCTCAAGGCTACCACACACTTAGTTGGGCTTTGTATCTCTTTTGATTTTTTAGAATACCTAATTTCGATCAAAGCCTTGATCTCCTCTATCCCTTTGGTTGACATGTAACATAAGAACTTTTCAGAGACGACAACACATGCGTACTTAAGGGGGTTCAACCTCATATTGTACCTCCGTAAGATTTGGAAAGTGTCATCTAAGTGCTTTATATGATCCGTTGTTTTTAAGATTTTCATAGCATGTCATCCACGTAGACCTTCATTGTTTTATCAATGACCGCTAAACATTTTTTTAACAAGTCTCTGGTATGTAGCCTCAGTGTTTTTCAACAAATGAGCATCACTTTGTAGTAATAGAGATCTATGTTGGTGATAAATGAGTTATTTTCTTCATATGCTGGGTGTATGGGGATTTGATTATAGCCTGAATAGGTATCCATGAAGCTTAATAATTCATGTACAAAGATAAAGTCTACAAGTTAGTCTATCCTGAAAGGGGAAATTTGTCTTTGGGATAAGCCTGGTTGAGGGTGGACAAGTTAATATATACCCTCAATTTCTCGTTGTGCTTCTTTATCAAGACTAGGTTGGAAATCCACAATGGGTAAATGGCCTCCACGAAGAAGTCGTTGCT
Source organism: Olea europaea var. sylvestris (assembly GCF_002742605.1). Taxonomy (NCBI): domain Eukaryota; kingdom Viridiplantae; phylum Streptophyta; class Magnoliopsida; order Lamiales; family Oleaceae; genus Olea; species Olea europaea. The sequence goes on along the minus strand of NC_036242.1, from coordinate 25,584,195 downwards.
TATGGCTTTTTTACTTATTCTTTTAGGGCCTCATACCTTTTTGGGTTGAGGGCTCTCTCTTTTTGTCCATTCAAGTCAAATTAGGATCAATTTTCAGGTGATGGAAAATGACCTTTGGGTCAATGCCAACCATGTCCTTATGCCTCTAATTGAAGATATCAAGATTTTTGCAAAGGAAGACTTTGAGCTTCTCTTTAGCTTTCGGTGGTATTTTTTTTTTAATTTATTTACAAGGCCTTGGTAGAATCTTAAGGATCCACAGGAAAGCTTACTAGTTCTTTCATCGACACTATTTGTGGTTCGACTCAATGATGCGATGGTCCAATTCATTGAACCTAGCCCCTTCTTCAGGGGCTCTTCATTTTTCATGGACATCAATCATTGTATCTATAGCTTCTTCTTTAGAGGCATTTAACATTTCGATGTATATCCCTTGCGTATAGGTCTTCCATTCTTCAGGGACATCATCCATCTCAACGTCCATCAATATTACATTAATGTTCGAGGTTTGCCCTTCTTGAAGGAGAACTCCCTCATTCCCATCTGGTCACTTCTAACTGTGGCAATACCATTTTTATTTACTAATTTAATGCACATGTGATGGATGGAGGCGATGACCTACAGTTTCTTTAAGGAAGGTCTTCCTAACACTCCATGATAAGTAGACTTGTTGTCTACTACAAGAAACTCATGAAGTAATGGACAATTCGAGGTGCTACTTCTACTTTTACTACAAACGTGATTTTTTGTCTTGGGATGATGCTATCACCAGCAAAACTATACTGGGAGAGCTCATGGATGTCAGCTCATGATCTAATACCATTTTATCAAAGGTAGCTCCAAATATGGTGTTGACTGAGCTTCCATTATCTACTAGTATTCGCTTGAGGACCATTGCGTGCAATAATAGCCCTTACGACTAGGACATCATAATGGGGATAGTACAAACTTGTCACATCTTTCTATGTAAAGGTAATGGCTTGCACTTCATTGTTGGCATAAGAAACGTTGTGTATGACTATGAAACTTGCCATTGGAGGATCCATGGCCTCCCTTACAAAATTTCTTTGAGCATTTCTAATATTTTCCTCTCACGTAAGGACCTCCAAATATGATGCCTATCTCTCGAATGGGCTCATGTTCCACATCTATTGGGGGGTCTCTTATTTATTTTTACCCCTCTCTAGGCCTCTCTCTACCCTTATCCCTTTGGTAAAGATTGTCATTCCTCCGAGGTCACCTTGTCTCGTCACACCTAGGTTACTAAGCTTGCCTAGGTGGAGGAAGATTCCATTGCAAGTAACGATTGTTTCATTGATTTT
>NC_036242.1:25539314-25581902 GCF_002742605.1 Olea europaea var. sylvestris | reverse complement strand
TAGCAATGTTTTGCAAAGATATGTTCCTCATGTTAGCAACCATGGTTGCCATTTCACTAGTAATCTAGGTAGCTACTCTCATCCCACCTCGTCTATATTGGTGGTGATGTCGGTGACAACCTGCTAAAGCAGCCTAGGAGGGGCCCCTTCTTTGGGGCTTTTCCTTACCCTTTTAGATGGCACACATCTTCATTTTTAGGAATGCCTTTTCTTCAAAGGCAAAATCTTTGCAAAATATATTCTTCTATCTTAAAATACCCGTTTTCCAAAAAATTAAACACTGAAATTTTAGAATCTTTCCTCTAGAACATCACTTATTCTTTTTCAAGAACTAATCCTTTTTTTCAATAGTGTTATCCAAAAGGTTTTTTGACAAGCTTTTTTCATGGGATATTCGTGGTTGAAATGCGTGATTTTCCATAGATGGTGCCAATTTATTGAGCTCTAAAAACGATTCAATAGGAACCCAGGCCCCACTCACGTTCACATTTGGCAGAAAATATGCCACGTGTAAAGAAAATCACCCCTTAAGACACAATTTACTGAAGTATTCAAGAACCACGGTTTGATCAACACGGTGTAATATTTGGAGACAATCTCTAAAACATGTAGAAATGATAAATATTATGTAAAGACTAGAGAAAGAAAAGAGTTGTGTTGCTTCTAATAATTGGAATAGCATTAGCCTTTAAATGATATAAGAGAGATTATTTAAAGTGTTACAATTCAAGCTATGATCGTTGGATGAAGCACACGTGGCTTCATCCAACCTACTGGGATGTCTCATCACCCACTTGGCCTATAATTTACTTCATTACTTTTAGAGAAGGAAGAGCTATCCTATAGTCCATAACTACACTTCTGGTTAATGGGCTAATATGATTGGATGTGTCTGAGCTTTAGGTTATCACATCAATTGCTTTCACAAGATCTTTACATAAATGATCTTCTTGGGAAGCGTTTATGGCCCAAAGCTCTTAGGGCTAGGGGTGTATCAGTGAAACGGGCTTCGAACAATAAGTGATTTGTTAAAAGGGGCTTAGGCTCTTTGGAGCTTCTTGTCAATGATCATCTTTGAATTATTATTATATAAAGCTTTGATTGAAGTGTTGTTTTTTATGGGCTTCAATTGTCTTTTATCTTTATTATGTAGACTAGTCCTGACTGAGTTCCACGTAGGGTGCCATGTGGAGAATAACTTGAGCCTTCGCAGGGAGACGTAATAAGGACAATTGATCTCAAGGCTACAATTTTTGAATTTTCAAATGTGAAGCAAATTACCTCCTATAATATTATGAAGAATAACTATTGCAAGACATATGCTAATGGAAATAGGCTTAATAGGAGAATGATTTTTGAAAATTAGAAATGATCATCATCCTAATTTAGGGCCTTATACCGTGGACGTTAAAATTTAGGGTTCTATTTTAAAATGTCAACATTTATAAGAGTAATGCAAGCTCTTATATGTCGGTCTATATTTCGATAAGTATTCAATATGAGATTTATCCTTTAACATGCCCTACGAGATGGTAGCTCGTTTGAACAAATCAATCTTCAAATTTGTATGTGGATCTTTTAGTCTTAATCGGATCAAATTGCTTTTTAAAATTTAGTGGGCTTTGATATCATGTTAGTATGTAGAGTTATATCTTAACTGATCAACCTTTTAAGAGAAGTGCCCAAACCCTTATTTTCAGTCTATCATATGATAATAATCAAATATAATATTTATCCTGGGCAACTTGTTGGAAAAAGGAGTGCTCCTTTCTGAGGAAAGAGACAATGTTATGGAAATGGTAGACAAAGCAGTTGCCTGCTTCATTTACTGCACCATCATCACTTATTACTCAATGACCTCTTCTTCAAGATTTTTGGTTGATAATACTCCAAGCAAATTGATGATAATTCTTTGTCAAACAAGAAATCCTTTGCTTGACAATCATCATTCCAAAACTCTATTTTCTCTATATTCATTTTCAACCACACATTTACAAAATAAAATATTCTACATGTAAATTCAAAAATTTTTCCTACTTTTTAACCATACATTCTCAAAAAAAAATTACTATTAAAAACTCCATTTTATCAAGGGCAGATGCAGGATTTTAGTTTAGTGCCGCAACCTTTTTTGACTCTGAACGTCGAGGTTTTGGTCATGGATTTAAAGATGATAAAAAATAAAATAATATTACAACAATACTAAAAATGACATAATTTATATATTAAACTTGTTCCTTACAAGTTTTCATATTTTGATATCGTTGTACAATAACTTCATCATCGAACTTCAAAAGCATATCTTTCTCTATATAAACAATTGTCTATCATTCATCCACTGATCACTCGTCTGATTGCGCAATCTATCCTTTACGATGCTCATTGCAGAAAAAACTCTCTCCACAGTAGTGGTAACAACTGATAAAATCATTGCCAAAGTCAAAAGTTTGTAAACTAATAGATATACCTTATCTTTCTTTGTCAGAACTAACTTTTCCGCAAGATCACTGAGGTTATTCAACCCTTCAAACTCTTTGTTAGAGCGCATGTCAAAAATATAAGTCTCAAGTTGATTGTTAAGTACAAAGACATATACTGCATAGAAATCTAATGGATAAAGTTCAGCAAGTCGAATCAAACTTTTCTTGTCATAAGAAGAAAATGAATCTTGTGGACATAAACAAGCTACACAAAGGAGTGACTTTATATTTACCTCCAAGAAACGATCATTCAATTCTTGAAGTTGTAAATCGATGGCAGAGAGAACAAATCTACCCAAAATAAGGGTTTGATTCGCTGAGGGTGACCACGAAGTGCACGGCGTACAAACATATCATCCATGTTGGATACATCAATGTAATGTTGTTGACAAAAAGAACATATTTCTTCCAAAAAGGAGTTCCACCCTTCGTCTCTTAGGGTTGGAGTCGTCGTTTGCACAATCTCACCAATTGCATTACACTCACAATATCTTGATCTTTCCTTTGCAATGCCTTTGATGGTTCATTTGACATCCCCAAGACACTTCTTATCAACTGTAGATTAAATGCAAATCAAATGTTTGTATCGACTCCAATAAATTTGTTGCATCATACCTTTGATTACAAGAACAAGATTCATCTTCAACAATCATTGTAAGTACATCTAAAATAGAAGAGAACATGGCAAGCAAGCTGACCAAAGAATTATGATGTGAACTCCTATGTGTATCACCAAAGTGTTGAAGGGTCGTTTCTTGATTAAGTCCCCTATCCACTTATAATCTTTCATTTTCCTAATGTTTCAACAATAAAGTCTGATAGTTTTTCTCAAAGAAGATCACAACATTTGGAAGATGCTCCAACGGTATTTACCATGTCACCAACCACACGAAAAAATTTAGTAATATGGATGTTCTTCTTTGCCACAGCCACAAGCGTAAGTTGGAGTTGATGAGCAAAATAGTGAATGTAAAATGCACATGGACTCTCGTTCAAAATGAGTGCTTTTATACCATTAAACTTACCTTGCATATTACTTGCTCCATCATAACCTTGTAGTCTCAATCTAGACATGCTCAAGTTATATCTAGAAAATACCTTATCAATTGCAGCCTTAATTGATAGAGCTGTGGTACTTGTAAAATGTTCAATCTCTATGAAGCATTCATTAACATGTCCACTATTGTCTACATAATACAATACAATATTGCTCCTTCATTGACACATTATGATATTCATTAACAAGAATAGAAAATAGTGAATCCCCAACATCTTTGATAATAACATTGATCATTTCAACAGCACAAGCACTTACCATATCCTTTTGAACATCAAGGTGATGTTAATTTGAAATTTTGAGGAGCATTTCCAAATGTGATGGCGTTAATAACCTCATTATGAGCAGCCAAAAATTGCAATTGGACTAAGAAATTACCTGGACTGAGAGAATCCTTTAGATTCATCATGACCCCAAAATGAGTGCCCTTGTCACAATAGAATTCGAACACAATCAATGGATGCATTAAAACGAGTAACATATGCACAATACCAATATATACTATCAATCCAGTGCAATTCACATTCCAATTCCAATACTCCAATTCACAATTTCACATTATCAAATTCGCAATTTCACAATACAATTTATATTATTTCCAAATTTTAAGCAACTTGAACTTGTAATCGTAGATTCGCAGAGAGCCAAAGGCAAGTTGCAACTGGTCCACTGTCAACTAGAAGCCTGAAAGTTTGTGCCTCTTTAAGCAATTGAAGTCCAAAGTGCTAATTTCATTTGATATGTTAAAGACAAAAAATATATATATATCATTACAATTTACACAAATTGAAATAACAAGTAAGGGAAAAAATTCAAAATCACTTTGGACACTGGTGGATAATTGAAATTGGGGTTTTATCTTTTGGCTTTTTCTTTTGCTGGGTTGGCTGTCGTCGATTGCTGGAAGAATATCCGGTTGGTGATTTAAGGAGGCTAAGGAGCGGATAGCGGCTCAATGTAGAGTCAAAGATTAGCGGCGCCTAGAGTAGGAATGCTGAATGCGAGCTTGCTACTAGCAATGGAGGTCATACTGTCGGAGATGTAGACGGGAATGGCCGGAGGTGATCGGGGCCGGTGGAGAGAAAGTGGCGACTAGCCAAAAAAGTGAAAGGACGATCGATCCGGATGAACTCACGAAGGGTTTTGAAAATTGAAATGATTTCAAATGGATGAATTATGAATGGTGACGGGTCAATTGATCTTTGAGGAGAATGGGTCACGGTTGGTAAATGGGTCATGGGCAATTGGGTATTGGGTTTCTTTCTCTAGGTTAGACAGACGGGGAAATGAGCTAAACAAAAAAATCAAACTTGTGGAGTTGGGCCCAAAAGTCCAGTGCAGGCATCTGCCCGCAATGGACTTAACTGGGCTCCGTCCCTGGAAATGATAAATGTATAACACAAACTGGGCTTAAGCCTAGGTCCACTGCTTTTGTTAATGTTTTATTTAATTATTTTAATTAAAAAAGTGTCATTGTTATATTAATAGTTTAGGGCTTATTATTCAAATTTCACTACTAGTTTTAAAGAGAGGAGAGGCCAAGTACTATCCATTTGTGCACTCTCCATTTCACAATAAAATTGGATTGCTACAATTTATGAACTGGCTTTTTTATTGTTCATCTCTGCCTATGCTATTAATATCCCTCTACACAAGTAGCCATTCCTAACCCTAATTTCATTCCTCATTGTTTGAACAAAGTCGAATAGCATTCTACTCTCTCCTTTGTCCTCTAATTTTCTTCTACATCATTCTTTCTTCGCGAACCCTAGTAGCAATCGACTCTCTCATTTATCCTCTAATTTTCTTCTTCAGATTTTTGTTATACATGCTTTAGAAGCAAGCGGTGACATTAAAATATACCCATATTCTTAAAAATCCCATTTACACTTCAATTACGGTCATTTCAATTTTCAAATCTTTTTTTAACATTCCAAAATTGCTCGTAGGAAATTTTGAGAATTTGTAAAAATTATGACCACCATTTTCTTGTTGTCCACAAATCAAATGTCAAGCAATGGGTTTTCCCGTATTATGGTTCGTGATTAGAAAAAGATGAAGATGAAGTGAAACTATGTGATCACGATTCCAACAGCAGTATGAACAAAAGGTAAATCATGGTTACACTAAACATCAAATTTTCTTCATTCAATTTTTGAGGGTTTTAATTGAACATTTTCATACTATAATCGTTGTCTTTGTGATTTTTCTGCTCTATTGTTTCGATTTTTGGATTTGATTTTTGAACTGATGTCCTTCTAAAGGTTTTCAATCATACTAATCTTCTTCAAGTCGAGTTAAGGAGGTTGAATGTAGTTGCCACGTCTTCATATTTTTCAGTTCAAACAAGTACTCTTTTCCTCTTCCAATCTTTATTGATTGCTTTTGATTAGAAAATTATTATTGAGAAATTAATAAGTTGTTTCGATTTTCATCTTCTGGACTCTAGGATTGAACTTTATTTTCATGTGTTGGAAATAATTAATGGTTGTGGATTTTACTGTTATATAGCTTGGAAGGATTTTTAACTAGTTTTTTGTGATGGATTCAAATATGCAAAATAGGGAGAGTGTGTGTTTAGCTGGACTGGACTTCATATAAGGAATAATCAGGTCCCTGATAATGGAGTCCTGCTTGTCCAATGAGACAAGGAGTCCATTACTTGGTTCTCCCTCTGGCAATCATTTCTTCTTTCTTTCACACGATTTAAGCTTGCGTTTCTCTTGTGGCTATTCTATTAGTGGTATCATATGGCCATAAAATTTGTGGTTTCATTAGTGCGTAATCATTCACAATGTCTAACTTTTTCTTTAGGATGCTATTCGATGTTTTGTTTATTGCATCTATTTGTTCGTTAGCTTGGGATAATATAGAGTAGAAAAATGTATACAATATCTAGTGGCTCTAATTGACAATTTTTTTCTTGCCTTTTTTTTTAATCTTCAGGGAGTGTTCTATCCATTACAAATTATATAATTTCTAGTTGATTGATGGTTTTTGTAATAATTTCATGGGTACTATTTTGAATAGGTCTGCGTCCTTAGTACTTGCTAATTTTGATAGCAAATTAAATCTGCAAACCCATTATCCTTTCTATGGATTTGTGAGAGCTCAAATGTGTTAAAAGTATTGTGACAAGTTCTCGACTTCTACCAAATATACGGCCATCATTTTGTCCTTAATTGCGAACCTATTGTTCATTTGCTTTATCATTAATTGCGAATCACTTTTTATTTTTATGTTTCGAGCCTACTTTTCCTTTGCTATTCGTAAGCTAGCTAATAAAGCTTCATATTCACTACAATTTTGGTTGCCAAAATGAACCTTAATGCACAATTTAGATTGTACCCCTTCCAGCTAGTCAAAATAATTTTTACTCCAGTACCAACATCTCTTGATGATCCATCTGTAAATAACTTCAACATTTTTGCTTAGCCTTAGCCATGGCCTCAGCCTCAGGAACAAGAACATTTGAAAGTTCTGCAATGAAATCTACCAGCACATGTGGTTGATTATAGATTGTCCCATATAGTTTATTTCGAATTGTCCCAATTCTACAGCCTATTTTATCATTTTCCTGATGCATCGACTTTTTGTAATAGTTGCTTGAGCGAGAAATTAGTGTGTACTTAGATACTGTGACACTGGAAATATGATGGCAATTTCCGCGTTGCTACTAATAAGGCAAATGTCAGCTTTTCCGTATTTGGATATCTAGCTTCCACCTCTTGCAGAGCTTTACTTATATAATATACTAGCAACTATTGTTGCACTTCTTACTTTACCAAGACAGGTAAAGAAGTAATTTCTCTCTACTCAGTGGCTTAGCTAATAATCGTGATTTTCCTAGGTGTTTCTTAAAACCCTAAATGGCTTATCTGTATTCGTCAATCCACTCAAACTTTTTCCCTTTAGCACTTGAAAGAAATGATAGCATTTATCCGTTGCCCGTGAGATGAATTAGCTTAAGGTGACGACCTTCTTGTTAAACTTGGTACCTCCTTTGATCTTGTAGGAGATTGCATTTTAATAAGATTGGATTTTATCAGGTTTCTCATCAATACTTTGCTGATTTACCTTGAACTCTATGAATTTTTCGAATATGACTCCGAAAGCACATTTTAATAGATTGATCTTCATTCTATACTTTTGTAATACGTTAAATTGTTCTTTCAGATATTTTAAGTGACTTTCAACTCAGAGGCTTTTGACGAGCATATCGTTGATGTGTATTTTCATTGTTTTACCTAGCTGACCCACAAACATTTTGTTTACGAATCTTTGATAGGTGACATCGACATTTTTTAGTCCGATTGACATTACCTTGTAACAATATAACCTTCAATCAGTTACGAAAATAGTGCGTTCCTCATCTGGTCCATACATGATGATCAAATTACATCCCAAATACGCATCCATGAAATTCAATAGCTCATGTCCTTTAGTTGTATCCACTAGCTGATAAATCATAGGGACTGAAACTTGGTCTTTTTAGTATACGCCTTTTTCTAGCCTGCAAAACCTTGACAAGTTATCCATTTTTTGTTTATTTTTTGAACTAGTATAGGATTACATACCTAAATTGGGTATTGAGGTTTGTGTTTAAAATCATTTTTTAACAACCTTCCCAATTGGCTTTTCAATTCATCATATTTTAAATACTCATTAATTGTTACCTTTGCATTTTAGGCTAGGATCAATTTTCGGGAACGACAAGCCATTTTAGGACCTATCTCTAGGGATGACAATCGGGTTAGTCGGCTCAATTTTTGCTCGTGGCTCAGCCTAAAAAAAACCCGAATCTGGTTTCCCGGGCTGAGCCTGAGCTAGCTTGTATGGCTCGAGGCTCGGCTCGGGAGCCTCTCTCTCTCTCTCTATATATATATATAATATTAACAATTTTAAGGCAGCAGGTTGTTGTAACCCGCTGCCATTTTTCTAAGGCTGCAGCTTGCAGCCTTAAAATAAGGCAGTAGGCTGCTGTCTATATATTAAAAAACTGAAAGAGCAAAAAAAGCGAGCTTGCCCGGTTCGGTTTAGAAAGGCCCGAGCCGAAAGCTCGGGTCTAATCTAATTTTTTTGGTTGAGCTTTTGTTCGACTCGGCTCGGGCCAGAAAAAGAGCTCGGACATTCTACTCGAGCCAAAAATTTCGGCTCAGGAGCCGGGTTGGCTCGACTTGTTGACATCCCTACCTATCCCTACCATGTTAGCATGTCCATGCGAACACATCCAGACTTGCTTTAAAAAAATTTCAATAGGTTTCTCATAGGTTCATTCAACTTTTGGACAATTATTAGAAACTTATTTGTATCTTCTGGACTAGCGAAAAAATTTCTAATCCTTTGACTACAGCTATTTCGGACATGCAGCTAGTTTTGCAATGGTCAATTGAGTCATTGATTTCAAGTTTCTTCCCAAGATTACTCATTTCTTCTATAGTAATTACATTTCCTTTGGGAGTTTGTAAGACTCTTTCTCTTGAGTCACTTTGATGGTTTCTTCATACAACTCCCTGATTGTGTTTTACGAAAGCTTAGCCTTTATCCATGAAGAATTTAACGTGCAATTGATGGAGAAATTTTTTTTATGTCTGCTTGCCTCATGGCAGGTTGTAAGAGAATTTCATTGTATGCAGACTTTTTATATAGGATGTAGAATCCATATATCCTTGGTATGCCTATGGCTCCTCTCCTATCTTCACTAGAAGAGTGGCCTGTTTGCGAAGACTTTGGTCATCTCTAATGAAATAGTAAGGTTTCTACATTAGAGATAGTAAGGTTTCTACACAAGATTCCACGAATTGTATTTTTGCATTTGATTGAAAGCATTTTCATATAGAATGTTCATTAGACTTTAATTGTCTAAAAGCATATGGTTAAAACATTCTCCTGATATCATTGCTCGTATGACTACTATCTCATCCTCAAGACTTGAGATTTCACTTTTTGGTTCAACATATTTTAATTGAAGAGATTATATATTTTGAATTGCTTATTTTCTCACGGGTTTCTGCGCCCATGTTTTGTCTGATAAATTTATCTTTTCTTTGTGATATTGATCTTTGTATCCTTACTTGAGGTAGAATGGTGACATTTCTACCATTTTCTTCAAATTTTCCTTTCTTCTTTTGCATTTTTCATCTCTTCCTTCTACATTGTTGTTGCCACTGCCATTAGGACCCTTTCTAGGAGATTCTTTGATGCCTTAAAGCTTCTATTTTAGTAAGATCTGATTCTATTTCTCTCATCTCTTCACAAAATTTAACGATTTCTCAATTCCAAAATAGTTGGATCATGGTTATCTTTCTCCTAGTTGCCATAGATAGTGCTAATTTGTTGACCACAAAATCACGATCAACAAATTCCTCTCATCTAGTCAGAAACTTTTCCTCCTAATCTCGCTATACTTGTGCTGAGTGAGGAGCAAGAGGGGAAAACGATTATTTGATAGGGAGACATTTGAATTTGCATGCCTCTCTTCTTTTAAGTGACCTATTTAAAGATTTCTCTTTAGGATTTTGGGGATAATTGGTTCTTTTTGGTTACTGACAAGTTGCAATCATTCAATGGGGAGTTTCTAACTAATTTTGTTATGTATTCATGTTTTATTCACCAACTTATGTGTTCTCTAATAATTGACTTCAAAGTCATACCTTAAATTTTATTATGCCTCAAGAATAATGCGGTAATTGTATCACAACTTTGGGGTGTCGATTTCACAGGGAGATCGATGAATTGCTCAAAGGTTCAAAATGTGAGTGTTCTCTCGAAATGTGGAGTGGGATTTATCGTTTGAATAACAATTAAAATTAAAAATTGAATTAATAAGTTTAAGATCAATATTTTGAATAGTGAAGTGTCGGAATTCCCTCAATTAGATTGGATCAATCAACATCAATAATTCATGCATTCTACTCAATTAGAGGTTAACAATAAAGATCAATTTAATTTCAAATGTATTTCTAGAATCTAGATTTTCTATAACACACTCACACACTTTTTATCGGAATAAGATTAAGAAGCGACCATATACACCAAGCATAAAGCAGTAAATAATCCACCAGTAAAATCAATGAAATTGAAATTCAACAAATAGCTTGATAGAAAAAGCATGACTGAATCTAAGAAAAATTTAGTAAAAGTTAAACCAATTTCAATGTCCCAAAGAGAAAATCCAAATCTTGAAATTATTAAGTAAAGAAAGATCAAATGACATGAAATAATGACGTGAAATCACCAATTCCAATGAGTTCCTTCATGTCTTCACCAAAGAGTTTAGTTCTTCATTGAGTTTCTTGTGCCAAAGATGAGAGAAAATTGTACAGAGACGTTCTCTAGGTCTTGGACGAGATTTTCGGCTTATATATGGTGTACCAGATTTGTTTCCATAAGTGGTTGAAAGAAATAGGAAAACTAAAAATCTCGCATCGGAAGTGAACCATGTGACCGCATGCTTAAAAGGCTTGCGGTCGCATAGAACAACAATTTTTAGGCCTGGAGATCTCTGGAAGTAATCATGCGACCGCATGGTCCAACGTTTTTCTCCATCGGATAGCTTTCAGTATTGTAGTTATAACTTTCTCTCCGGATGTCCAATTGAGATGGTTTAAAGTTTGTTAGAAAGCTAACTCGAAGAACTACAATTTTGCTAGATATAAGATTTTTCCAATTCGGATGTTTAATATTTCAAAATTGGATCTCAATCTCTGCCTGAAAATCTAGAACATCCTTATGCGGTTGAAAATTGATTTGTGCAAATATTATGGTCTTGTTTTACTTCTTTTGACTTCTAATTGCACCCAATTGACCCCTACCATTCTTGAATCATCATTCCATCGTCTGTCTCATCTTTGAATTATTTGCAACTTGATCGCTGAGCTTTCAGTTTCTTCCAATTTAATGCATTTTTGCTTGTTTCTTCTATTTTCCACCGTATTCATCAATTTGTAACATAAATAAAGATATAGACGTACTTAGTGCATTTATGTGTTAATTTATCACGATAAGGCAAGTATAATTGGATGAATTACTTAACAATTTGTGATATTATTACACCCACCAACTTGCTTATTGCTAGCCCTTGGCAATTTTTACACAAAACAAGACAAATAAACGATTGGGTCATGCTACAATATAAATTGTTAAGTTCCAATTTAACCACAATCCATACCCTTTTCAAACTCAACACCACAATAGGTTAACAATGTCATGATCATTAGGATATCAAAAACACTTACAAAATATGTGAGTGTGTGTCAAGCCGTAGCCATCTTACCAGAAACCCTAATACATGTAACATCAAATATGTTTCGAGCTAAAGGTTCAGCCTCATAACTCACATGTATCAAAGTGTTTAGTATAGGGTTTCTCTCTATGGAGTTGAGAAAGGTATACACTCAGAACATGGAGGCTTAAACATTTGTAAACAAACAACAACCAAACATTGATCACATGATAGGCACATTATGAATTCCGAATTCATCAACTTCTTACCACAACCCTACTGGGGATTAGAACATCGAATACAAAAGGTTGTAAAGAGGGTTAAGTTGGGAGATATGTAAAGAGGGGTAAAAAGAATTTAAGGACTTCCAAGTATATAACTAGGCATTTTATCAAGCATTTCAATAGATCTCATTATTCACATTAGTGCATTTCTCAATATTTCAATTCCCACATCAATCTTATTTTTCTTTTCTTCATTTCTCTCTTCTTTTTTTGAAAAAAACCTTCTTTTTCTTTTTCTTCTCTCGTGTTTTTCTTGGTTCACTTGAGCACTTATCAATTCTTATCACTTTTCTCATTACTTTTCTTCTCAAATGAACATTTTATACCTACTATACACTTGAAAGCATAAAGGTAGAAGAAGATGTTTATAGACTTTATTCCAATGTAAAGAGGTATGGATAACGTAGGTGCATGAAAAGAAATGGCTATATATGTGTATTGGCTTAAAGTGGTTACTAAGGGTTATAATTATGAAAAAGAACAAGTTTGAAGGCTCAAATTCAATCCTAAGTTGACCGTCATCATTTTTCAAGTATGATCTACCATATTATCACAGATCGTGTATTTTTATTCTCAAAAGAAGTTTCCAATTCACAAAATCAATGACTGCCTATTACATTTTTAGTATATTGTGGCTCTCAATCTTCACCAATACTCACAATAGGAGACTCCTCTAGCTTATATGTGTCAAACTACCATCTTACCACAAGACTTATGTGCACAAAAAGAATTCAGCAAGTGTCCCAACATCTAGACTCTCATTACAAAGAATTAACTCCTAGTAGCATATTTTATCATTCAAGGGCATAGGCATGCAACAAATCAGAGTCTCAAACAAAAATTTCTTCTCGATCCATATGAATACGTAATTAATTATGAAATTCACAACAGAATTCAAATTGATCCTCCCCTAACTAAATGTTACATTGTCCTCAATGCATAAACATGTCTTCCAAAATAAAAAGAGGGAGATGTATCACCCGAATACTACAGTGAATCAACATAAGTTTGAAGGATAAGAAGCCTGAAAGATCTCAATGGAGGGATAATGCAAGGAATGAAAATAAACCTAAAAATGAATGCAAAACATTCTAAGAACAAAATCTAAAAATTAATGTACAGAAAAAGCGAAGTGAAAGACAAACTTGAATGATGTTAAGGATGGTAAACGCGGTCTGCAAGAGGAACTTCTTCGCCCACGAGCACCTGTTGCCTATAAACTATTTTGAGACGCTATTCATTCACTTTGAACACTCAACCATCATTAGGATCTTTAATTTCAACTGCCCCATGTTCAAAAGTTCGTAGTACCACAAAGGGGTCAGTCTACCTAGAACGAAGTTTTCCTGGGTACTTATGGAATCAAGAATCATACAAATATATTTTCTAATTTGGTTCAAAAGTTTTTCTTAAAATGTTTTTATCATGAAATGCATTCATTTTTGCCTTGTAAATTCCAGAACTCTCATAGGCATCGTTTCTCAACTCCTCCAACTCAGTCAATTGAAATTTCATAAGCTTACATCCCTCTTCTAAAGAGAATGAGTGGGTACGGTGTAGGAGTGATGGTGTTGGGTAGCTGGGTTTAATTATTAGTAATATATTTTTTAATATAATGTTAAATCAATAATCTGTAACTAGCACCTGGTTTATGAATTTAAAACTAATCCTCCCCATTTATGAAAATTAGTCTTTTAAGTAATTTTTCCTTCTCATAATCATTTCTCACTTGCTCAAATTATTGCTTACTAAATAGATTAAGCATAAAATATCTGTTTTCAAACTTTTATGAAATAATAACATTTCGTCTTAAATAAGTATTTTCCAGGTAGACAAATATTTCTCATTATTTGCACTTAAGTCCCTTAAAATAAAAGGTTTTAATCAAGTTTTCAAATCTTTTCTATAAAGCCCTAAATGAAAATTCACTTAATTTGTTTCCAATACAATTCCTCCTTTTTAGTAATTTGTCAATTTCCTTCTTTTTTTTTTTTAGCATTATCAATTAAAGAATAAGAATAATGTTAGTTAGCACCAGTTGTGTTGGAACATCAGTTTAACGGGCTACAATTGGTAGATCAAATCTATCATTTAATATCATTTAGTTGCCACTTATACTAGTGCTAAGCGCCAATAAGATTACATAGCATTACTCGAAACATAAAGTGCGGCCAACTAGCCCTTTTTTTCCCTTTTAAGTACCATTGGCATTTGTTAAAAAGTCATTAACTCCAAAAAGTAAAATAGTATAACAAATTTGAAGTGACGACAAAACCCGATACAAAATGATTTCTGTTATGTGTTGGATGCTAGAAAACAACCATTGTTCCTCAAACACTTGCTTATAATCTTCTATTTTATCCAAAAGGCTCATACCAAAAGAGTCGATCATAATCCTCGACTTTGCCAGGAATATGAGGTTGGCACTGTACTAAGATGGGTTGGTGATAAAGTACTTGAAGATCTAGATAACAATCTTGCTAAAGAGTACAGATCTTGTCAACTTTCATTACTCTCAAATATATCATTAACTAAAATGAAAAATTAAAGCACTTAAAGTTCAAGATCATTGAATAAGTGCTCAATCCCCCTATTTTTCTCATCAAGAGATAAAAATTTCGTTGAAGAGCCACCTCATATAATTATATGTATTAACGAATGTAAATTAGTTAACTGATAGATTATCTATATTAGAGCAAATATAAGAGAATAATTGTAATTGACAAATTTTCTGCTATTTTTCCCAGAATAGATTCGTATTTGATGTATAGAAGTCCTTGTATTATTGCTCATTGTATAATCATAGCTTGTTTATCTCCCATTATGGGAGAAATTATAGAGTTTTGAATCGTATTTTTTGAAGAATGAGTGGTTAAAATTTAAATAAACTTTATTGGTTTGTGTGTAAAATATTTTATTGTGTGAATATGTGGTTAGAATGTTACTGTAGCAAATAATTTAATTTATTAAAAGATGACAAACTCAATCAATATAGAGAAACAATTTTCCCAATTTACATATTCTTCCATTCACCATCCATTTTTACATGCTATCAGAGCATTGATCTTGGTGACTTCGCATAAACCTAAAAACCTTCCGCAACGTGAACGAATCAAATGACTAATAGCAAAGAAACTATGGATGAGAATCTGGTCACCTTACAAAGCTTGGAGAATTTTAGCCCCGTCTTTGTCTCCGACCCCTTTAACACACAATTATGGACAACAGGTTTGAGCCATGCACATTGGTCTTAGCTCAAACAATAAGATTGGATTTATCAACAAATCCATTAAGATAATATCACCCATAGACAAAATGTTTCATTCTTGGCAATGCTGAAACGACATTGTATTGTCATGGATTTTGAACTCTGTGAGCCCACACATCATTTCTAGTGTGGTCTACAGGGAACGACAGTAGCTATATAGAAATATCTCCATGATGGATTTTCAAAATGAAAATGAATCAAGAATTTACCAAATTCAACAAGAAATTATCGAACATTGACAAGACTCAAATTCAATCTCAATCTATTTCCATCAAAAAAGGTTTATGGGATGAATTGACTTCGTTGGACGAAAATGGGCTGCCCATGTGGGCTGACCCAGCCCCAATTATATGAAAGTGTTGTTAGAGGGAGAAATTAGAGAAGTTGAGAAAATTGAATTTGAAACTCAACTTCCCGCAACCCACTACTCCCATATGCAACTTCCATGCCAAAGAACATAGAATAATGCATACAAAAATTCGTGTGGTAACGAAAGAGAGAAAAATACTTGAGGGTGGTGGCTTGATTTTGGAAGTATATCATCTCAAATTGGGTTCTTGGATTGTGGCTATCAAATTCTTTCCTTTGTGATCGAATTTTCAACCAAGGAGTGAGTACAAAACAGTGTAGAGTACAAGCAAACAAAAGGCAGGTGACTCAACCTCTTTTTGGTGATTTGAAATAAGTTTTACAATTAGGATTTTCGTTAGAAGCCTGCAAACACGTTTTACAGACTTTTTATCAGAAACTGTTCACTGCACGTGTGGAGGGCTGAAGAAAGTAAGGCTTATGCAATTCTTTATGGGATTGAATGAAACCTACACTAGAGTTAGAGTTGACATATTGATGTTGAATCCATCGACAGACCCTACAGCATGAACGACAACTCGATGTCACAATATGTCGAGAAGGAACCGATAGCAATTTTCAAGCAATGGCTACAAGTCAGTCAAGCAAAACGACACACGTGAGTCTTCTACTTCTTTCGCTGGAGGAGTGTTGAAAAAGATGCCAAAATACACGTATTGTAATCAGGAGGGACACATGGTAAAATATTACTACTTATGAGTAACTTCCCAGTGGGGCCACAAATTCCATGGCAAAAACATTTAGCCTAAGAATAGGAGTTTGTATCCAATAATTCTACTGTAGACCAAGGTCATGTACCCAAAGTGACAAGAGGGTCCAACTTATGCAACTGAATAGTACAATCAGATAATGGATACGAACAGGATGATAGGCCTGGGGAAGTAGCATAATGGTCTTTACAACGGTTTTCATATTCCATTCTTTCCAATTTTATTCAAAAGTTTGTGTAGAATACTCTCACTTGGTTGAACAAGCATCATGTAAAGAGGCTTGTACATATCTAAAATGGGTTGTTTTATACAAGCTAAAATCCAAGCACTTGAGGAGGAAAATTCGTGGACCATGATGTTTCTACCGACTGGTGAGCGTCCCGTTACTTGTAACTGGGTTTATAAAATCAAGTACCACTCGAATGACTTTGTTGAATGTGAAATCCCAACTCATTGCTAAAGGCTTCACATAGCGTAAGGGCATGGATTACAAGGAGACTTTTGCTCCCATTGTCAAGCTCTTCATTTCTTTTAGCAGCTGCTGCCGTTCGAAATTGGCATTTTTACTAAATGAAAGTCCAAAGGTGTTTACATTGAAATACTTCTAGGAGTTGAGGTTACACGATCTAAGTCAGGTATTACCATTTGTCAAAGAAAATACCAACGTTATAAAAATCAGACCGGACCAGTCGATTCAATCGAAAAATCCTGAACCGGCCTTTTAATCCAGTCCAGTACTCATACATTAACTGAAAAACCAAGAACCTACTAATAAACCATTAACCCAGTCGATTTTTCGGTTCACGATTAAACCTGCCATTGATTTTTTGATTTTTTTTCGAGTGATTTAATTTTTTTCTACAAAAACTTTCCACTATCTTAATGGGCCACCAATTGAAATTAAAGGCCCAAATAACTTTTTTATACAAGTGATACTCTTTTATCTCCTTTTTTAAAGAAGACCCTTCTTTTAATGTTTTAGTAATTTTCTAATGTGAGATACTAGCTCCTTTTTAAAGGAGATTCTTCTTCCAATATTGTAGCAATCTTCCAATGTGGGATACTAGCCAATTGTCAATTTTAAGTGTTTACTAGTTTACTTCATTATTTTCATTAACCAATCATATAATTCTCAATTTGAACAAAGTAAATTATTTTGGACATACTAATTATTAGTTTTTGAGGTTATAAAATAAATTACTATAATAAATCTAATTAACAAAGATGGATAATATTTACTTTGAATGAGAAAACCAAAATTTAAAAATCTATTATAGTTATGATATTTTATAGTTTATTTGTCTATTTATTTATTTAATTTGTCATCTGGTTCGATATCGGTTCAACCCTTTAAACCTCGACCATCTTCCTTTTCCAAGTCTATGCCCGATTTGATTTTTAAAACCTTGGAAAATATACTCTAGACTTACTAGAAGAAGTAGGTTTGCTTACTGCCAAACCCACAAAATTCCCAGTGGAACAGATCTTAAAGCTTAACCCAACAGAAGCCAATGCTCCCAACGTAATGCCGATGACTTTTTGGGAAACTGACTTACCTTGCAATCATGAGACAAGAAATCAAATACTTAGTTGTCACTCTCAATCAATTCATGTAACTTCCAAGAAGACCCTATATTGCTACTGTTTTTCCTCTCCTTCATTGCCTAAAGAATGTACCAGTCAAGGCCTCATTTTTTCCTCACATGGCTCATCAAAAATCACAAGTTATTGTAATGCCGATTGGGCTAGTTGTCAATCTACACGAAGGTCAATATTTGGATATTACGTATTCTTGGAAAGTTCATTAATTTCTTGGAAAAGTAATAAACAAGCCATCGTGTCATGCTCATGTGTCAAAGCAGAATATCGAGCAATAGCAGCCATCACTGGTGAGCTGACTTGGTTGAGGTATCTTTTAGGTGACTTATGTATTGAACACCCTGAACTAGCTAGGTTGTTTTGTGATAACCAAGCAGCAATTCACATTGCTGAGAATTCGGTATTTCACGACCATAAAAGCGCTTAGAACTAGATTGTTATACTGTTTGAGAAAAGATATAGAGAAGATAGTTAGAACCACACATGTACACATGGGAAAGCAAATTGCTTACATTTTTACAAAACTATTGAGACAGGCAACTTTCAATTCACCTGTCAAGAAGTTAGGTGTGATAGGCATCCACACTCCAACTTGACGGGAGTATTAACAGATACGAATTAGCAAATTGATGGATTATAGGAATTAGAACAATTATTGGAGAATAATTGTAAATGGCAGATTTTATGCCAATTCTCCTTGAATGGATTTTATTGTTGCTCATGTAATCAATCAATAGTCAAAAATAATTTTCCCAATTTACATATTCTCCATTCACCATTTTTACACATATCACACTTAAGGTCAATTATGTATGTCCAAACTCTCCGTAAAGGTTTCCATGATAGCTCTCTATCTTGAGGTCGTTGGTTGAGAACTCCCTTAAATTGTCATGAGTCTCTATCGGAGTTGATCTAAAGCATCAATGTAGACTTTGAAAAAATTCTAAGCCCCTGTTTAGTGGTATTATCATATTTTTAGTAGTTTTAATAAAAGTTGATAAAATGTGAAGTTGAAAATTTATGAATCTTATTAAATATATGATTAAAATTAATTGTTGACTTTCATTTTCCCCACAAGTATTACCATCTTTAGTGCTCTTTAGGTCAATTTTTCCAGGCTTTCTTTTGCAATATTCTGGTTAGTAAAATGAGAATTCTACTTATACATGCATATGAAATTTTAAAAAAAAAAAAAAAACTCAAATTTCGTCAATTATCGTATTTATATTTAGATAGAAATTGCGATTAGAATCTTAACTTTGACGAATTCTCAAACTTCCGTGTGAACTTGAACACAATCTATCATGTTTTCATTAATTCACCTAGATTAATCAATTCATTTTTTGTCATCCACGATCTACATCTAGCAATGTGTGAAGGCAATAAATGTGACAAGAAATGTCACGTGCTGTGATAAAACCAAACTTGTTTTAATTTCATGGAACTATAATCTATTCATCAATATAACCCGATCAATTATTGTCAAAACTTCTTCAACTTATGAACTCACTTGGCCAAGGATTTCAATATCAACTTTAGCAAATGAGATTTTAGTCTTAATCTCTTACCATCTAAGAGTGACAATTCTTTATTAAACATTCACAACCTTCATATGATTTTTGCTATACCAAACGATGTCATATTAGCGACTTTTGACAGAGAAACATCATTACCATTGTATACGATCCTCATATAAAGTATATCGATGACCTCAAGTCGAAGAATCAATCTATAAACGAACTTTAGAGATTAACCATTAATACTGAGAATCATTCTTGTGGAATCTCTATGGTGGTTTTTCAATAATTTACTCTCTTAACAAAACATCCATGGGTCGGTTAAATGTTACTGCATTTTAACTTACGAGATCATATACTCACTACATAAGTGAGAAATGTCACACGTCCTGATCAAATGGCAATAGCGATATGTATCTATTTATCACTTACAACCATAGATAATTTAATGAGTATCTCATAATCACAACTTCTTGTAATTAATAAGTTATCAAAACTTATATCTACGGACACTATTAATTTATTTTTTAAAGACTCTAATCAATTAGAATAATAGTTATGCCAAAAATAAAATGCATTAATAGATTAAATGTTTACATCCTAAAGTCAATTGGATCTAGAACATATCACTTAAAAGTACTACGTAAGAGGATTAAGTTGATAACTTGGTAATTATGCAAGGCCAAAGATCAATGTGAAACTCAATACTCATGATTATTCTACATTCCCATAATTGGTAATTTTTTGTCCTCTCCATTTCCTATATTAAGTGTATCTTTTTTTAAGTAGGATGTGCACTATATTCGTTAAGATTTTCTTTTCTCGGTTCTCTTCTTTAGAATTGGTGAAAGTATGTTCACTACATTTTAAATAAGGTAGATTGGACTCTACCTTAATCATATTCAGTTTTACAACACCGCAGTTGCTTGCACAACCTATTTACTTGCAAATTTATACCATGTTCCACTAGTCTTATTCCCAAATGATCAATTAGCCAATTCGCAATATGGAATTGCTACTAGGACGAGGTCTATTTCCTCAGTACTGAAACACCTGTAATCTTTCGTACTATTATTTTCATCTAGGTATGCTACTGTTGGGGCTCGAAGCCAATCCCCAAAAAATTTATCATTTATATTAAAGGGTAATTGAAACAAAACTCTCATGACCTTTGCCTCTAGTTTGAAATATCTTCACATTCTTTCATTTTGGTGGGAAACCTCTCTAATGATCCAAACCTTGCAAAATACCTTCCCTACCATCTAATAACATTAGTTTAGGTGAGGGATAACAAAAATATTCATCAAACCCGATACTCGAGGGCCCAACCCCAAACAGGGTTGGGATTATCCGCTTAATCGGGTCGTCCACTAGAGGTGGGTATGGGTAACAGGGGTCGAGCCCGTCCCAACCCATTTAATTTTTTTACAAAGAATTCAATACTTTAATTTGAAAAGTTTCACGAAATTTCATTAATTCTAAAAGAAGATGGCAGCTAAGATTATCTAAGGAATAAAGAACATGATAAACAATAAAAAATTTAGTTTATCAAATATATTTGAATAACTTAAGTTTTAAAAATTAATTAATTAATTAAAAATTTAATAATTATATTATTGTCTCACTTGAATGAATGAGGGCAAGAAAAATAATTATCAAAAACTATAAAAATAAATAAATTAAATGGATACGTAAATGAGGCAACCGTCTTGCCCTGCTTTAAATGGATGACGGGATGGGGCGAAAAAATGCCTAATGGGGCGGGGGATGGGAGAGCCCGCCCCAACCAGAAGCCGTTCCGTTGTCGACCTTAGTTTAGGTGTTAAATGCACAAAAGAACGCCAGCAATTAAAAAATGGAAAATTGCAACTATGGTTCCAAGCCTTTCAATTTGTTGCAAATTATTCCGAACTTATTATTTGTAACACCCTCCAAACCAATTTTTATTTTCGTTGCAATAGAAAGACAAATGGATAGATGTCTATTCCACTAGTTGACTAGAAAATTTATTTTTGACCAATTTTAAATGCTTAAAATGATAAATTTAATTTTTTTCAAATAAGATAATTAAATATAAAAAAAATTGCACCTAAACCCCACCTACCCCAACCTCAAAACTTCATCTTCTTCCCCACACCATCCCACTCCACCCCACCCCACCCCACCAAAAACCCAAACCCAAACCCGAAAAACCCACAATATTATTAGGTGGGCGTACCTGGATTTGTCTTGTAGAATGTGGAAAAAAAATTAAAATATGAAAACACAACCAACAATGGGACTATCGGCTGGTGTAAGAACTATGCCATGCAACCCTAGGAAGAAATGAGACGGAACTTTTTAGCTCTATATATATCACATTTCAAGAAAATAAATTAAGCCTATGTTTGGGTCATTGTTCTAGGTGTTTATAAATATTCTTTCATTCTCAATTATATAGGCTAATTTTATTTATTTTATTATCTCAATTATATAATCATGTTTCTTTATTGAGCATATTTTATTTTGTTTGTTTACTGATATATCTTTAATTAATTTGTCTAATTATAACCAATTTTTTTCACTTAATCTTGAAATTGTACAAATATAAATAAGGGTAAACTAGGAAAATTTTTAGCAAAAATTGTTTTTCAATGACATTAAGCCCTTGTTTGAGCCCAATTTTTTCAAGAATGCATTTTTTAAAATTTCATTTTCAACTAAAATTTTTCTCATAAAATGGTTATAAACATATTTAAAAAAACGTTTCTTTACTTTTTAACTACATATTCTTAAAAAAAAAAAAACTATTTTATTATTTATTTTACCCCAAAATGGGGATCAAATAGGGGCTTAATAAAATTTCTTAATATGTGTGAAAAATAAAATCAGCTTATATAACTGGGACGTAAGGCGCACCATGGTCAAAAACACTTTCGGTCAAACTATTTTTAATTTATATATTTATCCATATGTATAGGAACATTGCCCTAAGACAATTACTAATCAACAAAATGCTGTAGATATGAATCTGGATTCGAAAAGGTAAAATAAATATTTATTACCTAAATCCATAATTAAGCCCTTCTTTATATTTATTTTCTGAGAAATGATTTTGTGAAAAGTTAGGGAAGCGTTTGATTCGCTATTTTCAATTTTTAAATTTGTAAAATACCTTAACTTGTTTGATTTAATATTTTTGAATATACATTTCTAAAAACAAGATTAAATTTATTACATAAAACTCCAAAATATTTTTAAACATTTCGTGAAAACACTCAAAATATAGAAAATAAAAGAAATCCAAATTCTCTTTCCAATGAAAAATCCAACACACTCAAATTTATATACTACTCGATAATTTATTAGTATAAAATTGTTCTATCTTACTAAAAATCAACTTTATTAAAGAAAATATTATAAATTTTTTAAATTATACATTTTGTACCATTGTATCCCTTTAACCCTTATCCCTTGCTTCACTAATTCTTTCTCATAAATATTGGACTTTGGTTCTCAACAAACTAAAAACAAGTGTACTGACTTCAGTGCCCTCTTCTTTTTGTTTTATAACACATTATTAGCAGGATAATTCTACTCAATGGGTTAGCAAAATTTATTGCCTCTCTACTCACAAATCTCTAACCATATTGAGGTAGGAAAAGCAACTTCTTGTAAGGAAAAATGTGAAAATACTACATCATCGTTCCAAAAGAAGTTCCGGTTACAATTCATCTTCGTATCACAAACGAACTCAGTTACAGAATCAATTTGATTACATTTGGTTCCATTTTTTATAGTAAACACGCTTGGCCATTACGCAGGCAGTAATTTTATAATTATGATATTATAAGTTGATTAATCAATTAGATAGCTTAATTGTTGTTCACCATTATTAAACTATATTAAATTTATTTATTAATTAAATTATTTCATCAATTAATACATTAAATTGATTTTCACCGTTTATGAACCCAATCAAATTTTAGAAGCTCATTTATATTTTTAAATTGATATGTATTATGTTGTTGCTCCTGAAAATTTACAACCTTACAAATATTAATATTGCATTATAGAGTATTATTTGTTGCAAAAATGAAAAAAATAAAAAAATTATATATATATAATTTTGTAAGATCTAATATATGTTATGTTTTTGCTCCTCATGAGTAAATCCTTACATAAATAATGCTTCTACTAATAATCTATTGTTTTTGTTGAAATAGCACAATATTATTTTAATATTTTAGAACAATACTACTTGTTTTTGAAGAGAATGACTTAAAAAATTAACTAAGAAAAATATTGAGTCATTACTCTTAAAGAAGCAATAGTAACATCAATTTTCGAATAGAAAAAAAAATGATATTAATAAATTTTATCGTGCTCTTGAAGTAGAACATGTCTCAAATAATACATTGTATATGTAATTTATGAACTAGTGTTAATTCTCGTTCCAAAAGAAGTTCCGGTTACAATTCATCTTCGTATCACAAACGAACTCAGTTACAGAATCAATTTGATTACATTTGGTTCCATTTTTTATAGTAAACACGGTTGGCCATTACGCAGGCAGTAATTTTATAATTATGATATTATAAGTTGATTAATCAATTAGATAGCTTAATTGTTGTTCACCATTATTAATAAATTTTATCGTGCTCTTGAAGTAGAACATGTCTCAAATAATACATTGTATATGTAATTTATGAACTAGTGTTAATTCCTGAAGGAGAACATACAAAGCATGTTATATGTACATTGATTCTTATAGGAGTATATAATGTTTCATTATATTCTCGAAAATAAATTATATTTTATTTTGGTTCATTATATAGCCCTTGTTTGTTTCCTATTCTTTTTTTATTAAAATGAAAAATATGATCGTTATCTATCACATCAAGCCATCAAATTTGAATTTTTATCTTTTGTGTGTGGTTCATAACGGCTATATTTTTCAATCTCATTTTTACAAAAATGAGAAACAAACGCCCCCATAGTTGTTGATGGTTTTTCTAGAATTTTATATTTGTCATGCTGTAGTATTTTTTTCCCTTTTTGTGAACATCTCTTATATTGATGTGATTGTGTGTGCATAGAAAAAGTAAAATCTTATATCAAATTATTCTAATTACATTATATAAAGAAATATTCAAAACTTTTGGAATAAGGAAACCTCTAACCAACTTGTTTTTCTTTTTGTGAAAATTTCATATATCGATGTGATTGTGTAATGTTTAGAAAAAATAAAATCTTATATCAAATTATTCTAATTACTTTACATAAAGAAATATTCAAAACTTTTGAAATAAGGAAACCTCTAACCAATTGAATTCATCAACTCAAACATGGTAATAGATGGTATGACCAATATTGAATATTGTTTAATTTATATCCTTAAACGTGCATCATGTCCCAATCCATGCTAATAGCTTCATTCCACGTATTTAAATATTCACATCACTGTTTCTGTTGTGTCATTATTTTATATGAATTATAAGATTAAAAAATGTAAATTATTACAATAAATCATTAGGCTACATTTTCTTCTTTTCAAACAAGCCCAATTTCGATTATTTAATATTTGATTTGTGTAACACTTCAGTCATGCTATTATTTTAAACTCACTCACACACACACACGTATATGATTCACGTGTTACAATAATGTATTCATTTTACCTTTTATTTAATATGTACACACTAATCAAATAATTATGTGCACATATTATATTCCCTAAACACATTTACGATTTTTTTTTTTAATCCTTGTATATAGATTTAGGATATATTGTTAATATAACTATTTAATTGTTAGTCCAATTACGCATATTATTCTTCAAGATAAAAAGTATTTTTTGGATTTAACAATAGCAAAAAATTAATGTTAATAGGATTTTATCAAATAATACATTGATGATGCACTTCTATTCTAGAAATTTCAAAATAAATTTGCTTAGTTTTAAAGGTATTTACTGCAATGAATATCACGTTGAGACGATGTAAAAAAAATAATATTGCAGTTGGTGAGAATCAAGAGTAGACCACTAGCAATTTTGTATGCTTGCTTCATCTTGCAGAAGTCGACTTTTTTTATTATTTTAACAATGGGAATATGTTTCATCTATGCTTGAAACCTACCTTGATGGCTACAAGTTGGATCAATTGGCCCCTCAATATCTTTGCATATATAAATAAAAGAAAAAACTTATGGCATTCCCTTCAGGCATGTACTATAGATTCATAAAAATGATTGAATCAAACATTATCACGAATTTGAATTTTGTTGACCCAGAAAATTTTATACTTCGACATAATCGAATTGAATATTTAGGAGCAATATGATATGTCGAATAATTAACAACTCACATGACCATTTTCTAAAGAACCAAAAGATTCTTTTATTTAATCTTATGGCATTCCCTTCAGGCATGTACTATAGATTCATAAAAATGATTGAATCAAACATTATCACGAATTTGAATTTTGTTGACCCAGAAAATTTTATACTTCGACATAATCGAATTGGATATTTAGGAGCAATATGATATGTCGAATAATTAACAACTCACATGACCATTTTCTAAAGAACCAAAAGATTCTTTTATTTAATAATATTCTTGTGCTTCTTGTTTGCAGAGAAAGTTAGTCATTTGACCTTTCATTACAAAGGTCAATGTTAAATCTTTAACTTTCTTTGAAAGAATTAATGGAGATATATGTTCACGTATCACCCACCATGTGAACAATTTTCGTTATTTTATGGTCTTAGCTGATTTTCGCATTAGATGGTCACATGTCTATATGCTTTTCCATTAGGAATGTAGCTCTTGCTAAACTACTTTCTCAAACTATAAAATTATAAGCTCAATTTTCCAATTACTCAGTCTAGACAATTCGTATGATAATACTAATGAATTTAGATTACATGCATTCAACAACACTTGTATGTCAATTGAGATTGTAATTGAACATTTGGTTGCTCGTTATTGTACATTAAAATGGCTTAATGAAATCGTTTATCAAATGTCTACAATTAATTGCTAGACCCTACTCATGCAAACAAAATTATCAATTTCTGTTTGGGATCATGTCATAATATATGCCGCATATTTGGTTAGTATAAGATTAACTGCTTATTATCAATACTTACATTTGAAACTTATATTTGATCATGAACCTGATATTTATCACCTATGAGTTTTTCGATTATATTGTCCAAGTTCCAATTTCACCCTCACCACATGCCAAATTGCATTCCCAATGAAAACTTTGAATTTATAATTGTTTTGATTTTCCATTCATTATTAGAAACTTCAAACATTTAACGATTGATTTATTTATAGAACGTTTGCAAATTATCATTTTGATGAATTGATATTCTTAACTTTGGGAGGGCCAAAACTACATAATAAAAAATAAGGTAAAATCTCTTTCAACGATACAACTCTACCTCATTTTGATCCCTACAACAATCAATGTCAAGAGGTTGAAAAAATCATTCACCTATAAAGAGTTACGAATCAATTACCTGATATATTTGTTGACACGAGAAGGTGATTAAGTCACATGTACTAGCAAAATGTACTAAAACAAAAATTGACGTTCGTTTAGTATAGTATACTGTAGCAAATGAATTTTGAATACACCAAAAGTGGATCGATCAGTTAGTGCTAAAGACTCTGTACCTCGAAAGAAAAAGGTACAAGAAAAAAGCAACCTAAAAGTTCGGAAGAAATAATATTAGAAAAGATTGATAAATCAAATACTAAGATACGACTCTTGAAGAGCCACAAATATCCGAAAAAATAATGAGATCTCAATAAATAATATATCATAGGAACGTAATAATATTGTTATGAGCCTCTATTTGGTATTAATTTAAATCAAATTTTAATTTAAGTTAAAGTTAAATAATCAATATTAATCCCATCTTTTATGGTTCGACAACTTTTCAACCTATATTTCAAAAACTTTTATCCAAATCTACTAAAATCTAATCTAATTTAAATCGCCACAAAACAGGAGCTAAATAATATTTTCGCATTTAACATGGCTCTTAAAATTATGCAAAATGAGGATTCTGAACCATAATTTGTTAAAGACTATCAACATTGAAATGATTTGATAAAATGGAAAGAAGCCATTCAAGCGAAGTTAAATTCCTTAGAGAAATTAAAAGTCCTCGGACCTGTTGTTCGATCAACTGAAAATACAATCACAATAGGATACAAGCAAAATTTTTGTAAGAAAGAGAAATAAAAGTAATAAAATTGAGATAAAAGTTTGACTCATAGCCCAATATTTCTTATGAAGACTTGGAATTCAGTATAGGGAAACATATTTTTCCTTAAGAGACACAATCATTTTTAGATTCTATATTCTTAAAACAACATTAAAATAGAAAACTCAAAATTCAAATTGAAATGCAAACCAAATGATGTCTTATTTTTTGGAAACGTGTGATTAAAAAGTAAGAATTAATTATTGATCTACGTGTAAAATTATTTTTAAAACATATAAATGCCCCTATTTGGTATAGTTAACAATCGAATAAAAATTTCAAGCTAAAGTCAACAACATATTATATAAGGTCAATGAATTTTCAATCACATATTTTCATCAATTTTTATCAAAATTTACTGAAAGTCCAACTTTAATCTACATCATGACATATTTGAAAATGAATTTGACAAAAAAAATAAATTTGAAAAAAATGACTTTCAAATCAATTCAAAAAAAAGAATCCCGCCGAAATCATTTCTTTTTTGAAAAAAATAAGAAAAAAAGAAAACGTGAAGCGCACAAGACCCGACCCCACACGTGGCATACAAAAGCCACACCAACACTACTCAGAGTCCCACGTCCGAAAAAATGTCAAAAAATAATAATATAAAAATATGTTCCGTTATCCTCTCTTTGTTCCCCATGTTGCTACATCTACTGGTTTTACTTCCCCTCTTCCTAGTTGATTTTCTCTGGAACCGAATCATTGTGAAACCGAAACTCAGTAGTGATTGTTGGAAAATGGAAAATGTGATTGGGTTAATGAATAGAATTCGGAGGGTTTTTGCTGTGTTCGGAGACTATGGCGACGATCTCACGTTTTTACCAGCTCTGTGGAACGCTCTCCCCACCATCGTTGTCGTCGGGGGACAGGTATGTAAATATATTAATGCCTGTATGCGTTTTTGGGAAAAAAAAGGCCGTTTTGACGTAAAAAGATGAACAATAGTGGATTTGAAATTGTAACTTCCCTTTTATCTTCAGTTCATAACTTAATCATGCAGTCAATGTGGGAGTTTTAGATTTTTACAGCGAATAAGATTCAGAGGGTTTTTGCTGTGTTCGGAGACTATGGCAACGATCTCACGTTTTTACCAGCTCTGTGGAACGCTCTCCCCACCATCGTTGTCGTCGGGGGACAGGTATGTAAATATATTAATGCCTGTATGCGTTTTTGGGAAAAAAAGGCCGTTTTGACGTAAAAAGATGAACAATAGTGGATTTGAAATTGTAACTTCCCTTTTATCTTCAGTTCATAACTTAATCATGCAGTCAATGTGGGAGTTTTAGATTTTTACAGCGAATAAGATTCTACATTTTTGTCTTTTGAATGTTCGGGTACAACGTCCGTCATAATAATTCCTTCTTGATA
Source organism: Olea europaea var. sylvestris (assembly GCF_002742605.1). Lineage (NCBI taxonomy): Eukaryota > Viridiplantae > Streptophyta > Magnoliopsida > Lamiales > Oleaceae > Olea > Olea europaea. The sequence continues at coordinate 25,552,758 of NC_036242.1, read as the reverse complement.
TGGTGAGTAATAAGCAAATTTTGGTAGTAATTTGTGCCTGTGAAGCTACTAGGAGTGTAAATATGAATTATGCTTCTGTATATCCACTCATATACATCCTATCTCTATTCCTACAGCTTGTTAAATAGTTCAATCTGTCTGTGTGTCAGTTTATTATCACTCTGTGGATATCTCTGAGTCTCCGTTCATTTCGATTTAATTTTTCTTTTCTATCCTTCTTTCTTATGTTTTGAGGTCTTTTACCTGCTTTATGGTGGCTTTGTAGAGTTCAGGAAAGTCATCGGTGTTGGAGAGCATTGTTGGGCATGATTTTCTGCCAAGGGGATCAGGTATCAGAATGATTTCTCTCTTTGTAAATCTATTTCTAATTTCGGGTTCAGTTATTTGTGATTGTTTGGTCTGGATACTTAATGGTCTATTAGTTCCATTTAGTTTAGTAAACAAGAAAAGAAGATATGGTTGGTTCGGTTAATTGATTTGGAAAAAATCTCAATTTTTCATATATATTCACCAACGGGTATATATAAACACGAAGAGGATATTTCTCAAAAGAAAATAATCCTCTCTAATAAAGAAATAATTCTAGACTTCATACTCCTACCACATACATCACGTTCACTCTTAAATTAATGCACATATTTCATAACACTCCCCTTGGAGCATAGGTGTCAATCATGCCCAATTTGTTACAAATATAGTTTACTCGAGTTTTAACTAACACTTTAGTAAACATATCAGGTAATTGATCCTCTGTTCTAATATGCTTGGTCAAAATCAACCATTGCTGTAACTTTTCATAAGAAAATGACAATCTGCCTCTATGCATTTTTTCCTGAAATAATCCTCTCTAATGAAGAAATAATTCTAGACTTCATACTCCTACCACATACATCACGTTCACTCTTAAATTAATGCACATATTTCATAACACTCCCCTTGGAGCATAGGTATCAATCATGCCCAATTTGTTACAAATATAGTTTACTCGAGTTTTAACTAACACTTTAGTAAACATATCGGGTAATTGATCCTCTGTTCTAATATGCTTGGTCAAAATCAACCATTGCTGTAACTTTTCATAAGAAAATGACAATCTGCCTCTATGCATTTTTTCCTATCATGAAACATCGGATTCGTAGCAATGTGAATAGTAGATTGATTATCACACCACAATTTCATATAGTGGGACTTATCGATGCCAATCTCCCCAAATAAGTGATATAGCCACATAAGTTCACAAGTTAGCTGTGCCATAGCTCGATATTTAGATTTTGCACTTGATCGAGCTACAACACTTTGTTTCTTACTTTTCCAAGATACTAGATTATCCCCAACAAACACATAATACCCTATAGTAGAGCACCTATCCACAGGAGATCCTGCCTAGTCCTCATTTGAGGAACCTTCAACTCTACAATGACCACGATCTCTATAAAGAATTACATGCCCTAGAGCTCATTTGAGGTATTTTAATATATGAATTACATCATCCCAATGTAAAGTTCTAGTAGATGACATAAATTGACTAATAACACTTATTGGAAAGACAATATCTAGATGAGTAATCTTGAGATAATTCAATTTTCCCACCACTCTCCCGTATTTCTCTACATCAACAAACACATCTCAATCTTCATGCCCAAGCTTCACATTTGGTATCATGGGAGTATCAACATGTTTTCCTTCTGCTAAACCTGTCTCATCTAATAAGGCTAGAACATATTTTCTTTAAGACAAACAAATTCCTTTACCACTTCGAGAGACCTCTATCCCTAAAAAATATTTTAAAGGACCTAATTCCTTAATTTGAAACCTTATGCCTAGGAAAGCTTTTAGCATTCTTATGCCACTACTATCACTATTAGTAATCACAATATCATCAATATATACCACTAACAAAATACACCCAACTGTAGACTGTTTAAAAGATACTGAGTGATCATATGCACTTCTTTGCAAGCCAAATTCACTAGGCACATGGTGATTGTTTCAGTCCATGGGAGTATCAACATGTTTTCCTTCTGCTAAACCTGTCTCATCTAATAAGGCTAGAACATATTTTCTTTAAGACAAACAAATTCCTTTACCACTTCGAGAGACCTCTATCCCTAAAAAATATTTTAAAGGACCTAATTCCTTAATTTGAAACCTTATGCCTAGGAAAGCTTTCAGCATTCTTATGCCACTACTATCACTATTAGTAATCACAATATCATCAATATATAACACTAACAAAATACGGGTGTAGACTGTTTAAAAGATACTGAGTGATCATATGCACTTCTTTGCAAGCCAAATTCACTAGGCACATGGTGATTGTTTCAGTCCATACAACGAATTTTGTAGCTTGCAAACCTTTCTTGACTCCCCCTAAGCAACAAATCCTGATGGTTGCTCCATGTAAACTTCTTCTAGCAAATCACCATGAAAGAATGCATTTTTAAAATCCAGTTGGTAAAGCAGCCAATGATAAGTAGTAACATGAGAAATGAATAATCGAACAGAAGCCAGCTTAGCAATTGGAGAAAAAGTCTCAGAGTAGTCCACACCATAAGTCCAAGCATATCTCTTAGCAACTAAATGAGCCTTCAATCAAGTGACAGATCCATCAGGGTTCATCTTGACTATAAACATCCATTTACATCCAATTGCCTTTTTATTAAGGGACTAGCAAATCACCATGAAAGAATGCATTTTTAAAATCCAGTTGGTAAAGCAGCCAATGATAAGTAGTAACATGAGAAATGAATAATCGAACAGAAGCCAGCTTAGCAATTGGAGAAAAAGTCTCAGAGTAGTCCACACCATAAGTCCAAGCATATCTCTTAGCAACTAAATGAGCCTTCAATCAAGTGACAGATCCATCAGGGTTCATCTTGACTATAAACATCCATTTACATCCAATTGCCTTTTTATTAAGGGATTAAGGAAGCAACAACCCAGGTATGATTATGTTCCAGGGCTATCATTTTTTCTCGCACGGCCGTTTGCTAGCCACTATGGGACAAAGCCGTAGTCATAGATTTTGTACTGACATACACTCTAAGGAAGCAATAAATGACTTGGAAGACTGTGATAATGCATGGTAAGAAATAAAAGAAGAAATAGGATAAGTATATGACCGTTTACCTTCGATAGGGATGATGAATTCTGAGGCGAAGCAATAGGTAGAGGCGATAAGTCATAGTTTATAGTAGGTGCCACTGGAAATTGCTATACACGACGAGTGTAAACATTTTGAATAAGTGGACAAAAAAATACTAGTGACATAGGTATAGTTATATTGTAAACAAGAAAATGATCAACAGACTTGAAAGAAGGTTTGGAAGACATAGAAGTACTGGAAAAGGGTGTAGACTCTGAGAAGGTGAGATTATCGGACACTACGTATCATCCTAAGGAAGGGAAAAACATCGATAATCTTTTTGATATTGAGAATAACTCAAAAATATACACTCAAGGGATATGTGATCAAGCTTGGAAACTTGAGGTCTCATGTCTTGGACAAAGCAAGTACCCCCAAATACTCTAGGAGCAAGAAAGAATAAAGTTTGAGAGAGAAATCGAATGGAATAAGGGATTTTACCATCTAAAATAGAGGAGGGCATACGATTGATTTAGTAACATGTAGTAGAGACTGCATGTAACACCCCCAAAATTAAATACATAATTTTACAGGTAGTACCGCAAAGCGGTTAACATTAACATTAACATTATCATTGAAGATTGGTCGGGTGTGTCGGTTCCCCATGCCCCGTTTTCCACTTACACCTTCATGGCATAGACACAACAAAAATATTCGGGATACATATTTTTAAACATTCATTGAGTAATGGCATTTGAAAACATTGTCACCAAGGTCAACGTGCCAAAGTCCTAGTTCATTATTATTGATTAATAAAAGAAAACTGCAATAAACTCATCATCCCTTGTCATTATTATATTAAGTCGATTAAATAGAATTCCATTATGGCACCATATAGAATATTGTTTGCTGGACAATAAAAATAATATTCTTATAATGAGCAAAGACTATTTTAATTTCATATGCATCAAAATTTATTTGTGATTACATGTGGTGAGATGAAGTACGCACAGATACACACAAACTAACGTGCAGCACAATAAAGCCAGGTAAGAAAGATCAATATTAAATGCCTTGATGCTAAGAAAAGTTGAATCAAATATCTCTTAAAATAGGTGAGCAATTTAGTTATTTTATTCACTGTCCAAACACAATTCTAAAATACTTAATTTATAAATATTTTGTCTATATGTATAAATAGTTTTTAAATGATGAGCATAGTATAAACCCCTTTTTCTTCTAATTGTTACCTAAATAGATTAAGAAATTTCTCATATAATAAAATATATGCAGCAAGGGGAACGGCCAATTAAATCAAACCAGAAGTATTAACATTAGATTAACTGGATTCATGTTTGAACTTTATAATCGTGGGCAATACTCGATTGATTCCCATTTTTCTAAAAATGTATTTTTCTCTTATTTCTTTCAACCACATATTTTTCATTAAAATAATATTATACGTAAATCAAAAACTTTTCATCCACATATTTTCTATCAATCTACTATTCTAAAATTCATTTTCCTTGAAAATAGGTGTCAAACACCATCTAAATAAATAGGCATACAATAACATTTAAATATATTTATATACACATGTATATGCGTACAAGTGGTTATGAAATGATGAAGGCGGCCATGATACAATCTAAATGCATTGGCAAATGACATGAAAGATATATTTGAATTCACAAATGATGGAAATAAAATAAGAATCCTAATACCTTTGCCAAAGATGCAGATGGAGAAAGAGACTCCAAAATAAGCTTTAGGGACAGAGAAGAATGTATAGTTAATTTGCAAGGAGGTATATAAATAGAAAAATAAATCAATACTTTTAATTCTGATTACGTTTACTGTGGCAGAAAATATTTAAATTAAGTAATTAGACACCTAATCTTTCCATATTATCCTATAAAGTATTTAATTCCACAATGTTACCATTTTATTATTCTTGAATTAATTTACCAAATATATATTGAAAGAAATTTCTAACTTGACAACTAAATCTAAATGCAGGATAAAATAAAAAGTACATAATGAAATAATCATATTTTATAATTTAATATAATTTAAATAAAATAATAAATATATTGAACTTGAATTAATAGGGATGGCAAATTGTCTATGACGTTCAAAGTATAGTCCACTGTAAATAAAATAATTAGCCCTGATGAAATAATTACAATAATTATGTAGTAAATGTAACATAAATGCTGCGAATCAAGATAGACATGATACTCAAAAGAAAAAAAAGGAGTGTCGCATTACACTGCATCTGTCGACAATTCTTTTGAAACGTTCATATGAAAGAGGAGAACTCATGCAACTTCCAATAAATGACGATTTTTGTCTTTCTGCTACTTGATTTTGCTGTGGAGTAACGATACATGAAAATTGATGAAGAATGCCATTTTGAGATTAAAATGAAATAAAAGTGGATGAGAAATATTCTTTGGCATTATCACTCCTTAAGATACGTATAGATTTATCAAATTGAGTTTTAATCTCAGTATAAAAGGTGCAAAAAATTGAAAATAGTTCTGAGCAATTTTTCATAAGATATAACCAAGTAATTCGAGAATAATCATCCACAAATAAATTATGACAAGGTCCCCAAATATCAGAATGTATTTCATCAAAAGTAGATGCAACATGTTTATTCATTCTAGATAGATATGTTTCCCTATGTTGCTTTGCTAATTGACAAGACTCACAATCTAATTGAGACATTTGACTAACATTAGGACATAATTTCTTCAAGACAGAATGAGAAGGATAACCGAAGAGATAATGGAGCTGTAGAAGAGAAGCGGTAGTCATGCATGTAGTAGGTCTTGGCACCTGTATGGGAGAAGAGTTGAGCACATACAAGCCATTGAACTCACGCCCTCTACCAATAACCTGCTTCGTCCCAAGATCATGAAAAATGCAGTGGTTAGGAAAGAAAAGAACATTGCAATTAAGATATTTAGTAATTTAACTCATAGAGTCTGTTGGGTGTTTGGTCCCGCATCTGACTATAGAAGTTGTAAATCTATTAGCTAAAGTAACACATGGTAAACTAGACGAAGACTGAAATGATGAAAGTGTAGCTTTATTGCCAGTCATATGATATGTGGCATCAGAATCAATAACTCAATTGTGGGACGAGATAGAAAGACACGCTATAGAATTACCAATGTTGGCTAGAGTGGAAGTGGAAGTAAAAGGTGTAACATGCTATTGAGGAGTATAAAATTGTGAAAAGGGAACATATTCGTTAGCTGGAATTGTAATTTGGTGTTGAGATGGAAGCATAGTAGGTGTAGGTAGAAGATTGTCATGAGTAGCAACGTTGGCAAATTTCCTCATAGGAGTTTGACTCGTGTACTTTGCTGGTTTGCCATTTAATTTCCAACAGTTCCTTCTTACATGTCCTTGCTCTCCACAATAATAACAACCATAAGAACCACCATTAGAGATTCTATCTCCTTTGCCTCCTCCTTTGATACTGTAACTGCTATTTATCTTTGAATTTGTGCCAATTAGAGATACCGTCTCATTTGGTGTTACACCCTATTCTTTGTCATTGTCCTTGCATACCCGAAGGAGACGAATATATATATCACTCAATAAAGGTAGTGCCTCACCGGTAAGTAACTGAGTACGAGCCACCTTATATTCAGGACCCAAACTTGCAAGAAAACACTGGACCACAATCTGTTCTTCTTATTCATACATTATCTTCACATCACTAGTAATAAGAAACATGGCCCGTTTTTATTCAAATGCCTGTTTTACCTCAGTATAATATAGAAATAGATTTCACCCCTTTTACTCAGTCCAATAAATCTTTTACATTAATTTATGAACATGCGATAGATCTTGTTTATTCGCATATAAAATTTCTGGATAGTCCTATATTCTTTTACAGTATCACAATGATTAATGACATTGTCAACTGTCGGGTCTATAGTATTTTGAATTTGATTAAAAGGTTTATCATCCTCCATCAGCCATTTTTTTGAATCCCAGATTAGTATCAGATTTTTGAGGTGGGTTAATAGTCAAGCGATCGCCCAATTTCATACATGACACATACCTTTGAACAATTCTCTTCCATTGAGCATAATTCCTACTATCTGTGATTTTTTAGGATGAGGTTACTGTGATTTCATTCAACACTATCTTATCACTTTTGGCCATGATTAATAGATAACCCGAGAAGACATAAAAGAGAACAACTAAAATTATCCAATAATAATGCAAGTCCAATAAATAAGCACCCCAAACAAAATAAAAGAAAACTGACCCACTAATCAAGGCCCAAAAGGGTGACGACCCAAACAATCTGACTCATTGGATAAAGGCCCAAACCCAAACTGATGAACTTTAAATCCAAACTGACCTAAGTTCGATAGACTTCCTCGACAGCTAAGTTCCATCGGTTTCTTTCAATTGATTCACCCACAGTAGGAGAAAGATGACACGATGAAGCTAACGTGCCTCTCAGACGGACTTCCATCGTTGATTACCCCACACACTTGCAGTAAGATGTCACATCGAAGTAGACTAACCTGCTCGAACCCGATGGAACCCAAAGCAGACGATGCTCATTGTAGAGTAAAAAGAAGACAGTCGTTGCACCACCACTGAAGCTTTTTTCGATCTTTCCCGCTAATGAATGTCCCAGGTAAGTGTCGATTTTCTTCTAAAATTATCGGCCCAAACTTTTGCCACCACCACCGAGAACAATCCACGAATTTTTAGAAACTCTCAAACCCTAGCTCTGATACTATATATTTCTCAAAAAGAAATAATCCTCTCTAATAAGGTGTCGTGCATGTGGCTCATATAGAGTCGAATTTAGGTCCTGGATCAAATAGGCCGATGTCGGAGCGGAGTGGAATGAAAGGAGCATAGCGCATCGAATAGAATGGAGCGGAGCTACGACATCGACCTTGCGCTGGTTTAATTCACTATCCGGTTGTTAGGGATATTGAATGAGTTGGGAGTACGGGGGCAACGCCAGGGGCGTATACGGTACATGGCTATTTCTTGTACGAGCCTTAAAGTCTTATATGGGCCCAGGCTAGGGTTAGTATCAATGATATGTTGTAACCCTATTTTCACTATCGAATAAAAATTATCTCCATCTTGCTCTCACATAGGTACACCGTCGAACCAGTAAATTCTTGTATTGATTTTTCTTTTTCATCTCTTTATTATTGCGCTTAAAATTCAACAACTGGTATCAGAGCAACGTTCAAATGGCGAGTTCTTCGATTGCAAAATTCATGTGATAAAGTTTGACGGATTTGGGAATTTCAGATTATGGCAGCGAAGGGTGAAGGATTTTTTGGTGTAGCAAGGAATGGTGAAGGCACTATCTGGGAAGAAGCCAGAGGGTATGTCAGATGCCGATTGGGAAGAGCTGTACAATTCAACTTTGTTTGGCGGACGAGTTATGTATCACATTATGAATGTTGAGTCTCCGATGGAGGTTTGGGAGAAATTGGAGAATCGTTATATGTCAAAGTCTCTCACGAACAAGCTGCATCTGAAGCAACGGCTGTACGAGCTGAAGATGTTGGAGGGTACGGATCTGATTCAACACACCAATGTGTTTAATCAAATTATCAACTATCTATTGTGACTTGAAATCAAGTTTGATGATGAAGACAAGACAATGATTTTGTTGTGCTCACTTCCTCCTTTGTACGATCACCTGGTGACCATGCTGACGTGGGGTAAAGAGATTTTTGAATTGGAGGAAGTCACGTCAGCCCTGTTAGCCTACAACTAGCGAAAATTGTGTACTGGTAAAATTTCGCAGGGTGAAGGGTTGATCGTAAAGGCCTACAAGGATCGTGGGCTACGAGATCAAAATCTAGGAATCAAAATAAGAAAAATATCAAGTGCTACAAATGCCATCAGATTGGGCAATAAGAATGGGGTTAGTCAAATAAGAAGCAGGGTGATGAAAGGAAAGGTGATGGGTCCTCAAACTTAGCCAGTGTTGTAATAGGAGACTCGGATTTGAAGAATGAGACATGCTATCAGCCTCTACAGGTAATTCTGAAAAATTGAATGACTGTTAGGTACTTGATTCAGCCTGTTCATATCACATGTGTCCTAACTGGGATTGGTTTGATTCATATCGTTCTGGTAATTTTGGATCTGTTTTGATGGGTAATGATGCATCATGTAAGGTCATTGGAATGGGGTCCATAAAATTTAATATGTTCGATGGTGTGGTAAGCACTTTGAAAAATGTTAGGCATGTACCTGAGTTGAAAAAGAATCTAATTTCTTTAGGCACTTTAGACACATGGTTACTCTTATAAGTTAGAGTGTGGAGCTCTAACAGTGAAAAAAGGGGCTATGATTGTGATGAAAGGTCAGAAATTAGTAGGGAATATCTACAAACTACTCGGAGATACAGTAGTAGGTGGAGTTGCTACAATAGAATCCAAGTCAGATAACACTCTTCTATGGCACATGCAACTGGGGCATATAAAAGAGCGTGGCATGGTTGAGCTTCACAAGAGGAATTTGTTGAAGGGGTAAAATCATGCAAGTTGGATTTCTACAAGTTCTGTGTACTTGAAAAACAGTCCAAAGTACAATTCAAGATGGTAAAGCAAAAGACAGAGGGAATTCTTGATTAGTTGCACTCAAATGTTTGGGGACCAGTGAGAGAGTTGTCCAAAGGTGGATCTCAATATTTCATTACTTTCATTGATGACTTTTCCAGAAAAGTTAGGGTATATTTCATGAAGCACAAGTCTGAAACTTTTGCCAAGTTCAAATTGTGGAAAGCAGAAGTAGAGAACCAGACAGGCAGAAAAATTAAGTATCTGAGGACTGACAACGATACAAAAGTACACAGATTCATAGTTTCTAAACTTTTGTGAGGAGCATGATATTCAGCGGCACTATACAGTTCGCAAGACACCAAAGCAGAATGGTGCAGCAGAAAGGATGAACAGAACAATTGCAGAATGTACAAGATGTTTGAGACTAAATGCAGGGCTTTGGAAGAGTTTTTAGGCAGAAGTAGTAAACATGGCATGTTATGTCATAAACAGATCACCACGAGCAGCACTAGATGGAAAAGTTACAGAGAAAGTTTGGACAGGTAATGAAGTTGATTATTCTAAATCGAGAGTATTTCGGTGCCTGACTTATGTGCATGTATCTAGTGATTAGCGATTCAAACTTGATCCCAAATGAAGAAAATGCATTTTTTTTGGGCTACGTGAAAGGTGTAAAGGTTACAAGTTTTGGGATCCAAAAGCAAGGAAGATGATGATAAGTAGGGATGTAGTCTTTAATGAAGCATTCATGCTTAAAGCTTCTCCAGATAAAGAGAAGCTCAATTCAGACGAGGGCAGCAGTAAGAGCCAAGTGGTGCAAGTAGAGCTAGACAATGTTAACATAGAAATTAATGCTCAGGAAGCGGATAGTTTTGGGTTAGAGGTAGAGCAGTATCATAGTGTTGCCTTAGATAGACCATGTCGCACTATCTAGCAACCAACGAAGTATGGATTCGAGGATTCGGTCTCTTATGCACTCATTACCAGCAATAGCGATCCTATAACTTTTCAAGATGCCATTGGCAGTTAGGAGAAAGGTAAATGGATAGAAGTTATGACGGAGGAAATTGAGTCACTGCATAAAAATGATATTTGGGATTTGGTGGAGCTTCCAAAGGGAAAGAAACAAATAAGGTGTAAGTAAGTGTACAGAAAGAAAGAAGCAATGTCAAAAAAGGAAGGAGAAAGATACAAGGTTCGATTAGTAGCAAAGGGATACTCACAGAGGAAGGGAGTAGATTATGATGAAATTTTCTCTCTGGTCGTTAGACACACCTCCATCATGATTGTTTTGGCAATGGTGGCTAATTTTGATTTGGAGTTAGAGCAGTTGGATATGAAAACTATTTTCCTTCATGGTGATTTGGAAGAACAGATTTTCATGGAACAGTCAGAAGGGTTTTTGGAATCAGGAACAGAGAATCTTGTGTATAAACTAAAGAAGTCTTGATAAGGGCTTAAGCAGTCTCCACAACAATGGTACAGGAAGTTTGACTCTCATATGATTCAGATTGGCTACAGTCGTTGTGAGTATGATTGTTGTGTTTACTACAGAGTTCTTGAAGATAACTCATATATTTTCTTGATGTTGTATGTGGATGATATGTTAATTGCTACTAAGAACATGGATGAGGTAGATAGATCGAAATCTTTGTTGAGCAATAAGTTTGATATGAAAGATTTGGGACCGGCTAAGAAAATTCTTGGTATGGAGATCAACAGAGATAGGAAAGTCAGAAAATTATAGGTGTCTCAGAAAAATTATTTGAAGAAAGTGTTAGAGAGGTTTAGCATGTCAGATGCAAAACCAGTTGCTATACTATTGGCAAACCACATCAGATTGTCTAATAATCTATGCCCAAAGAATGAAGTAGAAGTTGTAGAGATGTCAAAGGTACCCTATGCCAGCGCAGCTGGATGTTTGATGTATGCATTGGTGTGTACCAAACCAGATCTAGCACATGCAATCAGTGTGGTTAGTAAGTATATGGCTAATCTTGGTAGAGAGCATTGGAGAGCTGTAAAGTGGATTTTCAGGTACTTGAAAGGTACAATGGAGTGCGGGACCATGTATGAGAGACAACATGGTGATATTTCAGTTCAAGGATATGCAGATGCAAATTATGCAGGGGATTTGGATGACAAAAGGTCCCATACAGGTTATGTTTTCACACTCACAAGTGGGCCCATATGTTGGAGATCAATGGTGCAATCACTTGTGGCATTATCTAAATTGAAGCAGAGTACATGGCAGCAACTGAGGCAGCCAAGGAATTATTATGGTTAAGAGGGCTTGTCAAGGAACTTGGGATCAAGTAAGATGGAATGAAGCTGTACTATGATAATTAGAGGGCTATCTTCCTAGCGAAGAATCAGATTTATCATACAAGAACCGAGCACATTGATGTGAAATTTCATAAGATAAAAGAGTTAGTTACTACAGAAGAGCTGTTGTTAGAGAATGTGCATACCTCAGAGAATGCAGCAGACATGATGACAAAGCCATTACAATGGATAGGTCCAAGCATTGCTTGAACTTGATTAATATCTTTAGGTGTTAGAGAGGATGTGTTCTAACCCATTGGTCCTAGATGGTGTGATTTTCTAGGTTATGTTTTTTTCCTAATGGGTGAATATTCGCCAAGGTGGAGATTTTTGTGCATGTGACTCATATAGAGTGGAATATAGGTCCTAGATCAAATAGGCCGATGTCGAAGTGGAGTGAGAGGAGCGTAGCACATCGAACGGAATGGAGCGGAGTGTCTACAGAAGGAGTATCGTGAAGGCCGGCTAAAGCAGTCAAGTCCTGTGTATAATTGTGTTGATTTAAAAAAAATACCGGAATGATCTGAATGAACTTCCAACCCTAAGAAAAATGTGAGAAGACCAAGATCCTTCATATGAAAGGAGGCCTGAAGATTTTGCTAAAGACGAGGGATTAGGTCTGAATCTGTGCCGGTGATGACAATATCATCAACACAAACAAGGAGAAGTGCGTTAGCAGTAGAAGTTTTGCAAAGAAATAAGGATGAGTTATATTGGCTTTGTTTAAATGAGAATCGAAGCAAAGTAGCTCGAAACTTTTCTAACCAAGCCCGAGAAGCTTATTTTAGTCCATAAAAAGATTGCTTTAACTTACAGACATCTTGAGAAGATGAGGTGGACAACCCAGGTGGAAGTGCTAAATAAATCTCCTCATTGAGATTACCAGGAAGAAATACAGTTTTAACGCCCATCTGATAAAGTGGCCACCCTTGAGATGCTGCAATAGAAATAATAGTACGCACCGTAATCATCTTGGCAATCGGAGCAAATGTCTCCTCATAGTCAGCCCCATATTCTTGGTTATTGCCCAGAGCAACCAAACATGCCTTCTCCAATGTGCCATTAGAACATAACTTAATTGAGTAAGCCCACTTACGACCAATAGCTTTAACATCTACAGGACAAGGGACAATATCCCACGTATGATTCTCCTCAAGAGCTCGAAGTTCATCTGCCATGGCCTCACACTAGCATTCATATTTCACAACCTTTGAATAGCAAGATGGAATCGGAACAGATGACAAAGTAGCATTAAGAGACATATGAGAGAAACCATACCGATCAGGAGGTATCAGAATCTGAATCATTGGGTAAGTAAACAACTTGCTCAGATGACGGATTAGACTCAAGAAATGGCGAAAATGGCTGCTGACATTCATACACAAATCCAAGTTTGTAGCGCTCATGGTTAGGAGTTCATCCATTAAAGTGTGGTAGAACAAGAATGCTAAGC
>NC_036242.1:25517588-25538953 GCF_002742605.1 Olea europaea var. sylvestris | reverse complement strand
GCCATACTTCACTCTTATTGTTTACAGTAGTGCAAAACAAAGACATGAAACTAGGAATGGAAAAATGCATAGGAAACAAACGTCCAACTTTAGGCCCATTTGCTAGTATCTTCCACGAATCCTAATCCTGTACAAGACAACCATCACGAGAAAATTGAACATCACAGTTATTATCAACCAGCTATTCGATAGAAATAAGATTACTAGAAAGTTCAGGAGATATAAGCACATCTTTGAATGAAGAATTAATGTCTCCAACTGCTTGAATATGTAACTGATTACCATTAGCAATCTGAATTTTAGATGATCCATGATATTTTTGAATAGTACGAAGAATGTCAGATGAACTAGTCATATGATTAGATGCACTAGAATCAACAAGCCAAGATAAACCATTACCTTGAAGTGGAACCAACTGTAATAATCATCTGTTGTACCATCTTTGGAGTAACTGCAGATGAATTATTCGTGGTGGAAGAAGTGGAACCAACTGTAGCTTGATAGGCATTAAATTGACGATTTTGTGGACGAGTAGGACATTCTTTGATTACATGTCCTGATTTCTTGCAGGAGTTGCAAGACTTCTTCACACAGTGAGCAGCAATATGTCCATGTTCTTTGCATTTAAAGCATTGAACTTTCCGCATATCTTGTCCATTGCCTTTCCTATGAGTGGCATAAGTAATTGTAGTTGGTATCAATTTGTCCTGCTGGAAAGTGGCTTGCGTGGCAATACATTGTTCTTCACGGAGTAACTCTCCAAAGCAAACATCCAGTGTAGGTAAAGGAACATGATTCATCAGATTTTAACGAGTGACCTCAAATTCAGCCCATAGTTTCATCAAAAACTGATCTCCTTTGCTTTGTTTATGAACCTTCTGAATAGTAGAGAGAGATTCTTCTAGTATCGGAGCATAAACCAGATCAATGAATTCCGTCCATAAGTTCTAAAACCGAGCAAAATAATCTTGAATAGAGAGATTGCCTTGATTATAACACGCTATTTCATATTCCAACTGAAAGCGTTGAGCAGTGCTGTCCATATTATACACATTCTTTAACTACTCCCATATCGATTTAGCAGTCTTGTACGGTCTCAGATTGAGAACAATTTGCTGATCAACACACCCCAAAATCCATGTCATTACTCTAGCATCTTTGATTTTCCACCGAGCTAATTTTGAAAGTTCAGTAGGAGTTGGGTCACTTCCATTTATATGACTCCATAGCTCTTTTCCCATAACAAACAGGCGAAATTGAAATTCCCAAGCTGAATAATTTTTGCCTATGAATTTCACACCAAATGAGTTGGAATTACTAGTAGCCATTTTAAAAAAATAACTCTATTAATTTGACTCATGCTTAATACACGAGTTCACACCAACAGTTTTAAAATAGTTCAATATCAAGGCCCAACAAAATAGTAGGAAGGTAATTTAAGTATGCTCAATAAGTAGCAAGCCCAATAGACTATATCAAGACCAATTAACCCAATCAAATGAATTAAAACCAAACAAAACACACCCAACAGGCAATAGAAGTACCTTCGGCCCAAACACTAAAACACAGCACCATCCAATTTGGCTACTTCAGCTCACCGAGAGCAAGAGAAGTCAACAGTACCTCAGGCGACGACCACTAGACTGTCCAGAGAAGTTGGTGTCGAAATTTGCCACACGACAACACACACAAGTCCAAAAGAGACGCAATTTTCTCGATACCACCAGTCACCCACCGACAACGTCCAAGAGATTCCTCTCTCCTTTGGCACAATCTCAAAGTTAAGCGCAGAGGTTGCATTCCCAACCGGTCAATGAAGCCATCAATGACAACTCACAACAAAGAAAGGAGTCCAAGTAATGACCAGCAACTACACCAAAGGGGAAAGCCATAATTGAAAATTCTTGAAGTTTCAGCGATGAACTCAAGATGTAGCTCTGATAACATGTCAACAAGGTTGAAATTGGATTGAATGATTTTCATTGACACCATTCCTCTATTTAAATAGAGGTACACTTCTTATTACAAGGCTGAATTTCAGCAATTATCTATACCTATTATGGAAGGTACCATTATATTTACAATCATGCCAACAATTATGCTTGTCTGTTCCTCCTTATTGACAAATTCTAGACTTTATACTCCTACTATATACATTACGTTTACTCCTAAATTAATGCAAATAGATCATAATAGGGTTATAAAAAAAGTTTATGCCTCATATTCGAAGCTCTCAGTGGAGGCCACGTCAAAGCCATGTGGAGGCATAAGAAAGGGAACAAGCCGCTCTTTGGCCAAATCACTGTCTTCATCCATAGTTCTTTGCCAAAACAATCTCTCTTTCCCGAAGCACTTTCTCTTCTGACCGAACCTTTGCATATTCGAATCTCCTCCTAAAATCGAGATGCTTATTGCCTTCAAAATGGATTCGACGAGTATATGTAGAAATGATTGATGTAACATTTATATATTGATGTAACACTTATATTAATAAGTGTTAGAAATTTCAGTCTAGAGTGCAGGGTGACTGACCCTCGTCAATGTAATTAATAGATAGCAGATAGTGATGAGAGGCTCCAATTGATGGAATGAGTCCACGTGGTTCTGATTCAATGGTGATCACATCGACTTTAACCCTATAATTAGCAACTCTTAAAACATGATAAGGGTTGAAAAAATTATATAAGAAATTTATATTTGAAATCAGAATTCTGTTTTGTTCATCTCTTGGTGTTTGAGTCTGGATTCATTTTATTTTGAGAGTTGTAAGTGATTGATCTTTGATTTTACAATTACCCTTGACCATATTGCCAGTGCTTGAATGTTTTCGTCTCATGTCATAGAACATTTCTCATGTACATTATCATTGCAATTTTACGATAACATTTTCTGCCAAAACTTGTTGGAATTTGCTTGTGTACACGAATGGGCTCGAGATCTGTAATCCATGTGGCCATTACAAAAAAGAGGTTAACAAATTACACTGTCTGTGGGATGTTTCATACAGTTAACCAAGAAAATCCTGTGAATCTTGTTCTAGGAGGATTTCTTACTTCTGGACAAAATGAGGTATTTTTGAAGAAAGAATCACTAAGAGGAACCATTTTTCTAATACACCATTATATCCCTTGAAAAAGGAAGTGTTAGTGAAATTCTATCATGAGTTTTTAACAATGAATAATTCGCACCTTGGAGGGCTATAGAATACCTTGATGAAAGGGAACCCTCACAAGTTGCCCCAACAACTCGCCATCGATTCCATCAGCTATATAGGATCAAAGAGGTGGGTATATAATTGCTGGCAAACTCATCAGGGAAGTGGAAACCATGGTTGTCAACAAAACATGGCCATGCATGAGATGATAAGGAGCATGCAAGGCTAGGGAGGATAACTAGTTCCTCCCTATGCAGCTCAGGGAAATGCATTCCATGATCCTTCGCAAGAAAACTACTACCCAGGTAAAGAAGAGATCCAAAGTCAAATGGCCGAGTATCGATAATACAATAGGGATGAATTCATTCAAGAAGGGAAGTCGAGGTGGATACATCCACCAACTAAGCTACTGATCATCCCCACGAGGTCCCATTTAATTTTTCTCCAAATTATAATCTGAAAGACATATCTCGAAGGTCAGTAAGTGTTTTCAATAGGCTTAGCCCACGGTTGCCTAGGAATAGGCAGACTTAACCTTCTACACTTAGAAATAGGTAGCAGAGACCACTTCAATTCGAAAGACAAAACGAACCAGTGAATGACGACCCTTCAAAACCTCCATCTAGAAATAGGCATAAGAGGAGAGCAGAACAGATGAAGATTCTAATGAACCACAAAGGTCCTAGATCTTGATGATAATGAGACAATCTCCCATTTTCACAAGGGATTAAGAACGCTTGGTCCTAAATTACTTTACGCTCCCAAACTCCCCAAATACAACAGGAGAGGTTATCTCTGCTTTGGGTGTCTTAGGTAATCCACCCTCTACTTTTTCTTCTTGGTTATTGGACTCTGGTACATCTAACCATATGACTCACGATCCTCAATTGCTTAGTAACCTTAGACCATATAATAGACCTTTCAATAGACACACTGTCGATGATAACACTATTCCTATCTCAACCGTGGGGGCATATCACCAGATTTGTCTAATGTTTTAGTATTTCCTAATTTATCAACTAATCTTCTATCTGTCAGGCAACTTGTTGATAATAATTGTACCGTCTCTTTTTTTTCTTTTGGTTGTCATATGGAGGATCAAGTGTCTGGAATGACGATCGTGAAGAGATCTAAGGAGGGACGTGATGCGGACATCCATTTACTATTTATTTTCTATTTAGACTATTAGTTATATTCTATTTGGATTATTATTTATGTTTCTGTTATTGTGCTTGTATAGTGGGTTTGGCCTAAACCCTTCTCTTTAAGGTTTTGTTTTGCTATTTATTTCTGTTTTGTTGCGCATTTGAGACAGTTGATGAATTGATGAATTAAAGAATAGAATTCTTGGGTCGTTGCCTATGGTTTCCTCCTTCTCCCCTTTCCCCTAATTTCTACTTCTCCGATTTTTTCATCCCATTCTCTCCGGTTTCTCCCTCTCTTCTTGCTTATTCTTTTTTTTTTAATTCGTCCTGCATCAAAGTGGTATCAGAGCTAAACTTAGGAAAACTTCTACGCAATCAGTTTAATTACAGACACCCATCGGCTGCAACTTTCACCAACCACCTACAAGTCAGCCACCACAACTAAGATTCAATCCACTACCAACCATAAACAAAGACCCTCTCGTATTAATCCATAGAAATGACAATCATCTGCAACGGCAATCACCCAAAACACCCAAACCTTTCCTCGACGCCCCGCCTATTACCAGTGACCACTCACGACCTTTCCCAAACTCTCACTACAACAATACAATCTGCCTTGTCCACTATCGATTTTAATCGAAACACCATCAGTTACCTATTCTCAACACAATCGGCCCTGTTCACAACACAATCACACCATCACCTGCAATTACTATTCTCGAAGAGCACTATCGTCAACAACCCTTGCTTCACATCCCAGCTGCCGACACCTAATAATTCACTATCCACATCTCTCCAAACCACATACACTGCCGTCAATAGTAACCGATTCAAGCCGTCACCACTACCATTACCAATTACGATACATAAGGCGCCAACTGCCACGACGCCACTCACGCACTTACCCAGCTAGCAACCCACCAGTCGACTCAGTCCTTTGTCGCCAGTCGACCCATGATTGGCTATATTGGACCTTATTCAATTTGTGTACACTGAAGATTGGGCCTCAATTGTTTATGTATATAGTGGAATCTGATTGGTAGTTTGGGCCTCAATTAGTGTCCCGTTTGTTTGGGCTTCAACTTGTAACCAATTTGCTTAAAGGGCATTGTTTGATTTTTTTTTAATAGTCTAAAAAAAAGTGAAAAAAAAAGAGAAAAGAAAAGAAAAAAAAGTAAAAAAATATATATTTATTTTTGACATTATTTGCACGTGGTTTTATTTTTTATTCCTGTTGATTGACACAGCCGCTCGGAAGATTCAGTCTTCGCTTCGCTAATGTAGTCATGTCTATCACGAGATTCATGATTACGGCATTGTTTGACTCTTGTACCTTTTTTTATTCCTGTTAATTTGACACAGCTACTTTAACGGACGAAAGGGAAGTTATTATTTTTATTTATCTTTGGTTTATATTACTGTTTCGTTTTAAAATTGCATCAATATTTTTGTGTGTTGCTGTTATTCCAGTTTTTACCTAAACTCATGTAATTGGACCCATTACCTTGTTAAATTTCACTTTTACCTCACTTATTTTACGTGATTAGGTCCTAACTAGTATTTGGCATTGCTTTACTATTTTACATAAACTCATGTAATTGGACCCATTACCTTCGTTAAATTTCACTTTTACCTCACTTATTTTACGTGATTAGGTCCTAACTAGTATTTGGCATTGCTTTACTATTTTACATAAACCAGCAGTATTAGCTTTCTATATTTAGATTTATTTAATCCCAAAATTTATTTAAAAAAAAGAAGAAGATAAAATGCTCAAATTGTTATTTTCCATTGCTTGCACTTTTGTTTATTGATCTCTCTATTGAACATCATTTAGTTGCTATTACAGTGCATATAGTTGCATAGTGGTTGTCCTCTCACTTCTAGTTCCAGTACCTGAAACATGGACCTCTCACGATTTGATGCACTTACTCGACAAATAGCTGTTATCCAAACTCAAATGACCACTAATCTTGAAAAGAGTAAGGCTCTATCTACTAATTTGAACAACTTTAAACAAATCCCTAGTTCAATCGACGTCCATAAATCTAAAGTGTCCCGTAATAGACATTATCATCATCAACATGGTGATCAAAAATGCTTTAGACATGATCGTAGGGGTAGGGATCAGGTTCGTGAGCGAGAAGGAGATAATTTTGAAATTTTTACTCAATGGAATGCCCTTAAACAAGGAAATCAACTAGTGACATAGTATATCATGCAATTGGAAGAATGTCGAACCAAATGTCATTTCATTGAGGATGAGACCACGAATTTGAGTAGGTTTAGCTAAGGTCTAAGAGATGATCTTAGGCGTGAGCTTTTCCTTCGAGGTGTCACTACTCTTGATCAAGCTTACTCTTTAACTCGAGATTATGAGTTAATTATTAGTACCCCATATGAAAAGCATGGTCATCGTCGTTCACCCATCCCATTAACTCCACCTCACCATAAGTCATCATAAAGTCTTCCTCGTCCAATGTTCCTCCCATTTGGAAAAATAATTGTAAAGGTCGTGATAGTCCAAAGCCTTCTTCTCCATATAGAAGGCGTATTGACAATCATCCTTCTGTTTCATTGGCTCCACTTCCTCCCGTTGAGTCCCTTTTAGGACCTCCCTCGCCTAATATTCTTCCAATCTTTGAAAATAAATGTAAAAAATTTTAAACTCCAAGGACTTCTTCTCATTTGCTGTGCATCACTTGTAAGGTCCTTGGCCACATTTCTTCCAAATGTCCTAATTGAACATTAGTCATAGAAGAACGAAAGAATGCAATAGATGAGATGTTAGAAGATCTAGTCTATGAACCTAAACTTAAAGATTTTGATGACTTGGATGATAGTGAGGACACTTCCTTAGGTAGAATCCAGACCCTTCCCGAGACTTTAGAAACTATAACCCTTGTTTCCGACAACTCTCGATCGCATGTTATATGTCATACCCTTACCCAACTCAAAGAGTTTGATGATTTCACTAGTCATCCTTGGAGAATCCAGTCGCCTGTGGTTAGCACTAAATCAAAATTCTCCACTACTGACCAACCTCAAACTGATGGTCAAGACAAAATTGCTAACCAAAGTCCTGGCAATTTATTACAGTCTCTAGTCCAGAAAAATCTTGGGAATTTGGACTTGATCCCTCCAATTGTTCAAATTACATATAACAATCCTGTGAAGTGGTCTTTAGGTCTAAATCCCTTTGAAGTTATTCATGGTTGTGAGCCTAGGAAACCTTTAGACCTTATTCCCATGTACCCACATGCTAGTGTGTTTATGACAGTTGAGGTAGTTGTATCACATTTTCATAACTTGCATATTGAAATCAATAAACAATTTGAAGCAAGTAACGCATTATATAAACCTCAAGCTAATTGGCATAAACAATATTTTGAATTTGATATTGGGGATTATGTTATATTGCAAGCTCGTAATGCTGGTCCTTTTAAAATTTTAAAGTATGTTGGTCTAAATGCATATGTCAATGACCTTTATAACCACCACCCTATTTTATTTGTTACGGACTTCGATGCTTACAAAGGCTATTTTAACCCCTCCGAGGACCCGTTTCTACCTCCACATGAGAATTCCCACACTGAATCTTTTGCTATGTCTACTTCAATCCCACCTATCATGGCACACAAAAATAAAATGGATGTTATTTTAGATGAACAGATTGTGTTGACCAATGATAGAGAGATTCAGCGCTTTCTTATTCGTTGGATGGATCGACTTGATTCTGACAATACATGGATTCCCAAAGAGAGACTTCAGCAGCCTAAGCCAAATTCATTAGAGCTTTATAAGAGTCAGCAAAATCCTCATTTGCCGAGGTTATCTTGGTCAGTTCATATTTTTATGGGTAATTTGCAATTGGCGTTGTCATCATTTGTGGAGTTTTGGTATTTGGTCATCAAGAAAGATCGTCCTCGGTGGCATGACTTGGAACCTTTAGCATCAGATTCATTGCAACATTTTGATTTATCCACTCGACGGGGTCGAGTTTTTCTCCCACCCCGAGAAAGTTGATGCGGACATTCATTTACTGTTTATTTTCTATTTGGACTATTAGTTATATTCTATTTGGATTATTATTTATGTTTCTGTTATTGGGCTTGTATAGTGGGTTTGACCCAAGCACTTCTCTTTAGGGTTTTGTTTTGCTATTTATTTCTGTTTTGTTGCGTATTGAGACAATTGATGAATTAAAGAATAGAATGCTTGGGTTGTTGCCTATGGCTTCCTCCTTCTCCCCTTTCCCCTGATTTCTACTTCTTCTCCGGTTTTCTCATCCCATTCTCTCCGATTTTTCCCTCTCTTCTTGTTTGTTCTTTCTTTTTTTAATTCATCCTGCATCAGGACGTCTTCCTATTTCACTGAAGTCTGTTCAATTTTCTTCTTTTGTTTGTAATTCTGCTACTTTAGATATTTTTGGTTGGTATAAGAAATTGGGTCATCCCAATTTACATGTGCTAAAACACTTGTTAAACTTGGGTTTGCTTGTAATAAAAATGTTGCTTTGGTTATCTCTCTTGATTATGCTTGATGTAGACTTGCTAAAAGTAAAGTTTGCCGTTCCTGTCTCATGGTTCTTGTACTTTACATATTTTCAATATTATTCATAGTGATATATGGGGTCTTATCCCTGTTGTATCTCATACTTATTATAAATATTTTGTTATTTTTATCGATGATTATAGTCGATTTACTTCAATTTATTTTCTTTGTGCAAAAAGTGAGGTCTTTTCTACTTTTCAAGCTTTTCTTGCTCTCATTGACAATCAATTTTCCTCTTCGATCAAAATCTTAAGATCTGATTTCGGGAGGTAAATATAGGTCTAGTGCTTTTCAATCATTCTTATAAAACAAAGGTATTATTTCTCAGCGATCTTGCCCTTTTACCCATCAACAAAACGGGGTGGCAAAATGCAAAAATCGTCAACTTCTTGATGTGGTTCACTTTTGATTGAGTCTTTAGTTCCCTCTCATTTTTGGTGGGAAACATTGTCTATTGTTGTGCATCTTATAAACAGATTACCTTCTCCAACTCTTAATAATGCTTCTCTATTTTATAAATTCTTTGGTCATCATCCCATATATTCTCATCTCTGTCCCTTTGGGTGTGTATATTTTGTTCATTTTTGGTCACATGAAAGGACAAAACTCATTCCTCAATCTATTAAGTGTGCCTTTCTGGGATATGGTGAGACTAAAAAAGGGTATGTCTGTTATGATCCTACATCACAAAGAATTCAAATTTCTCGTAATGTTATTCTTTTTGAAAAACAATCATTCTTTAATTGAGAAACCATGGTTTCCCCTCCTATGTTCTCTGTTTTGCCTGATTTCCCTTCAGAACCATCTCGGTTCAAGCCAGGCCTTATTTACACTCGTAAGCATGCTGCGCCTATTATTAGTCCGGATCTTCTTTCTCAGACAATGGTCCTTCCAAGCCTCTCTGATCCTCCGTCTACGATGCCAAATCCTGCGCCTGATGATCTCTCACCTCCTGTCCTTCTTCGTCATACTTCTCGCGTTTCTCAACCACTAGATAGGTATGATTTTTCCTCCCATTGCTCTATGTCTGCTACACTTAATTCGGTTTCTATTCCTTCCTCCTATAAATACGTTATAGAACATGAATGTTGGCAACGGGCTATGAAAGAAGAACTCGAGGCACTTGAGGCCAACTAGACCAGGATATTGTGCTATGTTCACAAACTGTGAAACCCATTAGAAGTAAATGGGTATATTCTATTAAACTTCGTTCTGATGGTTCTCTTGAGTGCTATAAGGCTCGATTAGTTACTTTAGGTAATCATCAGGAGTATAGAATAGATTATGATGAGATATTTGCTCTTGTGGCCACAATGACCACTGTTCGTCTCTTGTTAGGTTCCCAGTTATGGTCTTTACATCAAATGGATGTGAAGAACGCATTTCTATACAGAGACCTCAAGGAGGACATATATATGAAACTTTCATCTGGTATGCATCTTTCCTCAATTGATTTTGTCAGTAAACTAAAACGCTCTTTGTATGGTCTTAAGCAGGCTACTCGTGCTTGGTTTGACAAGTTTCGTTGCACTCTTTTGGATTTCTCTTTTACTTAGAGCCAGTATGCCGCATCTCTGTTTTTCACAAAAGTACCGCTGGCATTGTTTTTTTGTTGGTATATGTGGATGATATTATTATCTCTAGATCTTATCACAGTCTTATTTAGAAACTTTAGCAACATCTTTACTCAATTTTTCATATGAAAGACCTTGGTCAACTTACTTTCTTGGCTTAGAGGTATATACTATAACGCCCCGACCCCTAGTGGACCGGAACGCTACTTACTTTACTTAGCTTAACCGGTGATTTAGTAACAAGTGTATACGTTTTAGCGGAAGCCTACATCTTCGGATAATAATTTAAATAGCAATACTTCAAATACTTTAAACAAAAACACTGAATTATTTTTCAAAACAACAAAATGTAATTTATTTGAAGAAAACATAACTTGTTCTCGTATTCTGCGTTATTCAAAACTTTAAAGAAATAACATTGGAAAACATTTCATAAAAATAAATCCAAATCAGTTATTCACCGGATTTCCATGGGTTCGTTGCATCACTCTCCAGCTTCTCCTCCATCCATGCCCGAGGTAGAATTCCTTCAATCTGTAGAGATGGAATTAAACCCGTGAGTTGAAAAACTCAATAGGTGTCATAGGTGCATTCGTGATCAAGTTATACATTTCAAAACATTAACTTTATAACTTTTCATACATGCCGTACCCGGAGGCACCATTTGACATGAAGGGTATGCCGTATCCGAGGGTACCATTTGACATGTGAACATTTCTTCAACATAGAGGGTTATGCCGTACCGGAGTACCATTTGACATACAACTATTAACACAGAGGGATATGCCGTACCGGAGTACCATTTGACATACAGACATTAACATGAATCGAAACTTATAACTTAACACGATTAAACACATTGCACCTCTACCTACCTTGATTGATGCTTTTGAAACTTTAAAAACTTGAATTGAAAATTTCGATGAAACTTAGATGTTGAAAGAAATGTACTCCTTGGATGTTTGAAAACCGTTGAGAATTGATGCTTGAAAACACTTCTTAAATTTCTAGAAAAAATAATTTTCCTCCCTTTCTTTTTCTCTCTTGGAAACTCTTTCTTTAGTATGTAAAAGCTCTTACTTTTAGTGTGAGAAAAAATGAGTGAAATGAGGTCTCTATTTATAGGTAAATATCCCATAACTTAAAGCAAATAAAGGGTCAAATTTCATTTAAGAGAGAAAACATAGGTGTCATTTAAGTTTGAGGTTAAATGCTTCAATTTAGTGGGGTTTTTATTACCAAAAATGTGGGTGGCCCTTTGAGAAAATAATTGATGAAAATAAATATTTAAATTCTAGAGAAAAATAAGAATTTTCATTTCAGGCAGTTTCGGTCGACCGGTTGTAGTCCGGTTGACACTGCATAGCTTTCAGTGTTTTTAACATAACTTCTTCTCCCGATATCTGATTGAGGTAATTCAAGGTGCGTTGGAAAGCTAACTCAAAGAGCTACAACTTTTATTTAGATATCATTTTTCAAATCGAATGTTTCCTATGTCGAAAATGGATCTCAAATGAGACTAAAAATCTGAAATATACTTTAGTCATCTAATATTCATGTCTTAGTGCCACTAAGGTGTCTAGAATTATTTGGGGTTCTACATCCCCCACACCTTAATTAAAATTTCGTCCTCAAGATTTACTTTCTGATTGGGCGAATAGTGTTGGATACTTGTCTTTAGCTTCTTCTTCTTTTTCCCAAGTGGCTTCTTCTACGTTATGATGATTCCACTGTATCTTAATCAGCTGAATCTCTTTATTCCTTAGTTTATGCAACTTTCAATCCAATATCTTGATCGGTAGTTCCTCGTACGACAAATCTTTATGTACTTCCAAGGTTTGATAACTCATTACATGATTAGGATTATGTACATACTTCTTTATCATCGATATATGGAACATATTGTGCACTGCCGATAATTCAGGTGGCAAAGCTAGTCGGTAAGCCACATTTCTGACTCTATCAAGTATCTCGAAAGGCTCGATATACCGGGGTCGTAGCTTACCTTTCTTTCCAAATCTAAGTACACCTTTCATCGGTGCTACTTTCAGAAATACTTTATCCCCAACTTGGAATTCTAAATCCTTCCTCCTTGTATTTGCATAGCTCTTTTGTCGATCCTATACTGCCTTTATTCTTGCACGAATTTTATCGATTACCTGGACCGTTCTTTCAACTATTTCTGGTCCTAAAACTCTTTTCTCTCTGACTTCATCCCAATGAACAGGGGATCTATATCTTCTACCATAGAGAGCTTCGTATGGTGCCATTCCAATAGTTGCTTGGAAACTGTTATTATAAGCGAACTCTACTACAGGTAAGTATGACTCCCAATTACCTCCTAGATTCAAAACACATGTTCTCAGCATGTCTTCCAAAGTTTGGATGGTCCTTTCAGACTGACCATCGGACTGAGGGTGATATGTTGTACTAAAGTTCAGCTTCGTTCTCATAGCTCCTTGTAGACTTTTCCAAAATTTGGACGTGAACTTTGGGTCTCTGTCAGACACAATGGATACAGGTACACCGTGTAATCTCACAACCTCTTTAATGTACAACTGTGCCAATTGGTTTAAACTGAATGTCATTTTCACTAGAAGAAAATGAGCTGACTTCGTTAGTCGATCCACTACTACCCATATAGCATTATTTCCTCTTGCTGACTTCGGGAATCCAACCACAAAGTCCATCGTGATATTTTCCCATTTCCATTCAGGTATATCTAGTGGATTTAACAATCCAGCTGGTTTTTGGTGTTCTGCCTTAACCTGTTGACATATCATACACTTCTGCACGTACAGCCCTATGCTTCTTTTCATATTTCTCCACCAAAATATATCTCGAAGACCTCGATACATTTTCGTACCACCGGGATGTGCGGTGTACAGGGTGGAATAAGCTTCTTTTAATATCTCGTTTCTCAAGGCTTCATCCTTAGGCAAGCAAATTCTTCCTCTAAATATCAGTGCCTGATCGTTAGTTATTCCAAAGTCCTTTTTCTTATCGGTACCAACTTCATTCTTAATCTTCTGCAAAAATGAGCATTTATTTTGTGCTTCTATAATTCGATCTCTAAGAGTAGGTCGAATTATTAAAGGTGTTAGACGAGCAGTGACTTATCCTGGTGTGGTAACCACTTCGATCTGCAACTTTTCCAAGTCCTTGACTAACTCCACTTTAGAGGTGGGTAGTGACGTCAATTGTCCCATTGATTTTCTATTTAGAGCGTCGGCCATAACATTAGCCTTACCCGGGTGGTAGTGAATAGTGCAGTCGTAATCGTTCACCAATTCCAACCATCGTCTTTGTCGCATATTCAATTCCTTCTGTGTGAAGAAATACTTGAGACTTTTGTGATCTGTGTAGATATCACACTTCCGTCCATACAAGTAGTGTCGCCATATCTTCAAAGCGTGTACTACCGCTGCAAGTTCTAAATCATGTGTCGGGTAGTTCTGCTCATGTTTCTTCAATTATCTTGAAGTATAGGCTATCACTTTTCCATTCTGCATTAGTACACATCCCAATCCTCGCTTGGATGCGTCGCTGTATATAACAAACCCTTCCGTACCTTCATGTATTGTTAATACAGGTGCTGATATCAACTTCTGCTTAAGTTCTTGGAAACTTTGTTCGCATTTTTCCGTCCATTGCAATTTTACTCCCTTCCTTGTAAGCTGCGTCATTGGTCCAGCTATTTTGGAGAATCCTTCTATGAATCTCCTATAATATCCAGCCAATCCTAGAAAACTCCGTACTTCGCCAGCATTTGTTGGTGTTTTCCAGTTGGTTACTGCTTCTACTTTTGCTGGATCTACTTCAATCCCTTGGGCAGTAACTACATGTCCAAGAAATTCAACTCGTTCAAGCCAAAACTCGCACTTCTTGAATTTGGCATACAGCTTCTCCTTGCGTAATACCTCTAAGGCTATTTTCAAGTGCTCTTCATGTTGCTCCTTACTCTTGGAATATATCAGAATGTCATCGATGAAGACTATGACAAACTTATCCAAATATTGATGAAACACTCGATTTATCAGGTCCATGAACACTGCAGGTGCATTGGTTAGCCCAAACAGCATCACCGAAAACTTGTAGTGTCCATATCGAGTTCTAAAAACTATCTTAGGTATATCCTTTGTCTCTACTTTTAGTTGATGGTATCCCGATCGTAAGTCGATCTTGAAAAATACCTTAGCTCCTTTCAATTGATCTAACAGATCCTCGATCCTCGGGAGTGGGTACTTATTCTTGATGGTTAATCGATTTATCTCCCTATAATCGATGCTCATCGCCATGCTTACATCTTTCTTCTTTACAAACAACACTGGCGCACCCCATGGAGATACGCTTGGTCGTATGAAGCCCATATCTAGGAGTTTTTGCAATTGCTTCTTTAATTCTTGTAGTTCCTTTGGGGCCATTCGGTATGGGGCCTTAGATGCTGGTGCCGCCTCGGGAATTAGGTCTATGGTGAATTCCACTTGTCTATCGGGTGGAATATTAGATAGATCTTCTGGAAACACATCTACGAATTCCCGTACTACTGGTACATCTTCAACCCTTATCGTCTCTTGTCTCCCTCCTGAGATACTTACTAGATATCCTTGACATGTTTATTTCCTCAACATCTTCTCAGCTTGTAAAGTCGATACTAGTCGAATAACGGGTTTCGTCTTCATTCCAAGGAACGAAAATGGTTCCTCTCCTGGTTTTTGAAATGATACTTCCATTTCCTTACATCGGATGGTGGCGTAATTACAACTTAACCAATTCATACCTAGTATTACATCAAAATCATTCATTTCTATCATGTATAGGTTCGCTTCCATTGGTTTTCCCTCAACTTCGATACTTACTGACTTGGCTATTCTATCAGTATTCAAAGGGTTGCCCGAAGGAATGCTAACTTCTAATATACCTTCCGACTTATCACAGGTAATACTAGATTTAGCCATAAAAGTTGTTGAAGCAAAGGAGTGTGTAGCTCCTGAATCAAACAATACATAAGCATGTGTATTGGCTATCAGTAGAGTACCTGCTATGACATTAGAGTTTTCCTCTGCATCCTGTTGAGTCAATGCAAAAACTCGTGCTTTCCCTTTCTGGTTCTGGTCGCTGCTATCATCCTTCTTCTGGGCATGTGTGGGACAACCCCTAATGATATGTCCTGGCATGCCATATCGAAAACAGACATTTTTCCCTTGTAAGCACTCGCCACGATGTGTCCTTCCACACTTAGAACAGGGCGCAATAATCGGCATAATGCTTTTGCTGGCATTAGCTCCGCCATTAGCTTTCTTGTCCTGCCACTTGCCTTTTCCCTTGTCCTGGCCATTCCATTTCCTTTTTCCCATGTTACCATTGTCCGGTTGATTGAACAGTTGACCATGTTGTTCGGCGCTAGTCTTCTGGTATCAAATAGCATGAGCTCTTTCCAGAATTTCACGGTATGTGGTGGAGAGATGGGACATAAGTATCATGCTTATATCCGAGTTCAGCCCTTGTTCAGACCTTCGTACCTTCTTATCCTCTGTATCCACTAGATGTGGAGCATACCTTAAAAGTTGATCAAACTTCCTCTCATACTCAGTCAGGGACATAGTCTTTTGCTTGAGTTGGAGGAATTCACTTTCTTTGTGATCCCTCAAGGACTGGGGAAAGTACTTGTCCATTACTTCCCCTTTGAATTGCTCCCAAGTCAATTCTGCTTGTTGCTCAGGGGTTCTTGTCCTTGACATTGAGTCCCACCAGTGACTTGCATCACTGGAGAACATGAACTCAGCACACTGGACTTTCTGAGCGTCCGTGCACCCTATCAACCGGAATATACACTCCAACTTGTGAAGCCACTCCTTGGCTGCAAGTGGATCAGCTGCTCCGTTGAAGGTAGGGGGCTTGTGCCTTCAAAATTGCTCGACCACTGAAGTATGGTTTGGAACATTAGGAACTAGTGGTAGGAGTTGAGCTTGGTTCGGGTTTTGCCTGCCTAGGTCTTGAACCGCTTGGAGGAGGTCTCTTATCAAGTTTTGGTTTGCGCGGGCCATTTCCTTTAGACAAAACATATGGTTCTTATTAGTTTCATTCTTCGAATACTAAAGCAAAGAAGATAGTATTTTATTTCTTGACATAAGGGAAGCTATTACAAGGATTTAATCTAATCCCTATAAGTTCTACGGATCTTCTTTGGTGGAGCTTCATCTTCGGAAGAGTCTTCCGCCTCAGGTCTGGACTCTATGTCCATCTCAACCTGTGGCTCAAGCTCAGGATCATTCTCTAAATCATCCTCGGGTTCTTCTTCGGGATCTTCTTCCTCAGCCAAAGGTTCCTCCTCAGGCTCCTTATGGATTACATCATCCCACAAATCAATCAGGGCATGGCAATACCTCTCAAACTCGAACAGGTTTGGGTTGCCTTCTAACATTTCATCTCTAACCGTGACTCCCATATCTCCCCATTGATTTGGGAGGGAGTGTGTGAGGTTATTTATGGTCTCAATATGCGTGATCTCCATTCCAGCATTAACCGTCGTTATGCATCTCTCATAGATGTCATACACATATTCGCTAAGCGGTCGGGTTGGATCAGTTACATAGTTTTCATAGGAATGAATACCAATTCTACGGTTCAATACTTCTCTATATGCCCTAGCCGTTCTAGGAGCCATATATGTTGCATTTTCACATACATCATACTTTTTCTTTGCTTAAAGAAAACATGCAAATATTTAAACTTTCATATCATGCAATTCCCTTTAAGCCCTTAACTTTTGCCCAAGTCCATTACATATCTTTAAATAACACATCTCTAAATCATATCAAAGTATCATAACATAAACATAATCATTAACTTTAAACATGAACATACCTGGGCCATAGGATGAGATTGATGGATTGATGCACGATGTCATGGAATACCTTAAACTTTTCATTTTCCTTTTGTTTTTAAAAAAAAGCATACTTGGTCTATAGGACCGGCTAAACCTTGCTCTGATACCACACTATAACGCCCCGACCCCTAGTGGATCGGAACGCTACTTACTTTATTTAGCTTAATCGGTGGTTTAGTAACAAACTACAATCACTGGCTCTGATACCATATTGAATGAGAGAGAATATTGTAGAAATAATTCTCATTAATTCATCTCATAGGTACATAGTAGTATTCATATTTACAGCAAGGAAAATAAAGTAGGAAGGAAGAATAAAGTAAGAAAGGAAAAATTATATACTGACTTTAAGGAAACTAAATCTACTAGAGTTTGGCAGATTTGGAAGCTTTCCGAAAGATTGATCCTTGATTTTACAATTACCCTTAATCATATTGTCGGTGCTTGAACGTTTTCGTCTCGTGTCATACATCATCTCTCACGTCCATTATCATCGTGATTTTATGACCATATTTACTGTCAAAATGTGCCGGAATTCCCTCATTTGTATAC
The DNA here is from genome assembly GCF_002742605.1 of Olea europaea var. sylvestris. Classification (NCBI taxonomy): domain Eukaryota; kingdom Viridiplantae; phylum Streptophyta; class Magnoliopsida; order Lamiales; family Oleaceae; genus Olea; species Olea europaea. Next base: position 25,521,082 of record NC_036242.1, on the reverse strand, counting down.
GAGTGGGTCTGATATTTGTTCTCTGCATGGCCATTACAGAAAACGGAGTTACAAAAAATATAGGATATGTTGATTCATGGGTTCAAATTATTTTGCACTGTTGAAAATTTTCTTATGTTTTTTCTGCTGGAAATGTTGCTCTTGAGCATCCATGAGTGCAATAGTTATGGTATTTGGTATTTTCTATATTAATCTTGTTCACTTTCCATAAGGAGTCAATTAAAAAGTGCAAAACAGTAGTCGATATGGTTTTCTTGATTATATGCCTTTATTTTAACAAAGAAACTTAAAAAGATGAACAGGATTCTGTTTATTTATTATAGGTGTCTTTGTCTTATAAACCAGAGCTTGTGGTAGTGCTCTCATCTGTGCTTATGTCATGTACATACACTATGCAACCTAATCTACCTTTAAAAATCATACCTAACTTCACTGTAACACAATGCTTTTAGTTTGAAAATAGAAAAACCACGGTTAAAAATTCTAAGTTGCAGTTATAAATATTTTTATTTCCTTTTCTTTTATGTTCACTGTTTGTCTACTTTCTGGTTTCTGTATTTTTTATAGGCATTATGACAAGAAGGCCTCTAGTATTGCAGCTGCACCAGATAGAGCCAGGGCAAGAAGATTATGCACAGTTTCTTCATACTGGAAAGAGAAAATTTGTTGATTTTTGTAAGTTGTAGAGAATATTCAATTTTGTATATTTGGAAAGAGGTTCCATTGGATAAAATATTGTATTTTATATTGTCTTACCTCCATGTTCCACCATTCATTGTTTCCGATTGGATGTCAATGATATTTCCTTTTGTTTTATGGCAGCATATTCAGAACAATGCTTCCTTTACATAGTCAATTTTTTTTTCTTCCCTTTCTCAAAATAATTTTTTTACGAATTTTTGATTTATTTCTTTATGGTCATATGAAGCTATGGTACGTTCAGAGATTCAAGAAGAAACAAACAGGGTCACTGGGAAGACGAACCAAATTTCTCCTCTTCCTATTAATCTAAGTATTTATTCTGAAAATGGTATGTTTTCTACCTTTATTAATGTCCAATCCATGTAGAAATAAGACTAAACAAGTAGTTAACTATAGACGTGCAACCATTCCGTAGTATTAAAGAAAGTTGTCCTAGTGTTTCAAGTTTTGTCTTTTCTCTTGATAGAAGCTGTGAGACATGTTCCTTTCATCGACCTTAAGCTCAATGCTTGTTGGGTTCTAACCGATGCTGTTCTTACATTTTTATTGGCATTTTCATGTATTTCCTGCTTCATATTTTCGCTGATGTCTAGTGGTTTGTCATTTTTGACAGTCGTCAATTTGACTTTGGTGGATTTACCTGGTTTAACAAAGGTTGCTGTGGGTATGTTTCTCCATTTCATCATATAGATTGATTTAACTCTGTTACGTGTTATGATATTTGCTTAAACCTTTTTTGATTATTAACAGAGGGCCAGCAAGAGAATATCATTCAAGAAATTGAAAACCTGGTTCGTTCATACGTGGAGAAGGTATTTATAAGTACTATGTACTACATTCACAAGTAAAAACAACTTTCAACCGCATATGTAAACATGTGCAAGTGCACCATGGACTAGACCTGCTATTAACTGTTCCATGTAAAAGTTTTTCCCTACATCTAGTGCTAAGAAGCTCTAGGAGATCTCACTTCAAGCTTCTTTTGGATGCCAACTTGTAAAATTTCATCTTCGGCATGGTGTATGAATTAGACTAAAAGGTTGCTGTGATAGAGTAATGCACTTCTCATTCTTCTATTCAGCTCATCTCATCCGCAAGAAATATTGATCGGTTTTGGAGAAAAGTAACTATTCTATGTATTTCAAAGTTCGGTAACGGTTATATGGTTTTGATTTGTAGCCAACTTGCGTCATTTTAGCCATAACTCCAGCCAATCAAGATGTTGCAACCTCTGATGCCATTAAGTTAGCTCGAGAAGTTGATCCAACTGGTATTTCTCCAGAAGAATTTATGCTGGCCCAATATATTATGTTGAGTTATGATAGTATTGTGGCACAACATCATTTGATATCATTCTCTTTCTAGGCGAACGGACATTTGGTGTGTTGACGAAGCTTGATTTGATGGACTGCGGTACAAACGCTTTGGAGGTAAGTTCTCCAACTTTGTCTCTGAAAATTATGCTTAGAAAAATGGATTAGGTTCTGTGGTGGAATGTTTAGCAAAGGTTGGAGAACAAGAGTGAATCATGACACCTATATACAGTCACATAATGGCGTATCTAATATGTTTTAATGTTGAAGGTTCTTGAGGGAAGATCTTTCCGGATGAAACATCCCTGGATAGGAATTGTGAACCGTTCTCAGGCTGACATTAACAGAAATGTTGATATGATTGCTGCAAGGCGCCAGGAGCATGAATTCTTTGCCACAAGCCCTGACTACAGCCACTTAGCAAACAGAATGGGTTCTAATTATTTAGCCAAATCTCTTTCAAAGGTAAAGTTACCACTCGCTTATGATCAGAGTTGACATATTTTTTAATTTTTCATTTCCTGGTTTTCATTTTTTAAGTATAATTACTTTTGCTTCTAGCACCTTGAATCAGTAATTAAGGCTCGCATACCTGCTATTGTGTCTTTGATCGACAAAAGCATTGATAAACTTGAAGCGGAGCTGAAACACCTCGGCAGTCCAGTTGATATTGATGCAGGGGTTAGAATTCTTAACTATCTTCATTCTATGGCTTTGGTTGATGTGCACCAAACTTCGTTAGGGTGCTCATGGATTCTTTACTATTTGACTAAACAGGCACAGTTATATACCATTTTGGAGCTCTGCCGCGCATTTGATCGGATATTTAAGGAGCATCTTGATGGAGGGTAATTATCCGTATTTAAACCCTGTTTGGCTTTCATTATTTCATATTATAATTTTTCTCTCTTATTTTCAACTATACAATCTTTCATAAAATAATATTACACGTAAATTAAAAACTTTTATTTCTTTTTCAACCACATTATCCAAAAAATCCTATTCCAAAAATTATAATACCACATAATGGTTGTTGCTCTTTGTGACGCTGCCTTATCAGGATACTCTTTAGTCCTTGTTTGACAATTATTCTTTCAAAAATTTTTCTTCTCATAATTATTTTCAATCACATTCTTATAATAAAATATTTTTCACTTGAACCCAGACATTTTTTTACTTTTGAAATATTCATTCTTTACAAATTTACCATTCAATAACCCATTTTACAGAAAAATGGCTGTCAAACAAGAGCTTAGTTCCTATTAAAATTATAATTCGTTTTTTTCTTTTTTCTTATTAACCATACATTTTCAAATAAAATAATACTATACGTAATTCCAAAAGCTTTTCTTCTTTTTTTTTTTTTAAGCCTAGTTTGGCTCCTATTATTTGAAATTTTAATAACCGGAATAGTTTTTTCTTGAAGAATGTATGTTTAGCTCCTGTTTGGCCCCATTAAAATTATAATTCATTTTTTTT
>NC_036242.1:25485341-25516114 GCF_002742605.1 Olea europaea var. sylvestris | reverse complement strand
AAGATTTAGAGTTTGAATCAACGAAAAAATGATTTTTTCAAAAATTGCAAGGTTTTTTAAGGATTCTTTTTTTCAGTTTTTTGGCCCCAATTGAAAAAAAAAAATTCTAAATGTTCTAATTGAAAGTGAAGGTTCATTTCATCTTGAAGGAGCTAGTAAGAAAGTCAGTTCGAGAAACTGAGGTTAGAAAATCACATTACCGTATCCTTTTCTGTCAGGATGTAGTTGCAAAATGTAACTATTCTTTCCCTTATGCAGGAATTGAAACGTTTTCCGACTCTTTATGCAGACATAGTGGCTGCTGCTGATCAAGCACTCGAAAGGTTCCGTGATGAGAGTAAGAGGACTGTGTTGCGACTGGTGGATATGGAATCCTCATACCTTACAGTGGATTTCTTCAGAAAACTCCCTCAGGAAGTGGAAAAAGGTGGGGAGCTGTCAGCCTCCACGGCCGACCGATATACAGAGGGGCACTTCCGAAGAATATGCTCAAATATTTCCTCATACATTGCGATGGTGTCTGAGACACTCAGGAATACAATCCCGAAGGCTGTGGTTTATTGTCAAGTTCGTGAGGCCAAGCAGTCTTTGCTTGATCATTTCTATACTCAACTAGGCAAAATGGAGGTAGCTAACGTCCCCATCACTCTCTAAATTTAGTTTTTTCTCCTCTTCTTACGTGGTGAATATGCACAATATGTACCAGGAATATAATGCTTGCAAGATAAGCTATGATGCAGAGCATTTGATTATTTATTTATTTTGTTTGTTATTTTAATCCGCTTAATTTTCATGCATATTCATTTTTTCGCTTTTTGCTTAAATTTCCTTCTTATGCCAATTCTTCACAGTTGAAACAGTGAGAACTCAGACGAATTCTTCATTTCCATTTTCCACTCATCAACATTATTCTATGGCTTGTAATATGAATTCTTTTCTGTATTTCATTTTGTAGGGATACCAATTGGCCCAGTTATTGAATGAAAATCCAATGCTGATAGAGAGAAGGCAGCAATGTTTGAAGCGGCTTGAGCTATACAAGTCTGCAAGGAATGAAATTAATTCAATTTTATGGGCCAGATAAATTATCCATTGTGAGCTAGGAAAATTGTTGAATCCAATAGAAAAGAAACTTTTTATAAAGTTTATTTTTTTTATTTTTATTTTTATTTTTTTTGAAATTCTATAGACCTTGATAAACATCTTGATTAGTATTTGGTATGTCAATATTAGAAATGAGATATGATATGTGATGCATGTTTGTCTTTGAGAAGCATTGATAGAAAATCTAGACACTTGAATAATTTTTTTTGGTCATAGAGAAGTAGATTTTCGAGATTCTCAAGTTCTTGATGTTCAGGATTTGCTTCTTGTGTTAACATTGTTTGAACTATTGATAAATTAAAGGGGTAATTAGACAAATATCATAAAATAAGGGACTTCAAAAAAATCAGTTATTGAGCAATTTAAAAGGCAGAATGTGTAACATTCTCTTCTAAAGAGTCACATCACGTACTTCTATTTACACAATTTATTTTTGAGGAAATTGCATCTCAAGTCATTTTTTGGATTGGTATTTACAAAATGGTTACTTTTTAATAATTTTTGTAAAAATGTCATTTTTGGACTTTTTTTTTTGTCCCTCTAGAAAATTTAAATTCCATGTATGTGTTTAATTAATGTTAATTTGACTAAATGAAAAAATTGTACAAAATATAGATGAACATGTGCCAATTCATATATATATATATATATGGATCTACATTTCTTGAATTTAGGGCCCGTTTGGTAGGGATTTTGAGAATTGATTTTTTGACCGTTAGAAGAAAAGTGGAGTCCAGATGTGAGAGAAGAAGTCAAAAATTACGGCTTGAATAGTAAAATAACGGACAAAAAATCAATTTTTTGGGGCAAAAAATCCCACCAAACGGGGCCTTTTAAGATTGTTTATAGCATAAACTCTGAAGTATGCTGATGCAATTTGTTTCTGAGATGATTAATTCTGAAATTTGTCGTTTCAAAGTGTTGTTGATCCTTGCGCTACTACATAAGTTGAAATATTTTACTTATTCTTTCTCAATGCCATGATTCGAGGTGGAATTATGGAGCTACCGACGTAATATTAGTTACTAGCAACATGGTTCCTGGTCTCATAAGAGAACTCATGGTCCGGTCTTACGAGAGAACTCGTGGTTCGGAGGAAGAACCCATTGTTAATTTCGAAACTATGTGTTTCTTTTAGACTTGTAATTAGTCGTATTGTTTTGAACTTATTTCAGGATTAATACATCGAAAAACATATTTTTGTGTTGGAGTAGTTCACGTTCATGGGTGAAAATACATTTTTTATTGTATCGTAGATTGTAATTTTTTAAGGATGTTTTTACGTAATGTGTATAAGGTCGAACTGTCGAGAAAATTAGTAGTTTGAAATACGTGGCAGTACTACCAAGAAAGTCAGTGAAAAACTATCTAGACTTAACTGTCGAGATTGCATTTAATGAGTATGGTAAAAAAAAAAAAAAAAACATATTCTTATGAAGCATTAAGTATGTTCATCAATGCTCAATTACGAATTGAATAAACCCTGATAAATCATTTAAATAATGCTATATTAAAAAATGAATATTCAAACTTTTCTTATGTTTTGAACTAGATATATTTTCTCAAGGTTTACAAAAGTAATCAAAATTAATGAATGGAGAATAATTTACAAATAATTTGATCCGAGTATTTAAGATTTAAAACAAGTTATAAGATAAAAATATTCAATTTTGATATTGCAATGGCGGAGGAGATTAACACTTATATTTTATAGGGTCATTACGGAATGCTATTTGGTTGCATTATTGTTTGTGACATTTTGTATTTCTTCGACCTCGTGATATTGTAAATTTTCATAACCTTCATTCGCAACAAACGAACGATACTAGAAACTTGTATCCCTCATCATGTGTATAGTCGGAAGCTTGATTTTGAGAAGATTAATGCGAAGAGTAGTTTTTTTTTTAACTGATATGTACCAATTCAAATCTTCATCTTCACGTATTTCAGCCAGAGGTATATTCATATTCGAAACTTTAAACTTCAATTTTATTTTGATGCATGGATCATGAATATGTAGTTTTTCCATAAATCATAACACAAGTTCTACTAGGGTGATATTACTTGAAACTACAATTGAAGTGACTTTGTTCCCTGACCACTTCCATTCGTTATCTACATGCTCAAATTGCCATAATGTGATATGATGAATCTCCGATTATTACTTTGTACCTAAAAATTTGAGATAGCAATGACAAGCATTCGTCACAATTAATATATCGAACTTTAATAGATGCAAGTGGCGCCTATGAATAAATTATACCAAACACTAATAAATCGATGAGACCAACAACTTAAATGTCTCTCCCGACATTTGCTAAGTGTCGAGTTCGATATTTTAACTAATCCGTTAGCTAGCAAGAGATTATGAAATTTTTTATTTTTGATTAAAAATTGTATTAACCATTATATATTAGGTATATCCAATGGTTTTTCTTATACAAGTAAAAGCATCAAATAATGGCATTAATTAGCATTAAATGCACGCATTAATGAGCAATAAATTCACCAAAAAAGATATTTACAATGGTCGTTCGGACATTTCACGCCAAAAAATGACATTTTTAAGCACCATTTGAAGAAGTGACAATTTTTGTTTCAATTGAAAATTTTGTGACATCTATGCAAAATTCCCTTTATTTTTTGATTGAGACTTTCATTTTATATCACTTTGATTTGGTATTAAGAGCTTGTCTAAGGCCCATTAAAATGAAGTTAAATATTTCATTGGCCATCGAACTTTACCTAATGTCACGGCTTACTCATCGAAATTTACAATGCATACCACTAGCCACTGAACTTTATGCTTGTGCATTGCATCACTCACTGGATGAGTTTTGTTTCTCCCTCCGCATCCATGGATAAAAAAAAAATAACTTCATCAATTGTATGCCAACGTGGAGGACAAGTCACCAAATTGGTCATTTTAGCAAATTTTCCAAATTGAAATATTCAATTCACAAGGCAAAACGATAAATCATGATCCAAATTTCTATCATAGGAAACAAAAAACTAATACAATTTCAAACATTTTCAGAATTATCCATAATATCTTCATTTCGATCTGGATTTCATTTGTGTGCGTGATACGAATTTCTGTACATATTCTATCCTCTTTTTTTCCCCCCTCTAATTCTTCCATGGCAAATTCTTGCAATGAAGTGGGTTTTCCAAAAGAAAATTGTTCTTGAGAATTGAATTATTCTTGAGTACTGTAAATACTAGGATTGCCCTCTCCTCCATTTTCATTACTTCTTGCCCTTAAGCTGTTGGAAAGAGAGGAGTTTCTAGTTATTTCTACCATTTTTGCAGCTCTTACCACTGTATTTTCCCTCACGATGGCCTCTCGCCTAGTCTCCTTATAGTAATAATTGCAGTTGCAGTTGCACTTGATTGAGTTGTAGCTCCAACTGATTTGGGTTTTAGTTATGTAGAAGTCCGAGAAATAAAATAAAATTAGACTATTATTTTGTGATGATCTAGCACCACCACCTAGTCCATTGAAGAGAAGAGCTATGGAAGCTCAACCCAATTAAGATTTCGAAAGCCCAAACCATAAGTTAATTAAATGCCCAACAATTTAAGAGATTAAGTTTTAAGTAAATTTGATTATAAAAATTTAATGAATAACTCGGTTGTTTCAATGGTTATCTGCATGGTATTTCATATAGGCAATCCAAGTTCGAATCACCATGTAGATATTTTTTAAAACCTTTTATGAATTTTTTTATGGCTTAAAAACTCTTCAAATTCTTAGTTAAATATCCAATTTAACAAATTTAATGATAATACAACTCCCCCATTTAATTTTTCATTTAAAATGAATATTACAAGAAGTGGAATGTTACTTTTTCACTACACATCTCTTCAAATTCGAATTTTCTCTTATTTTCTCTCAAAAAAAATATATTTCATGTCAAGTTAAATTTAAGAGAATAACAAGGGTGAGAAGAAGAAAGTCTTTATACACACTTTGTTCTTTGATATCCAACAAAATTCAAGGTAGATAGAGGTGCAAGTGTTTATTTCGTTTTCAAATTTGATTTTTTGATAAATGTTTGAATGAAACGATACCGTTGGGTACGGTGCTTCGGCATTACAACAGTTTGAATGATCATTTTTCGGCTCTATGTGTTATGATAATGCTATAATAATTGGATTTTGCCGAAAATCTATTTACGTGTGATGGTATGAATCTATAATTCGAAATTTTTAATTTGATAACGAAATGCACCTATGATATCTATTGAGTTTCAAAGTCATGGGTTAATTCCTTCCTACAGGTTGAATAAATTTTCCTTGAAGCGTGTGACATGTCATGGAGAAGCCGGTAATTTAATATCTTTAATTGATTATAAAATGTTTACTTTTTCTTTAAATTATATTCCTATGGATGTCATATGTGGAACTAAGAATATTTCTTCATGAATAAGTTATGTTTAAAAGTAGATTTATGTTATAAAAGTTAATTTACAAATCACCGTTTACAAAAATATGTTAACGATTTAAAGTTTTGCTGTCTCTTCAAAAATTTAAGTTTCTACCTCGTTTTTAAAAATTCATAACTCTTTTGTTACTTAGCATTTTTATACAAAGCCAGTGACATTGGATAGCCTCATAAGTTAGTTTATGAATGAACTTGGAATCATATTAATCCGATGTCAGTAGAATTTTATATCTTGCATAAAGTCAACTGCAGTGGATAGAGTCACCGTTTTTTCAGCCTCTGCCTTGACTTCAAAAATTTATGTCTCAACCGTTGCTTAGAACTTCTGGATGGAACCAATTGTATTTGATAGTATCATGGATTAGCGACTGAATAAATTTAAAATCATGTGGTTTTGATGTCTGTTGAATTTTATATGTCATTTTAAGTGAACTGCACCAGTTTACCTTTTAATCGGGTCGCTGCTGAATTTTGAAAAATATTTTAATACTCATATGATGCCGACGTAAGCTAATTTTTGACTATGTCAAATTTGATGAAATTTTGAGGTCGATAGATATGCAAACGAATTTATTTTGACAATTACCATTTAAGATAAAAATAAAATAGTAACATTACTTTTAAAGTGTTGCCAAAAATTTCACGTCAATAGTCGTTAAATGCATGGAACCCATTCTAAAAATATTTTTGAAATTGTGTTCTTTTAGTATTGAATTATTTTTAAAAAATTATTGAATTAAATTATAAAATATAATATTTATATCTTCCACTAAAAATATAGTTAATTAATTTATGCCTAAAGTACAGTTAATCTAGTGACGTTTCAATCCATGCGGGTCGGGCTGTTACAAGTAAAATGCAACGTATTAATTCTGTTATCATGTAGGTGAAGAATGAAATGGAATCTATCTGGTGAATGATGAGTGCACAAACCTAAAGTTCAGTGGCCAATGGAAATCATTGTGAAATTCGGTGAGTAAACCATCATATGGTAAAGTTCATTAGCCAATGAATCATTTAACTCCATTAATACAAACAGATGCATTTTTCATTTCAACTAATTGTGGGATCGGATCACATTGATTGATATTGTTGGAACCTATGAGCAAGAGAGTTAAATCCCACCTAACATCATAATCATAGCGCTATCACCATAGAAATAAGCATAAATAATATAGTTCTATAGCGAGTCATACAGTGGGGGTTGTTCCTACCATATTAAAACTTCTTTATGGGATCTCCAATCACAAAGGTTGGGCTACCCTTTTTGGATAAAACTTTGGTTAAGATGTTTGATAAATTCTTTTCAGGTCTTGCAAAATTAAGAGAGGTCACATTTCTCTGACGTAAGGCCTTAACCGACATAAGTTTTGCTTGAATATGTCTATTTATCTTCTTACTTGAATGAAATTGATTTACAAGCTCTTTTACTGCTTTACTGTTACATTGTATTGAAATAACTAGAATTGACTTATTAATGGTATATCTAATAATAAATCTCTAAGCCACTCAACGTTAGTACATATTGTATCCAATGCTATTAACTCCGACTCTAAAGTACTTCTAGAGATAATCATTTTTCTTATTGAACCCCAATATATGATTGCACCACTGAGCATGAACACATATCCAGTTGTAGACTTAATATCTAGATTATCAGTTATCTAGTTTGCATCGTTATATCCTTCAATAACATTTGAAAAACTTCTATAGCTTATAGAATAATCTAAAGTACCTCTGATATATTTTAGCACTCTCTCCAGAGCGTTCCAATGTTCTTTACTTGGATTGTGAGTATATCTACTAAATCTCCCAATAGCAAAGGCTATATCAGGTCTTATCCTATTTCCTATGAACAATAAAGATCTAATAATTTGAGAATACTCAAATTCCAAAACAAGTTCACCCAAATTCTTCTTCAAGTGCACATTTGAATTACATGGAGTGGAAACTGGATTCTCGTCATAAAACCCAAACTTTTCCAACATCTTTTTAATAACACTAGATTGATTTAGTGAAATTCCTTTAGATGTTTTTTTTAACTTCATTCCCAAAATTATATAAGCTTTTTCCAAATCTTTTATTTCAAAATTCTTTGACAAATAACTCTTCACGTCATTAACAATCCTAAATTTATCCCAAATATTAATATGCCATCTACATATAAATAAAGTATCACATACTTCTTGTTATCTTATTTGCAATATACACACTTGTCATGTGCATTAATCTTAAACCCATAATTTAGTATAACTCTATTGAACTTCTCATGCCACTAATTAGAAGCTTATTTTAGTCCATATAATGACTTTATTAATTTACATACTCTATGTTCTTGTCCTTTAACGTTAAATCCTTCCGGTTGTTCCATATATATTTTTTTCATCTAAATCACCATACGAAAATGTAATCTTAACGTCCATTTGATGAATGTTCAATTTATGAATATTAGTTAATGCTAAAAATGTCCTTATAGTAGTTATTCTTGTAGCAGGAAAATGTATATCAAAATAATCAACTCCTTTTTTAGTGAATCCTTAGCTACTAACCTAACTTTATATTGATCTATACTTCCATCAAGTATCAACTTCTTTTTAAATACCCACTTACATTCTATTGCCTTAATATCTTGAGGTAAATCACATAAAACTCAAGTATTATTTTGTATAATTGACTTGTACTCATCATTGATAGCTTCTTTCCAATAAAGTGCATCAATAGAGACCATAGCATCTTTATATGTTTTAAGTTCACCTTCAACTAGATATGTAAAGAATTTTTCTCCAAATGATTTCTCTTTCCTAGTCTTTTACTTCTCCTAATTTCATGTTCGACTTCACCTCCTAAAGATGAACTAAATGGAGTACTATTTGAAAACGCTTTCTTAGTTATCGAAGGCTCACTTGAAATTGTAGTCTTAAATGGAAAAATTTCTTCAAAATAAATAGCTTTTCAAGCTAGCTTCAATAATAGTATTATTTTTAATGTCACTTACTTCGAAATTTACAATCAAGAACCTATATGCTCTACTATTTTAAGCATATGCTATAAAAACAGCATCTACAATTTTTTGTCCTTTCTTTTTTTTTTTTTTTTTTTTGGATCAGGTATAACTACTTTTGCCTAACACCCCCACACTTTTAGAAAATCCAACCTAGGAATCTCTTTTTCCATAACTCGTATGGAGTTTTAATATTGTTCTTAACAATTACTCTATTTAATATGTAAGAAGAAGTTAGGACAGCTTCACCCCATAAGTTTTCAAGTGCTCCAAAACTTATGAGCATATCGTTTACCAATCCATTAAAGTTATATTCTTCGTTTATGCAATACCATTGGATTGTGGTGAATAAGGAGGTGCCACTTCATGTATTATTTCATTATCCTCATAGTAATCCTTAGGATTATTCTCTGTATATTCTCATCTTCTATCTGACTTTAAGATTTTTATCTTACGTTATAATTGATTTTGAACTTATCATACTCTTCATCATTCGTTTTCAATAAATAAATATAGCAATATTTAAAAGAGTCGTGTATAAATGTTACAAAATATTTATTACCAGCTCGTGTTGGCAATCTATTAGAATCACAAATATCTCTATGAATCAATTGTAAGAGGTTTGTATCCCTTCTAACAGATTTCAAAGATCTCTTTGTTAGCTTGGCTTGTACACAATTGGCTTGTACACAATCTTCACAATTATTGTTATCAACTTGAGATTTTGGAATCAAGTTTAGATCCATGAGTTTCTTGATCTTCATATTATTAACATGACCCAATCTTTCATGTCACAAATAACTAACTTCAACACTAAGAACCATGGAAGAATCATTATAAAGATTTTCAACGATATTCAATTTAATCAATCCATCACTAATATAACATTTCCCAACAAAACATTGTTTTTTGTTATAAAAACCTTATTTGACTCCATTACAGGTTTACAACCTTGTTGAACTAAAAATAATCCATTAACTAAATTTCTTCTAACTTCTAGTACATGGCGAACTTGATTTAAAATTAAACTCTTCCTAGAAGTCATCTTAAACTCGACACTTCCAATTCCCTATACAAAAGTGATGGAGTCATTTCCCAAAGTTACTTTTATTCCGCTTGAAGTTTGATAAGATATAAATAAACTCTTATCAACACAAACATGAACATTTGCTCCAAATTCTAAAGACCATTCGCTACTAGTATAAGTAAAATTGGCTAAAGAGGTTGATGATTTACACTTAACGAAATGTCCACCATCCTTCTATTCGTATGTGATTTGGAGTGGAAGTGAGTGAAGTTGTTGAAGGATTTTCTGCTCCTCAGATCTCCAAAGATTCAAGCAAGTCAGCAAACCCACATTTTTGGGGAAACGGGACTTCACCATGTTTACTTGGTCCTTTTGAAATTGTCCTTAAGCTTGTACTCCTTAGTCTTTTTGTAGATGCAATCTCAAGCGAGATGGTTGCTTGTTCCTCATACATAACATGGCCCTTGCTCCTTCTCTTTGCTTTTGTTATCCTTCGTGTTATTATTCTTAGTTCGAGAATTTTTCATATAACGGTGAAAGTTTTTCTTAAACTTATTACATTGTGACTTAAATTGCTTTGAAGAGCTAGTAGAGGTTTTTGAATTTTCTACCAAGTTTGCTTTAGCATGTGATTCATCAACTTTGTTGATACGATTTCTGTGATGCTCTTCTATTCTCAAAGAATTGAATACTTGGTTCAATGTTAAAATCCTTGCTTATATATAAGACCTTTAGCAAAATCTGACTCGGAAGGTGAAAGTTTATCTATAAGGCATGAAACTTTGTAGTCCTCACTAGAACTTGACCACTTTTCTTCTACATGTGGTAGTAAATCTTGAATTTGATGGATTCGTTCATTTATAGATTTTTCATCCATCATGTATGTGTATATATATATATATATATATATATATATAATTTGACTATATTAATTCTTTAACAAAAAATATTCTAAGTAATAATATAAGAGATTAAATGAATATTGATGTTTTAAATGCAAGTCACAATTAATTTTATATCAACAATGCACTGAACGTTTTATTTATTTATTTATTTAATTATTTATTGTTGTTGTTGTTGTTGTTGTTGTTATTGTTGTTGACTTGATCAACAGCTTCAATTCTGGAAATGTTTTAAAAAGTTCAAATTGTTTATTTTAAGTTGACTTGATCAACAATTAAGTAAAGCAGATGACATGCAATATTATATGCTTCAGATCTGAAAATATTTTAGAAATTATTATTTTTTACTTCATCAGCAATCAAGTAAATAATATAAGTTTCAAAAATTTCCACTAAATTATCAAAATGCAATACGTACTTAAAATTAAAATATTGAAGCAATTTAGAAGAGTGTAATATTTAATCAATAAAATTTCTATTAGCTCCTAGAATGCAAAATTTATAAAGTAAATTTCAAAATGGAAATTATAAAAGGTTCTAAAATTTTAACAGAATTAAATAAAATTGAAGCATAATAATAATGAGTATATTAATAACTACCACGAAGTATTAGTACACAAATCACTCACACGATTTTAAATTGTTGTAAAAATTTCATGATTTATGTAATAAATTATCTACTATAAGCATGATTCAAATAATATAATATGATAATAGAATTAGAAAAGTTGGCCTAAAAGAGTCGTGATAAACACTGTCCTAAGGTTGTGTGGCTTTCCCTTCGTGCGAATACTTTTGGCACTACATGGCTTTAAGATAAAACATTTATAGTTCGTAGCCGATTCTCCTTCTATGGACGAGACCACAAGGAGAGAAAGAACAAGCTCTTCTCAATTGTCAAAATTGTGGAAAAAGATAATATGAAATGACTAAAGAGTATTTTTCAAGTTTTTGTTTTGTTGCGTGCAAAACAATGGGAAATCCACTGCTTTTATAGTAGAAAAATTCAACACTATCGTATGAAAATTAATCAAATTAAACATAAGTTACAAATGTAATTAAATTTTGTATTGAATCTGAAAATTAAAATAAAAAACTAAAAAGTTATAATACATGAAAACTGAAAGTTTAATTTTCAATTTGAAAGTTTTTGAACTTATTTTCAACACCAACCTTTCCTCGAAAGTATTTTCCATTCCGATGTGGTTCTGCCACGACAGGCTTAGTTGAGGCAAAAATAAAATAAAATAAAATAAAAATCTGATGTTCGACTTAGCAGTTTTATTCCAGCAGTTTCAGCTTCAGGTTGGTTCGAACTACTACACTGAAGATGAGCTGGTTTGCTAGTTGTGTACGTTTACAGTAGTATTTAGAAGCAATTATGAAAACCAACATAGGAGCTCGAATACACATCGAAACATAGAAATTCAGATAACAAGCATAGGAGCTTGATTGCACAACGAATCGATAGAAAAGATATTTTTCTTACCATTTTGCGTAGATAATTCCTCTCATTGCTCCGGTCGTCCACCATCTTCGTCAAAACTCAAGATTTATGATTGAATGAAAGACCCTATCTAATGTAACCTAAATTTTGTAAATGGAAACCTGGATCTGGATGAAAATACCTATTTTATGTTGGAAAATTGGTAAAATTAGTTGGTTTGACCAAATTTTGACCAATTATTGAAGTGAGTCCCATTAATTGGATGAATGATTTCTTTGGTCTAGTTTATTCTACTCCACGAGTAGAATTGGCATATGTATTTATTTCTCAAAACTAATTAAGGGTGTGTGAAATTAAAGCAAAAGATGACCACTTAAAAAGTTGAAATAAATTGGGAATAAAAATCGATGGAAAATTGGAAAGTGTCAATCCACCGTAGGAAAACTAGAATAATAGAAATCACTTTATATTGCTCAAAGTTTGGGACTTGGATTTGGGCCCAAAGGGCACTACTAGTCTTTGGAGGGGAGATGACCTACATACTAGTAGGTCAAGCTAAAGTCCACACGCCCATGCCATTGTTGTCACCATTCATCTGATCGACTGAGCTCGGCATGGCATGAGCGTGGGGTCATGTGCTTGGGCCCAGTTGGTATATATATTTTTTGTAAAATAATATTTTAATTATATTATTTTATTAGATTAAATAATATTTTTCACCCGAATTTTCTATGTGCACCACATGGCTTTTTCTAGAAACTGGCAGTCTGTTGTGCCTTTTGGACACAATATTTCAAATTCTATAAATAGACCCTCATATCCCGATATTTTTCATTTTTAGTCCCAATATAATATTTTCATGCATTTTAGTCCTCCAATTTTCTAGAGATCAAAATATTAGTAAGTTCTCCAGGTCTTATAATTTGGAGTGCTATTATTATAAGTCAAGGTCATTATATCTTGGTAGATGAGGGCCGAGAGATTGTCAGCACCAGTGTGTAGCATTATCAATTTAAGAAGAAATAATCGAACTCTTGCCTCGAAATTATGCCCAACTGTTTGCACACTATCTATTTATATAAATTACTGCATGGTAATCTCGATTTTTATTCAACAATCTTAAGAGAATAATTTTGTTTACCTGCTAATTTATATTCTGAAATTTTGTTACCCCCTAATAATGCTCACAGGGAAAAACTAGAAATGTTCACGGTGATGAATTTTAAGAGATGGCAACAAAAAATACTTTTTTATCTCATAACTCTGAATTTGGGAAAATTCTTGAATGAAGATGCTCAAACTGTTGACAAGAAAAATAGATCCTAAAAAATGAGCAGTTTTTGATGCATAGAGTCATATTGACCTCTTGTGTAGGAACTATATCCTCAATTGTCTCGACAACCAGGGGTGAACGCGGTTCGGTTTGGATGGTTTGTGTTATATTTTCAACTCAAGCCATTTTGTGCAATTTGAAATTTTTCCAAACCAAACCAAACCATTTTATTTTTCAATCCAAACCATAATTTGTGATTTGGTTCGGTTTTAATCCGCGGTTTACCTATCGACATTATAATAATATATTTAACATGAGTTAACATATAAGTTTAAATGAGAACTAAACAAGTTAAATGTTAAATTACATTTATATTTACCATGAAACCCATGAATAAATAGTTTTCAAAGTTGTTGCTAAAAAATGTTAATAAAACAAATGCATCTTTCTTCATTTTTATTTATATTTTCTTGTTTGACATTCATATTGTCATATAGATGTTGGTAGAGGTAGAATTACATTCTCCTATTATAATTTAATTAAAACTCATTTCGTCCTGTTAGTGATTTATTACATAAGGATTGAATAGGATATCTTTTGATGTACAAAGATCTATAGAGTTTCGATTTATTGGGAATTGATGAATTTCATTCTCCAATTACTTTATGAAAGTAGATGGTAGTAGTACTAGTTGGGAAACTTTAATAATTTTACAAAATCAATACGATCCGTCCTTCATTTTTCCCAAACCACAAATAAGTTCATTAATCATTTAGGAACACAAACAGTTATTTTTCTGTTCAAACTACAATTCACAAGTATATAATAAGTTCAAAAAGAACAAATAAAAGAAAAATAACGAAAAAATGGCTTGAATGAGAATTTGAAACTTATCGAAAGAGAAGAGAGAAAAAGGTGATTCAAGTAGAAATTAGTAGACTAACAGGCAAAAGCGACTGACAATTCGTTTAGCAATGATAGATAAGCGTCAAAAGTTATTGAAATGAGAGTTTATATTAGGGCTTCTGGAACTTTGGGCGTGATTTGTTGACGTAGTTTTGTTAAATTATGATTTGGATTGTTGAAAATATATGATTTTTTCTTTTCATTTCATATGATTTTGGAATAATTTTAGTTTAGTTTAAATATCGGTCGAGGACACGTGTTGTGAACTTGTTAAACTATAGGTCAATAATAATGAACCTAATTTACTTTCTATGATTATTTCAATAGGCTGGTTGTAATTTATATTGCCAAATTGGTATTTTTCTAAAAAGTGAAAACTGTAAATTTTTTAAGTTAATAAAATTAATGTTTTAATTAAAAAATTTTAAAACGGTTCAGCTCATTTTTGTGCGATTTTTGAAAATTAAAACCTAAACCAAACCATTTGAAATGGTTTGGATCGATTTGAGGGAAAGAAATTGCAAGTCTATGTAGACTTGAACCAACGATTTCAACTCAACGGTTTCAGTTCGTTTTGCGGTTCACGATTTTTTGTGTAGCCCTATTGACAACACACTATACAGCGTATTCAGTTCAGTCTAAACAACCAAATTACTATGGAAATCGTTGGAAAACAAGCGCATAATGGACGATACGAGATTGACGAAATTCTTTGCAGGCAAATTCGTAGATTTCAAAATAATAGATTCTGAAACGGTGATTAATCAAGTCCAAGAGCTACAAATCATCTTGCATGAGATACATGCAGAAAGTATGAAGCTCAGCGAGTCATTTTCAGGTCGCTACGATAATTACCTCCAATGTGGAAAGATTTCAAGAAATACCTGAAACATAAACGCAAAGAAATGGGATATGAAGATCTGATTGTAAGATTAAGAATTGAGGAAGATAATTGAAATTTGGAGAAAAAATCTGGAATGATGCAAATGTAGGCTAAAGTCAATTTAGTAAAGCCAAATATTAGCAAGAGAAGAAAGCATTCAAGTAATGGCAAGCAAAAAAGCAAGGTCAAGGAATTCAAAGGAGATTGCTATAACTGCGGTAAGCTTAGTCACATTGCAAAGATTGTCGATAGAAAAAGCAAAACAAAAAGGACCAAGTACACTTGACCAAGGAAGATAAATTATCTAACGATGTGTCTGAACTAATGCTTTCAGATGTTGTATTTGAAGCAAACATGGTGGATAATTCGGGAGAATGGTTCATAGATACTGGCACTACTCATCAAGTTTGTACTGACAAGGAGATGTTTTCATCTTACACTTCTACCAAATGGACGACAATTATTCATGGGCAACTCGACAACATCAAAAGTTGTTGGTTTGCGTAAAGTAGTGCTCAAGATGACATCAGGCAAAGAAGTAACCCTCATCGATGTGTTGCATGTTCCTGATATTCGTAAAAACTTGGTATTCAGAGCTTTGCTAAGCAAAAATAGGTTTAGGCTTGTATTTGAGTCTAATAAGTTTGAACTCACAAAAAATGGCATGTTTGTGGGAAAGGGTTACTTAGCCAATGGGCTATTCAAAATGAATGTAATTGCCCGTACTTAGTGATTTTGATATTAATAAAAATAAATCTTCTGCTTACTTGATTGAGTCCTCTAATTTATGGCATGATAAATTAGGACATGTTAATATTAATACCTTATGTAAATTAGTAAGTTTAAACTTATTCCCTTCTATTTCATTTGACCAAAATCATCGATGCGAAACTTGTATAGAATCTAAATTAGCCAAAACACTGTTTCATTCAATTGAAAGGAACTCGAATCCTCTACAACTAATTCACAGTGATATTTGTGACTTAAAGTTTGTGCAAACTAGAAGAGGTAAAAACTATTTTATTACTTTATAAATGATTGCACTAGGTACCGTTATGTGTATTTTGCTAAGAAGCAAAGATGAGGCCTTAGAAGCATTTAAGCGTACAAGAATGAGGTTAAGAATCAACTTAGCAAACGAATAAAGGTTGTTTGTAGTGATAAAGGTGGAGAATATGGAGTATCGTTTGAAGAATTTTGTTCAGATTCTAGGATTATTGTTGAACGATATTGTTGAATACAATAATCGTACTTTTAAAGAGATGAAGAACGCTGTGTTGATCAGTTCTGGTTTACCTTAGAATTTGTGGGGAGAATGTAATTCTCTCAGCTAACCACATTCTAAATAAATTACCATACAAAAGTATGAATGAAACTCTTTATAAGTTATGGAAAGGTTATAAACTTTCGTACAAATACTTGAAAGTGTGAGGGTGTTTAGCTAAGGTAGAAGTACCAAAGCCTAAACGAAGTGCCAAAGCCTAAACAAGTTAAAATAGGGCCAAAAATCATCAATTATGTATTCATTAGATATGCTAATAATAGTAGTGCTTATCAGTTCTTCATACATAAGTCTGTTATTAGCGCTTATCAGTTCTTCATACATAAGTCCAACATTTGGGATATACATGAAAATACTATCATTAAATCAAGGAGTGGTGTATTTTTTGATGACATTTTTCCTTGTAAGGATAGAAAGGAGATAAGTTCGCAAAAATGAACTTATGATACTACAATTGGTAATCATCAAAGTGATAAAGAACCCTGAGGTAGTGAAAGGACCAAATTAGCTACATCCTTTGGTCCAGATTTTTTTAACTTATTTGTTAGAAAATGAACCTAGAACATTCGATGAAACAATGTCAAGTCCGGAAGCTCTATTCTGGAAAGAGGCTATCAATATTGAAATTGATTCAATTATGTATGATTACATAGGAGTTGGTAGATCTCCCACTTGGTAACAAATTAGGGCTGGGCAAATTTCCCGAACCGAACTGAACCGAACCCGACGGTTCTTGTCAAATTAAATATCCGAACGGGTATCTGAATTGAGAACCGACGGTACAGTTCGGTTCTTGGTTCTAGACCAGGAACCGAAGAACCGAATAAGAATCGAATTTTTCTAATTTTTTTTATATTGAGTAAATTAAATTATTTTAATTTTAATTTTTTCTAAACAAATTAATAAATTAACAATTTCTAAATCCAAATTTTTTGCCCAATAATTTGTTTCATTTCTAATTTTTTTAATTTTTGGCCCCATTACCCATTTTATTGTTTCATTTCTTAGCCCAACAAGATCCAATCCACTAAATAACTCTAAATACCTACACTAAAGTGATAACGTTGCCTCGACTCTCGCACTCATTCTCCTAGTCTCGCTGACATTCCAAAACCTATACAACCGTCGGTCGATGCTGTGATCTCCGATTGAAGCTGCGACCTCCGCCGACCGAAACTTTGACCGTAGCGATCATTTGAATAATGTAGTCTACTAGTCTATCGCATTCCAAAACCATTGAATGTATCATTAGTTGTATTTATATAATATTGTTATAAATGTTAAAAAATTTAATTATAGTACAGAGCCAAACCGAACTGAACCGAACCCGAACGATTCCATAATTATATTTAGACCCGACGGTTCCATTTACTAGATACCCGAAAATTTTGGTTCGGTTCGGTTCGGTTCTAAAGAGAACCGAACCGACCCGCGCCCACCCCTATAACAAACCGTTAGGTTGTAAACGGATTTTCAAAAGAAAATTAAAAATTGATGGATCAATTGATGAATATAAGGCTAGATTGCTAACTAAATAATTCAAACAAAAGGAAGGTCTTGATTTTTTCGATTCATACTCTCCGGTAACAAGAATAATGTCTATTAGAGTATTAATTGCAATTACAGCATTACATAATTTGTAGATCCATTAGATAAATGTTAGAACCACTTTCTTAAATGAAAAGTTAGAAGAAGAAATTTACATGGAACAACCTAAGGGGTTCATTGTTCCTGGGCAGGAGAAAAATGTGTCTAGACTCATTAAGTCGCTATACGGACTAAAGCAAACGCCAAAACAATGGCATGTAAATTTTGACGAAACTATATTTTCAAATAGCTTTAAGATTAACGAATGTGATAAATGTATTTATATTAAAACCACACCTAGTACATATATAATTGTATGTATCTATGTTGATGACATGCTAATAATGGGTAGTAATTATGATATCATAAAAACTACCAAGAAAATGTTGACAAAATATTTTTACATGAAAGATATGGGTATTGCAGATGTAATATTAGAAATTAAAATCCTTAAGACATCTAAGGGACTTGTTATATCTTAATCTCACTATATTGAAACTGTACTTAAGAAGTTTCATGTATATGATGAAAGTCCAGTTAAAACTCGAATAGACTTAAGTCTACATTTGTCCAAATATAAAGGCAAGCCCGCATCTTAGTTGGCGTACTCTTGGATAAGAGGTAGTCTAATGAATATCACCAACTGCACTCGTCCGAATATAGTATATGCAGTAAACAAGCTTAGTAGATTCAAAAGTAACCCAAATAATGACCATTGGAAGGCATAGTAAGGGTTCTTAGATTTCTATGATACATCTCAAATGTAATATTACATTATACTAGATATCCAACTGTATTAGAAGGATACAGTGATGCTAATTGGATATCATATAAAAAATACTCAAAATCCACTAGTGTTTCTATTTTTACCATTGGTGGTACGACCGTATCTTGGAAATCCTCTAAACAAATGTATATAGCTCAATCCACAAAGGAATCAAAGTTCATAACTTTAGATAAATCTGGAGAGGAAATAGAATGACTTCGTAATTTTTTACAAGATATTCCATGTTGGCCTAAACATGTGCCTGCAGTTAGTATGCATTATGACAATCAATCAACTATTGATAGAGCACAAAGAAGTGTGTATAATGATAAGTCTCGACATATTCGTCAACGACATAATATAATTAAGCAATTGATCTCGAATGGTGTTATTTCCTTAGATTATGTAAAATCTAGAAAAAAATCTCGTAGATCCGCTTACCAAAAGTTTACCAAGAGATCAAGTGTACTGCTTATCAAGGGGATTGAACTTAAAGCCTACTAAGTAAGGATTTTTGTAATGGTAACTCAATCTTGTTGATTAGAGATTCCAAGATCTTCGTTCAATGAGACAACTAAGTCATGAAGATTCAAAGACCACTTTAGAGTGAACTCCTACTCATTCCTATGATAAGAAAAGTGCTATCTCCAGAAAGCTCTAGGTTAAGTTATACTTTTAATTATTCAAATATCTCGAACTATCCAAGTGGAGTATGGCAAGTACTATTAATAGAAGGCCACCTATATAAGTGTGAAGTGTGGCTGTTTCTATGAGAATGTTTCAAAGGTTTGAAATCTCTAAACTACTTATGAAATCCAAAAGTTGTTATGGCCAAAATGAACACAACAATGAAATCGAAAATGTTAGGGAGGTTATTTTGTTGATATTATTATCTTGGTTTACATCGATGGCTGACAGGCGCGTTCATTGATTAGCCAAGTGAATCCGATAGTATTCTACTATGAAAGGCTCAAACCCATAAGGTAACTATCCAGATGCAATAACTTTTCACCTAATCTGAGATAAGGTTTGCATTGTCTATTGCATTAATTTTCATTCATGTTGGTGATTGTTGAAAATTTGGTATAATTAGTTGGTTTTACCAACTTTTGACCAATTATTTAAGTGGGTTTCGTTAGTTGGATAAATGCTTTCTTTGGTCGAGTGTATTTTATTCAACGAGCAAAATTGGTATATATATTTATTTCTCAAAACTAATTAAGGTTGAATGAGAAATTAAAGCCAAAATATAACAACTTGAAGTTGAAATAAATTGGGAATAAAAATTGGTGAAAATTGGAAAATGTCAGTCCTACATAGGAAAACTAGAAAAAAAGAAACCACTTTATATTGCTCAAGTTTGGAACTTGTGTTTGGGCCTCAATAGGCACCACTAGTCTTTGAAGGTGAGAGGACCTACATGCTAGTAGGTTTAGTTAAAGCTCACACTGTCGCCATCCATCTAACTAGCTCGACACGAGTGTGGGTCATGGGCTAGGACTTGGACTCAGCTGGTATATATATTTTTGGTAAAAGAATATTTTAATTATATTATTTTATTAAATTAAATAATATATTTATTTTTCCCCTCGAATTTTTTGTGCGCGACACGTGGTTTTTTTTAGAAACTGGCAATATGTTGTGTAAAAGACACATCATTTCAACATCTATAAATAGACCCCGTATCCCAGATTTTATTCATTACAAAATTTCTTCTGATTTCCTCTCTTGCAAAATACCGTCCTTCCATCCTGCAGTATTTCATATTTTGCATTTCAATCCCAAATATTAAATTCGTGCATTTTAGTTCTCCAGTTTTTGAGAGATCACAATATCTTGGGAGATGAGTGTTGGGTGATCGTCACCACCAGTGCGGAATATTATCGTCTTAAGAAGAAAGAGTCGAACTCTTGCCTCGACCATTATCATTCTAATTTTATTACATTCATTTTGTAAATTGAAATTCCGTCCAACTGTTTATTCACTATCTATTTATATAAATAACTCCACGGTAATCTTGATTTTTATTCAACAGTTTATGTGTACAGGTTGATACTTCTAATAGCTTGGATGAGTTCCCTATAGATTCAATTGTGAACTAGAAAATCAATTTTCAGGTGAGCAAAATCGGGATACCAATGAAAGCTTCTGCAGCTCGATCGTTAAGAATAAGGGATTGAAAAAGTTTTAGGGATAATGAATGGAAGGGTAAATGTGTCAATGGAAGTAAAAAAATGAGGTGAAACGGTGAAATGAGTTTTAAAAAGCCTCCTGAGCCGTGTCAATCTTATAAAGTTGTCCTCCCCATCAAGTAATATCAATTCACATAACACATGATCGATTTTTTAAGAATAATGCTATTTAATTCTACTGAAGTTACAATCACAATCGGCATAGCGCTAGATGATAGGCTAAATGAAATGTAGAACTATATAAGAGGTCAAACGAAATGTGAAATTAAATGACTTATTTAATTTCGTCTATCATTTGTCACATTAATGCCACCTAAATAGGAGTTGTAATCCTAATGGAGTTACATAACATTATTCATTTTTTAATGTAAAACAAATAGCAAAATTAAAATAACAATAATAATAATAATAATAATAATAATAATAATAATAATAATAATAATAATAATAATAATAATAATTAACAATTAAAAATGTGATATAATGGAAATAAGCTAAAAGATATATTGCACCTGTGTGAGAAAATCACCTTTTTCATGCATTTATTGTGGCCCCCAAAATTAAATAAAAGAAAAATTATCTAGATCCCTAAATTTTAAGTTCCATAAAAAATTAAGTATATTAATACACCCCATCCAACCCTACACCATACCTCAAGGGGTGAACACTAGGGCTGAAGAACAAAATCGTGAAATTGTGAAATCGAACCCAAATTGCTTTTTTGAAATTGTTTGAAGTTCATGTGAATCCGTCAACATTTTGCTTTTGAACCAAACCAAACAGTTTTGATTTGATTTGGATTTCAATCTTTGTAAACCGTTTCAAACCACCCAACTATTTACAAAAGATAAATTTGAAAATAAATTAATTTAAATTTTATCCAACACAATTAAAATTAAAACACATCTCAATTAAAATGATACATCTATATAATACATAACTCAACTAAATTCAACACCCAAATAGACAATTATTCATCCTAGCTCATTACTTAAATCATACAAAAATATATATCAATCCCCACAACTGTGAATGCAAAAACCTCAAATTGCTTGAAGTATTGAATAATTGCTGTTGAACCATATTCATCGATCGTCCTTACAATTGAATAAACAACTAAATCTAGATTTTAATTTAAACTCACAAATTCCTTTTTCTTCTACTAATAAATTTCTTGAATTTCACCCAAAATTTTTTATTTTTGATAATTATTTGTTATATTTTATTGGTGTTGTATTCTAATTTTGTGTCGGGCTCTTTTAAATTTTCAGAAAAAAATTGGTTTTTTTTTTTTTTTTTTTTTTTTTTTTTTTTTTTTTTTTTTTTTTTTATTGTACATTATGAAGTTAAGCAGCGATTTCATATAATTTTTAAAGGAACGAGTTTCATTTAAAAAGGAAAAAAAGAAAAAGAAAAATCACATTCCATTTATTTTTTTTTTGCTTATTTGCGTTTGAACTTCTTAGTCAAGTCATTTAATTAATTATTTACATTTCAACTTAATTTTTAAATTTTATCATTAACTTTTAGAATCTAACAATTGGAATTTGGTGGAAATTGAATGAAAATAAATAAAAGATTGTCTCCCTAAATAGCTAAAGATATGTTAGATATTCAAATATTTTTAAATGCTTTCGAGTCTGCATTTCCTACTGTTGGTCTAATTATTGATTCTTTTATGAGTTTATTGAGTGCAAATATGTTGTTCCATTATAATTATTAGAATATAGAAATTTGATTAGTAATATTTTAAGTATACTATTTATGTTTTAATGTGAAATTTTAAAATAATATTTATCATTTAACTTATTTGACATTTTTTTTCCATTAAACTGCGGTTTTAAATTGAACCAAACCAAAAAATTTGGTTTCGATTGGTTTGGTTTAGAAATTGAAAAGGTTTAGGTTGTTTGGAATTTTTCTAAACTGTTTTAAGAGGTTTGATTTTAAAAATTATCACAAACCATCCAATCTAAACCATGTTCACTCGATTTGATTCAATTTAAAACCATGGTTTAACAAAGAAAAATAACATATGTCGAATAAGTTATATTATAATTATTAATCTAAAATTTCACGATAATGCATAAATAGTATCATTAAAAATATTACAAATTAAAGTTCTATGATTCTAATCAATATAATGCAACATCATTATAGAAATATTTTAACCTCTAGATCAAAACTAATTGGCTTAGTACGCAATTATAACACATGATTCATTATTGCTATAAAGATAAGAATATAGTGCATGAATTCATTGATTATAATTAAATGATATGAAATAACTAATAAAAGAATATGACCGAAAAGTTCAAATATGATAATTTTCAATAAAATTTTGTGAACTATTCATTGCTTCTACCTCATCCAAATGTTGATGAACTACTATAAATTTCTTGATATTATGCAACCAATTTTAATGGCATATCACTGCATCAATCATGTTTGCACTCAACGAACTCCTAAAATAATCAAGAACTCGACCACCACTGATATGGAATGCAAGCGTAGAAATAATTGAGGATATTTGAATAGCTAACACATCTTTAACAATTTAAGGGACAATCTTGTACTTATTTATATTCAATTTCACCAAAGTAATATGTTGAAAAGCTCGTTGGTTAAATTTTCCAAATGACCATTTAAATAATCCACCAAATCATTTTAGTAATTACAGCAAAATATAGAAATTAAGTTAAAATATATTAATTAATTGAGTGATCTAATTAGAAAATTGGATGTAAATATACAAAAAATGATGTCCGCGAAAAACTTAAAGGAACTCGACGGAAATTAGAACAAAACAAAACAATATAAGTACCTATAAAATATGGCAAATAATTACCAAAACAACTTGAATAAACTAGAATAAAAATTTGG
This sequence comes from Olea europaea var. sylvestris, assembly GCF_002742605.1. Taxonomy (NCBI): domain Eukaryota; kingdom Viridiplantae; phylum Streptophyta; class Magnoliopsida; order Lamiales; family Oleaceae; genus Olea; species Olea europaea. The sequence continues at coordinate 25,492,414 of NC_036242.1, read as the reverse complement.
CTGAAATTCGAGAAAATTATTAGTATGAGGAAAAGAATTGTGTGAGTTATATTACAATCTAAATTTAATTTTTTAATCAATTGTAAAGGGCAATCGATGAATATGTTTTAGCAACAATTGCTCAACACTTCACCCAATTTGAGGGTTTTGCATCACAATTGCTTTGATTGATGAATATTTGAGTATTATTTAATTAATTAATGGGATGAATAATTGTCTATGTAGGCACTAAGTTTAATTGGATTAGATTAATACGAATGTATTTTCTTAACTGAGCTGTATTTAATTCTAATTGAGTTGAATAAAATTTAAATTATTTTTGTAAACAGTTTAACGGTTTGAAATGTTTTGCAATGATTGGAACATAAACCAAATCACTTCAAAGCAATTCAGTTCAGTTCAAATTCAAAATATTGACGGATTCATGTGGGCCAAAACCAACGATTTAAAAAAATGATTTTGGCTTGATTTGACAATTCGTTGTTTAGCCCTCCCCTGCCATCCCACAGCCGCCTATCTCCAATTCAATTCTTTCCCCAAATAGATCCTCCAACCCCACTACCAGAGCCTCTCTCTTTCTCAGTAATCCTCTCCACCTTTATTCATCACCTGCTGCTGTTGGGTTGTATGCCAATATAGTATAGTTTTGTTCATGTAAAAGTAACAATATTCTTATATCAAATAAAATTATTTTTAATTTTATTTATTGCATTTATTTATTGAGTATGTGAATTAAAGTGCTTATCATCACTTGTAATAATATAAATTAGGTACTTGCGTTGAGAAGTATAGTGTAACACAACTTGTATTCTGATCATAAATAATTTGTTCACAACCAATGTATAAGGGTTGAGACCTTTGTGCTGGAATGTTGTAGTGTTGATCGATTCACTATTCAGATTTGTGATTTGTCCTTATCACAGATATAGTTAAAAAGTGTCACTAATACTCTTGGAGTGTACTGAACGGACCATATGTTGAATTTAATTCTATAGCATGACTATGTGGAGAATTCAACTTGACCACTATGTATTTCATCTAAATCTCTTAATAGGATTATGTATACATTTTCATGATTTTAATGGTCCATTGATTCATCAATGGTGAGGTCATTTTGATTGGTCAAATATCTCGATAAGTTCGGAACTTGAGAATGATGGAAATAGAGAACATGAATTCTTGTTGAGAACTGTCACCCTGAAAAATGGATATAATTGTAACTCTCATACTTTCTTTCACTCATCAGTTTCGTCTCTCTCATTATCTTACCAATAAAAAATAGACAAGTATAATATTTTTTAGATTGAAAACTAAATCAAGCGAACACATTTAATTAATAATTTTTATACAAATAAGTTTTAGGCAATTGAATTGTCTAAAATTATTTTATTTCTATACAAATTCAATGCTCACAATCAAACGAACTCTAAATTTAAAGATTTGTATAAGCACATTATAAAATTAGCTTAAGATATTCAATTAAAAAAGTCAAGTTAGAATATATTTGATTTTTAATTTAAAAATAACATAGCATGTCACTTTATAATATAAATCAAATAACAAACTAGAACAAAAACAAAAATAGCTAAAATTAAAAGTAGCATAGTACTTCTTTAATTGTAGAGTTGATTTGTTTTCCATTTCCATCACCGACTTTCCTTTTTATCTTCGTCCTAATTTTCACTCTTATTTTGTTTACTTTGTTAGGTTTTCGTAGTGTCAACAAACACAACATACGTAAGTAGCTTTTGAGGCATTAGCACAAACTCCTTAATATCTTCTCAAGCAGCAAACTCAGCACGGAGGCTCAACCATCGTGGTAGCAATGGTCGAGGATCTAGATTGAGGTTTCAGATTTGTTTGGAAATGAGTGCTTTATTTTGAATTGGAAAGATGAAATTGTTGAGAAAATAAATAAAAATAAATGGTGAATGAAAAATAACAACAAAATTTAAGGCACATAATGGTCATGAATTCCTCTTGGTAGCCCATTTTCTTTGGGTTGAAGCTGCTTCCTATTTGGTTTCAATTCTCTGGTTACGAAGCCTTAATGGATATTGCAACATATTTTGGTGTTAATATGAAATTAATAAGAAAAATTGAAACTCTTTCATCCAAGTGTTATATAAGGAGGTGTTCTTTTCCTTATTCCATACACCCAAACTTTGACTGTTATCTTTCTAAATTTTTCTCCTCTCTCTGTTTTAAAGAGTCTTATTCTTAGTAGTTTAGATAAATTTTTGCTCTAACTCAGTGATAGAAGTGTCAGCATTCTGAGTGACGTGACGAAGTATTAATCAGCAATTTTCAACTATTGTATCATGGGAGACAGACGTCATCCGTCCTCTTGTATCATAGTGGGAGATGAATCTAATTTAAGAAAAATGTATGTGACGCATACATCAATTCCTTCAAATATCTCTACTACAATCAAATCTTCTCTCTCTCTTCTTTCTCTTATTGTTATTCTGTTTATTGTAATGTTTCTTTTTATTATTTTATTTATATAATCCCACCATTATTTTTATTTTTATTTTTTTTGTATTTTTTCCAAACAGAAACATGGGAAGCTTATGATGAATAGTATTTTTTTTCTTGTATTTGGAAAGGGAAAATTACCCACAAACCTACAATTATAGAATAATTAGCATAAATAAGGTGGGTTAATTTAAATTGCAAATATCAGGTGTTAATTTGAATTTATTAACTATAATTTGTAAATATTTAAATTAGCAAAGGGGGAAACTAAATACACACACATCGAAGATCATACATTCGCAAATTTTAAAAGTGAGGTGAAATATACCTTAATCGATGTAATCAACGGCTTGTTGTCGACCTTTTGCAGTGAATAGGGCAGATTGGAAGCAACGATTCGTTCGGGCCTTGATTTTTTCTTCCTTCTTGCCGATTCAATTGTGTGAGAGCTCTATTTCGTGTTGTTCCTTCTGGTTTCGTCCTCCATTTTTTTATCGGTACCCTTTTTATGGGTTTTGGTTCAATGGTGTGTTATCAGAGAGGGTTTTTTACGTGGTGAAGAGGAGAGAGAAAGGGGGGAGATTGGCAACGTGAAGAAGTAGAGGACTTAATCAGATAAAATTTGTAGGAAGTTAGAATTCCATGGAAAATAAAATTCCACTCCACCCAAAGAAAATATTTTCCTTGTTTTCAAGGAAAATTAGGTCACAATAGTAAAAGTGGGAAAATATTTTTCAAGGAAAAAATAGTTAATCAAACAGCACAAAAATGAGAATTTAGATGGAAAAATGACATTTTTTTATGAAAAATGTTGGCAATCAAATGCACCCTTAGAGTAATTCGATAGAAATACGCATTTTTCATTGCTAGAAAATTCTCTCCACATCCAGAGGCGATTTCACCATCTCTGGGAAAACTCAACTTCAAATCTCCATTTTTGACCGTTTTTCTGACAATTTTGCATTTGTATTCCTCCGTCTCCGTTCATCTTCTCCTTCTAATTTGGTAGAGATCTTAAACACCAACCCTAAAAGTCTTAAATAGTCGAAACCCTAACATTGCTCCAATCAAAATCCAAAAATCTGAATGATTCCAACTTATTCACACCAATGCCGACTCCGACAACTGACTCCTACTCCTATTTCTGTATTGACTGGAAAAAGTGGGTTGCAGATGAAAGGAAATATTGATGAAGAACTATCTTCAAAGGAGAAGAAATCTTATAAACCTAATGTAGCATTAATTTCTCCAGTTCTTCCTCTTGTGTGCATGTTTTATTTTTGTGTTCCTTTCTAGTGTCATGTGTGACTTTCTGGCTTTATTAAGCTAAATTAGCCCCACAGATTATGAAATATGAAGGCCGTTGGCCTTTGTGAACAACATTTTGTCTGTAATAACTTGTGGTGGCAGGGAGTTGCTAGATTGCTAATTACATTGTTTGGACTTTTTTCTCTGTGGTGTTCGAGCTATTACTGATCTGCTCCTATTATTGGACCTGCATAGCTATATGATAATTTCATCTATATGTTGGATAAGTAACTCGTGTACAGACGAGAACCAGGGAAAAGTTAATATGTCAGATTTCAAGTTTGAGAGCACAGGTTAATGATGTACATTGGTCAGCTGTAAACTTGTATTTAATACGTAGTGTCGAACCATACATTTTACATCTAGGGAGCATACATTTCTATAATTTACTTTCTTCTACTTTTCATTTCTGTTCTTCACTCATTAGAGTCTTGGTTCAATATTCAGGTTGTGGCTGCAGAGAAAGCATCTAAGGGTGCCATGATAAACTAACCATGAAAGTTGTTGTGCCATTGCTTTGAGGAGTTCCTCCAGCTTCTAAAACTCTTCACCTTGCCGTTCAGAGCGGTGGAGGGATGGTAGACAAGTTCTATTACCAGTGGGACTTCCTGTAAATAATTTACTAAGCTTTTCTAACCATTTTTTTGTGCATTTGAAAATATCTGCCTGCAACTTTGTACAAAACTCTGGGAAGTGTTTAACTGTGACAAAGTTAATATCACTCGATCTATCATTCTTGTTTTGTGTCTAGAATCTTAAATATATCTTTATTATATTTTTGTTGGCTTGATGTAGGTGTATTTTTGGAGACAATATAAGATCCCAGTGGACCGTGGACACTATAGTAAACAATATTTACCTTTTCTTATTTCTTTTTTCATTGTTATCTAATCTACATTACCAAACTCGATAATAAAATGGATTCTCAGTTTCATTATAACAAATTTAGAGTTTGTTTGACCCCCGTTTTCTTCCATTTTTTTCCAAACATTTTCAAACAATTGTGGACCCCAAGCAAGACAAATTCACCTTTCCTCTAACAATAACTCATTCCCCTTGCCATATAACTTTGAAGTGACATTTACAATTTTTTTAAGTAAACAATATTTACCTTTTCTTATTTCTTTTTTCATTGTTATCTAATCTACATTACCAAACTCGATAATAAAATGGATTCTCAGTTTCATTATAACAAATTTAGAGTTTGTTTGACCCCCGTTTTCTTCCATTTTTTTCCAAACATTTTCAAACAATTGTGGACCCCAAGCAAGACAAATTCACCTTTCCTCTAACAATAACTCATTCCCCTTGCCATATAACTTTGAAGTGACATTTACAATTTTTTTACTTAACATTAATGCCCTTCACTTTCCATAGGTGGCTGGCACTTGTATTTTCAATTAGAATATGAGGGTAGAATAGGCAGCTTACTCTCCACGGTATTTTCCAATTCGGATCTTTTCTGACATTTGCCTTACTTTTTATCCTGTGTTATCATTTGTTACTGTAGGGGAATGAGATTTGGTCCAAAAAAAACTCATTAAAATGAGTACCAAACGGGCGCTTAATGAGTCTGCTTCTTTTTTCTTCTTTAGACATTTTTAACTTGGAAAAGTGTACAATTCGATGTTCTCACGTTTTGGAGTTTTTGTCACTTTTTTGAATTTTTATCTTCTAAATCAAAGTTAATATGTTAGTGTCGAATCAGGATCAACTAGGACAAAAATAAAGCATTGGATCGAACTCTTCTTTGGTGTCCCTCTATTAGAAATTATAAGATGGGCTTTATCAAGACTAAGAGCATGTTTGGTAGGGATTTTAATCCAATTAATATCAATTTTTTTACCGTTATTTCACTATTTCATCCGTCATTTTTGAATTCTTCTCTCACATGTAGGATCCAAATTATCTCTAACGGTTAAAAAATCAATTAGCAAAATCCTTACCAAACAAGCACTAAGTTAATAGAAGAAAATATAACCTTGTTTGAGCCCCCACTCTTTTAAAAAATGCATTTTTCAACAATATTTTGATAACGTTTCAATCACACATTCTTCAATAAAATAATATTATACGTAAATTCAAAATTTTTCCTTATTTTTTAACCACACATTTTCTATCAGTACACTATTCAAAAATTCCTTCTTTTCCCAAAAAATGATGCTCAAACAAGGGCATAATTACAGAAAGACAACATATAAAAGAAAAGCTAGCATTCATTGGATCCATTCTAATATTTTGATTTATTTGTCACTTTTTTTAAGTATTTATCACTTTTTTTAGTTTTGTCTTTTTTTTTTAAATTTCTGTCAATTTATTGAATTGCTTCCATATTTAATGCTACTAGAAGAGAGATGGACAAAGATGATAAGGATTACTATATAAATAATGATTGAGTGTCAAATGAAGGCATATGTGATATATTGATGGGGGTAGAGATGAAAACGTATTTGATGAGACAAAGATAATCCATAAATTGCATTGAAAATGTTCAATGATAGATGATTTGTATAGGAATAATAAGCTCTGATGAAGAGTGATGGTGTTTAAACTCTCTTTTTTTTTTCTTTTTCTTTTTTTTTTTTAAATTTGCATTTTGTGAGACGTTCATTAGAAATTGACATAGCATGTGCCATTTTTTTATTAAAATGTCACACAGAGTCAATTTCTAATTGAACAATACATCTTTAACCAAGCACTTGTTTGAGCCACATTATTTTTCTTAGAATGCATTTTTGAATAGTGTATTGATGAAAAATGTGTGGTTAAAAATAAAAATAAAAAGATTTTGATTTGCGTGTAATATTATTTTATTGAAGAATGTGTGGTAGAAATGATATTAAATTACTGTTTAAGAATTTTTTTGAAAAAATGTGGCTCAAACATGGCCTAAGCTTTTAATTTATTTATAAGAATTTCTTTTAAATGTTAAATTCTATCATTTTTTGTGTGACAAACATAAATTTTTTAATAAAAGTTATATTCTATGTCATTTTGACCTTTTGAGTGTTTGTCTCCTTTATTTTTACTTTTATTTTTATTTTCTATCACTTTTTTAATTTGTGTCACTTTTTTGGATTTTTTTTAAATTTTTTTTAGTATTTGTCATTTTTTTCATCCACCTTCTTGATTTCTATCATTTTTTTAGTGAGTAATATTATTTTTTAATAAAATTGACATTGAATATTATTTTTGATTAAAAAAACGATGCTTAACTTTTAAAAGTGACATTATGTCACTTTTTAATTTTTATTAAAAAGTCACAATTTTTATAAAAAAAAAAAAAA
>NC_036242.1:25479543-25485160 GCF_002742605.1 Olea europaea var. sylvestris | reverse complement strand
AAAAAAAAAAAAAATTTGAAAAAATGAAACAGGAAGCTGCTGATTCTCTGCCTCTGAGCCTCCTGCTTGCTCCCTCATATGTTATTTTTTACCATTAACTATTGTGCTCAGGCTTTACTTTTTGCAGTTTTGATGTTAAACACTCAGACTAGGACATGTGCTTGTTTTCTGCAGCCTCTGATATATTTTCGCCTATTTTTTTGTTTTCACTTACAGGCAGGGAGATTTTTATTGTGGAATTGAAAAGAAAAAAGGTTGGATACCAGCGCATTTATCGACATACACGGAAACATTAGCCAATTTAGATGCTTGTAAGAGTTCATAGTCAGTGGCATCCCTACATATCCTTTCATCAAAATGTCTGCATGTTCTCGTGCTGATGAAGTTGAGGACTTGAATCGACAAAGTATTTCTCCTGCTGGTGCCAACTTATCCAAAAGCAGTGAGCAACTGTTGCAACGTGAGGATGACGAGGAAAGGAATGAACAAGGGAATCATAATGTTGATCAGATTGCTGATGAGTCCGAGGACGAGGATGAGGAAGAGGATGTAGATTTCAATCCTTTCCTGAGAGAAACTCATTCTGTAGAAGCTTCTTCAAGCTTGAGTTCTGAAGTTGAAGTCTTGGATGTGGATGTTGCTGATAGTGGGGAAAACACTTCTGCAGCCTCCCTTAAAAATTCTGAGGCAAAGCATGCGAACCCTGTGCAGAACTATCTTATTGGGGATACTGAGTATGGCGAAGAGATTGTGATGCAAACTGTTGTGTCTTCTGGAGAAGTATTGGCAAAAAATTCAGACATAACTTTTACAGTTACTGAGAGAGAACTGGACTTTATTTCTCAATCTGATAATGGATTTCCATGTGATAAGAAGAATAAATCAAGCAGCATGGCAGATGTTAGCAATCCTGCCGATTTTGGGAAGCTCATTATGGATGTGGACACTGACGATGCCATCTGTATGCGAACTAGGGCTCGCTATTCTCTTGCCAGCTTTACACTTGATGAACTTGAGACTTTTCTTCAAGAAACAGATGATGAGGATGAACTTCAAAATGTTGATGATGAAAGAGAGTATAGGAAATTTCTTGCAGCTGTTTTACAAGGAGTAGATGATGCCCAGAATTTAAAAGGGATTGAAAATGTTGATGATGAAGATGAAGAAAATGATGCTGATTTTGACCTTGAACTTGAAGAAGCATTGGAAAGCGACCCTGATGAGATTGACGAGCGATCAAAGACTAGGCTAAATAGACGTCAAAAGGCTTCTCTTGATCATGGCAAGGTTTCAGGACAGTCGAATAGGCCATTACGGCCCTTGTTACCATTTTCATCAGTTGGATCTTTTCCTACTTATGATGGGAAACACCTGTTGCCCAACATTTCTCCACCTTGTGTGCCTCCTGTAAATAATGGTCTAGTGAATGGATTTACTCCGCATCAGATAGGACAGTTGCATTGTCTGATACATGAGCATGTGCAGCTTCTTATTCAGATTTTTTCTATTTGTGTTCTAGAGCCTGCAAAAGGCCATATTGCTACAGAGCTTCAAAAATTGATTTTAGAGATGCTTCACAAACGTGATGAAGTATTGTCATGGAGAAGGATACCATATCCCAGTTTTTGCTTCTTCTTTCCATATATTCATCCATCATTGCCAGGTGAGATTCCGAAGATTTTGCCACCACAGTGCAACAATGAAATTTCTGATACTTGTGATGTTCAACAAGACCAGCTTTCTGCTAGTAACACAGCTTTGCATTCTGATACGAATTCCCTGTCTAGTGAGAGACATAAACTTCTTCCCAGTGAGCAGGAAGGTTGTTTTCAAACTCAGGAATGCACGTCCTGGGTCCCTTATATTAGTGATCTGGTGCTGTCTGTTCTAGATGTCGCTCCACTCCGTTTAGTTGGAAACTATATAAACGATGTTTCTTCTGGTATGTCATGTTGAATAAATGATATGTTCATCGTGTTTTTGCAACTGTTCCTCCTTTTTTTTTTGGCTCATGATATTTATTCTTGTGGAATCTGGCAGCCATCCGAGCATATGATCGATGTCAAATTGGAGTTGGTTTTGATACTCGCTTCGAAAGGGAACCTTTGTTTCCTCTCTGTACTTTTCCCAATTCTTCTGAACCTGATGGTCAGGGTTTGATTCTTTCTTCGCCAGCCAGCAAAAAAAAGCCCAAGAAGACAATGTCTGCGACACTAATTGAGAAGGCGAAAAATCAATCTGTTGCCCTTGTTCCCAGGGAAATTGCTAAATTAGCCCAGAGATTTTGTCTGTTGTTTAATCCAGCCCTTTATCCTCATAAGCCACCTCCTGCTGCTCTTACAAGTCGTGTGCTTTTCACTGATTCTGAGGATGAGTGAGTTGTACTTTTCTCTGTTACTTTACACTCATTGCACCTTGTCAACATTTTTCGGATTGAGCTATTATAGAGAATCCATTTTGACAATGCAAGATTGTGACATTGCAGCATTTTCTCCCTGCATTTTCTTGAAAATTCATTTGAATGAAAATCTGATCACAGATGTGTAATAAATAGCTTATAGACAGAAGGAATTTTTTTAAGGCTGATGGCGGCTACCTTTTTATAGCTTGAGCCTTCCTTATCAATTTTCTCGATGGAAACAATTCAATCTTTGTTGTAGAGAAATTTCTTCTTCTTCATTTTTTTTTTTGAAATATGCCAAAGGGATGCATAAGCCCATTACAAATTAAAGGGATGACTTTGTATTATTAATATGGAAAATTCTATTTGTACATAATTATTACACATAATGGTATCCATAATGTGATGTGAAAATCATCCGATTGTTGATGTGCAAGTGTGAGATTTGAATTAAAGGTTGGATCTAGCACCACGTATAATTATGGAACACCATTATGTAGACAATTATGTACATGTAGCACTTCCCTATTAATATACACACCACTCAAACTTTGTCAGCAAAAAATATTCAAAAAAAATCTCAACTGGTCAGAGCAAGTTATTTTCTTTTCCAACATTCTCGCTCCTTCCATTACCCACATCCCATCTTTATTTATTGAATGTTCAGCCTCTTAAGTTCTCTTTCTTTCTATAATTGAGAGAGCTTCTAATCCTTATTCTCCTTGCTGCTGTCCTCATCCACCCCATAGGACGTGTAATAGTGGCACTTATCCCTTTCCTTGTCTTTGCCACTAGCCCCGTTTATTCTCCCCTGGTATCTACTCAGTCATTCAAATTAATTTTACTGAGTGCTTATTTGGTAAAGCTTTTATTTGCCAAAAAACTGGTGAAACTTCATTTTTAACCACAAATTCATTGGACCCACAATTTTTTAGCTACTTTTCCACCGCTCATTTCATGGGACGTCCTAAATTTTATCAACTTTTAGTAACATCACATAGCCCCCAAGTAACCTATTACTAGGATAACTTTTGCAAGCAGCAAATAGTTATAAATCTTTGATAAGGTTCCAGCTGCAGTTTATGAATAATATAAGAATTAGAAAATAAGTGTTGTATTTGATTGATGAAACTAGTGAAAATTACAAAATTGGAAAAGAAACCATAGCCATTCGAGAGTGCTAAAACTCTCCTAAAGTTCTCTCTTCTACTCACTCAATATTCTTCCCCTCTATTGCTAGCTTTTACCATTATTTATAGCTCTCATCTAACTATCTGAGTCTAGTCATCTCCTCCCTCTTTACTAGATTTTGTAAAGCCCAGAAAGCTGGTTGTCCATCTTTCTTCTGGGTCCTTCTAGAATAGGTGAGGCATATTAGAGGCCTGTCATCGTTCTCAATCTCTATTCTAGCCATGCAATCTTCTACATCACAAGTTTCGCTTGTATAATTTATTCTTATATCGGATCTTTCATTACGTGATGACCATTGTGGTGATTAACAATACCAAATAAAGAATAAGATTGAGAAAAGGAGAAAGAAAGAGGAGAAAAAGAAGAGGAAGAGGAAGAAAGAATTTAGAGGGAGAAAATATCAATTTTTATTCAATATCAAAGTGTATGTATTACAATGAATGAATGAATGAACCTTTAGGGGAAGAGAGGAAATTCACTTGGTTAATTAGGGTATGGTTTGTTCTCCTGTAAGGATGGGGGGTCTTGAATTGAGGAGTTTTTGTTCTATTTAATAAGGCTTTATGACAAGTAGTCGTGGCGATTTGGAGTGGAGAGAGAGAGTTTTTGGAAACAAATCATAGGAGCGAAGTATGATGTGATAGAAAGGGGTTGGTGCTCGGTGAAGGGTCGTGGATCTTATGGGATGAGTTTGTGAAAGTATATTCGACGAGGATGGAATGACTTTCGATAGAAATTGACTTTTGTGGTGGGGGCAATAGTATCAGATTTTGGAATGATTGTTGGTGTGGAGATCATCCGCTAAAGGCATGGTTTCCTTCTTTGCATCGCATTGCTTTGGAGCCTTCGCTATGATGAATGATGTACTAGCCATACATAATGGAAGTTACAACTGGAATATTGCTTTTGAGCACAGGATGGTATTTTTTCAGTTCGCACTTATTTTATATCCATATTAGGACCAGTGGAGAGTTCGTTTCCTTGGAAGATGGTGTGACAATGTAAATATAACTTAACGGGGTAGTATCATGCAGCTAAGGTAATGCCACAATAAAGTCAAATGTTAATGTCACACATAGGAGTATGTAAGAAAAATTTCAACACGAAGTCGATAACATATGTTTGTGTTTAGTGTATGAACTACATAGGTATACACAAATGGGAACACATCCCTCAAAATTCTCTTATCCTATATTGACTGCACTATAATTATCGAAACAAACACCTAAAAATTCTCTAGATTGTAACAACTAATCATTGATCTTGACAGTATACTTCTCAAAAAACTCTGTACCACATTCATTGTAACTTGAAAAACCTCTTTATTTTTCTTTTTTAAACTATCCAAAAGGATTGTAAGCAAGTCTGGAGAGATATTATCACTTTCTTCGTATATAAGGGTCATAATTATCTCCTTGGATGTGAAGATATTCTTTACATGAGTTTACCTTCGGGCTAAAAGAAAATGTTATAACATGTCAATTATCACTTGCTCATGATCTAGATCCAATATGATGATACAATACCTCACATTAGCTATAGTTTTATGTATTCTAGCTCCCTTAGCATACATCTCGGTGGAGTTGTCAGATAGTAACGTAAATGATGATATAATTAATGGAAATATGTTGTGCATGGTCTTGTCACTATATGGGGCATTGAGTGCAGTAATTCAGGATACTTCACTAAGGCAAGAAGCAATTGCTACCTGTATGGCAATGTGTGGATGTTTTAATAGTTCGTCAGAGGCAAATATTGTGATAAGTGGAGGAAGAGATATGAGCATGGAAACAACAGGTTTAATTGATGTTGCTGACTCGTATAACCTATGCTCTACCTTTAATTGCTGTTGCTGACTCATATTTCTGAAACCTACTTGAATATTTGTAGTAACACATATTTGATAACAGTAGTTTTAAAATGATGGATGTGAGCCTAAATGATGATCTGCAATTTAACCATTCATGACAATTTTTATGTTTGATTTTAAAATTTAAACTTCAAACTTCAAACTCTCTGTGTCAC
>NC_036242.1:25477212-25478756 GCF_002742605.1 Olea europaea var. sylvestris | reverse complement strand
CTCCCTCCTCGTGGATATTTATACTTTGCGGGAACATGATCTTCTATCATGGATCTGCTATTGTCCTTATTGCTACACGATGAAAAGGACATTTTATGTATTGTCTTAGCCTATTTAGCTTAAAACCTTTAGATTCTAAGACACCTTTAAAGTTCTATCATACTTCATCTCTCCTAGTCTAATCATCTAAAATTGTGTCATCAGCTAATAACATATACCAAAGGGACTTGGTCACATGCATCATTAGTTCATCTGTGACTAAAGCATAAAGATAAGGACTCGAAGCAAAACCTTGGTGCCGCTTTTAGTAATGAATATTCTGAACTTTTGCTGCCACTAATTCTAACATGTTTGATTGCTTTATCATAAATATTCTTCACACCACTGATACATCTTAGCACTCGCAATGGCAGTTTTCTGGGAAACATTCAGACTTCTTCTAAATCAATAAGGAGTATATGCAAATTTTGTTTCTTTTCTCTATAGCTTTTCATTAATCTCTAAAGCTGGTAAAGCTTGGCATAAGACTAAACTCATTTTCACCTTACACCATAATTTATCCTCAAACACCCTCCTATAATTACATGGTAGGATGGTTTGTTCTTCAATGATCATCAGTTCGAGTCCCCTCATGGCCACTGAGGTGAGTATCCGGCTGTTAACTTCAGAATCCTGTAGGATTAGTCGAGGTGCTCGTAAACTGACCCGGACAAAAAAAAAAAAATTACATAGTAGGACTCGTGAACTTAATAAATCTATAGCTTATAGATTCTCAAATATATCCTTCATTCTTATAACTACCTTCTTGTAAATAGGCAGTAAAAAACTATTCCTCAGTCACGTGATATCTTTTCATTAATCTCTAAAGCTGGTAAAGCTTGGCATAAGACTAAACTCGTTTTCTCCGTAGAATTACATCATAATTTATGCTCAAACACCCTCCTATAATTTTACATAGTAGGACTCGTGAACTCGATAGTTTGTAGATTCTCAAATATATCCTTCGTGCTTATAACCACCTTTTTGTGAAAATAGGCAGTAAAAGACTCTTCCTCTGTCATGTAATATCTTTTTATCTTTAAGATCTACATTTTTATAGGATAACTAATATCCCCACCTCAGTCAGGCACGTCCGTGATCATTTACTTTCGCACACTGAAAGGAAATACTTTTGAGAAGGATATACATGTGATGAGAAAAATGCTTTTCTCATGTTTGTGGTAAAATGAATCTAAAACAACAATTTTGGGTTCTATAATCAAATTAAAAAAGAAAAGAAGAACTGCATTGAGCTGTGCGTTAGAGGAGAAGACCAAATAATGGACAAGAGAAATGCTAGGACCTTTTGAATAAATATGTGTGTTCTTTTCTACTTTGAGTAGAGATTTTTTCTTTGCTTCTATATGTTGCAAGACTTTTGTATGCCGATATATCTTTTAACCATTGAAGACTGCTTGTCCTCTGATATTGCACTCACTTTTCTTTTATTTACAAATTTCTTTTCTATCAAAAATTTTCACTGAAGTGTTGAAATTCCATTTGAA
>NC_036242.1:25469660-25472154 GCF_002742605.1 Olea europaea var. sylvestris | reverse complement strand
ATTTTTCCAATCCTTTACACAACATTATTAATAAATCACGTGCCATAATAATAACAATTGAATATTGACGCACTTTCGTGCTTCACAACTAAAGTCAAAATAATTTCTTTCTTTCTCATCTAAAATATTAAGCATGCAGTGAGCAAAATACCTAGTTAATTACAATAATAATTCACATGTATCTATATCCCTATATCTGGAACATGAAAAATGGAAGAAGTACTACTCTCAAGAGCTAAAGTAATGCAATCTTCGTAGCGATATTTTGGACATGTTCGTAGCGTTGTAAAATATATCCAAAAATTTTCTCACATGGAATGAAATTTGCAGATCATATTCTTGTAAATTAAATTTTGAGATGTGAATTTCGATCGTTGTACTAAGTAATCCAAAGTTCATACCCTTCACAAATGTTATAGCATAAAGTTGAATTTCATCTATGACTTACATCTGTGATAATGTTTCAACACCTAGTCCATTTTCTAATCAACGAATACTTATTTTCTACTAGGGGAGATCTTAATATAGTTAAGAGTCCATCTAATCTTTTCAAATTGCCCTTCTATGAATTTTATCTCTTCTTCCATAGTCAACACGGTCGGGATTAAATTTATCGAGCTAGTTTTTCAATAACTACTGTGTTGACTAATCTCATTGACAAATGTTTTATTTTTACAATTAAATTCTCTAATGATGCTCATTAAAGCATTAAAAAATATTTAGTCCATTACGTTGACATCTAATAACTTTAAATGCAATATTTTTATGCATCGTCCATGGTTTATGTATGTAATGTGTATTAAGAGTAACACTATGAACAGGACGCTCACAGGCACTTCTTTGGATTTTAAAAAGGAATAGTAAACCTCACCAAGCTGTTAGCATAATTCGTTGAACACTCACAATGAGAAAAATTAGTGATGTTACTAAGACCTAGAATCCCCCTTATTAATATGTTGTAATGCAAATTAATAATATGATAACATGTATAAATTCTTGTTGATTAATATTCCTAAGTGAATTTAAAGCATCTCTGGATGTCAATTAAAATATATCGTCTCATGTGACATTCATATATCTCTATAAAGGGTGTGAACGTTAAAACATTATAACATCTATAAAAATCATACAAAGCATGGCGGTATATTTCTAGGGAACAATACATAAATTAGGCATTTACTATATCCCATTTCATTTTTAAGAAAAAACTTGAAAAGTTCAAAACTCGGATGATAATTGATAAATATTGTATATAAAATAAACTCTGATAAATATACATCCTAAAATAGTGCTTTCAGTTTCCATTCTAAACAATACTCTCCAAAATAACCAATCGTGATGATTAAGCAAAATAGAAAAATAGAGAAGCCACAGAGACCCTTTCGGAGCAAATATTCTCCATTACCTCTGTTAGAATCTAATTGTTTGAAAATCATCAGACTATTGAGGTCCCAAATTGGAACCTATTAGAAGATCAAACAAAATTAGAATCTATATAGAACTCGTTGAAGCAAATAACTTTGAATCTTACCATTGAAATCTGATTAATTGAAATTCATCGGATGATTGAGGTCACAAATTGAAAGTTGTAGGCATTGTGTATTAGAAGATTGAATAAAGAGAGAATCTATATAGAACTCGTCAAGCAAATAATTTTGATTCCCACTGTTGAAATTTGATTAATTGAAACCTGCCAGATGATTGAGGTTACAAATTGAAAGTTGTCGGTAGTGTGTATTAGAATTTTTTAGGGCAACAATCACAAACAAATGTTAGAGAAATCAATGGCATGTGACCAATTCTATTTGATCTGTGACGTGTGAACATTAATCTATTACCTATATAATATGACATGCGGTATGTGACCTATAATATACAAACTGTGACTTATGAATTTGAACCCATGACCTATGAAGTGTGATTTGTGACCTATGAATTATGACCTAGGACATATAAAGATGATTTGTGATTTGTGGAGATTTATTTGTGACCTATGCACAATATGATCTTTGACATGTAAACATTAATCTGTTATCTATGCAATATAACCTATGACCTATGAATTGTTACCTATAACATATAATATATGAACTGTAACCTATGAACTAGAATCTGTGACCTACTATCAATGCACAAATACGTGACATATGATTTATGACTAGTTAATATTGATATGTGACATGTTGACAATGATATGTGACCTATACAATATGACATGTGACTTGTGAAGTATGACATCCGACCTGTAAACATGATCTGTGACAAGTTCTATTTGATTTATGACTTACGAATATTTATTTCTGAGTTTTGCACAATGACACATGACGTATGACCCATATCACAACCATAGCTAAACCTATATCTTGAAACTGAACCACTACTAGTACCAGATGCTCCTCATTCTCCTCCACTACCAACTACCACTTCCACCTCCACCTCCACGACTATATTTTTTATTCTTTTGAAACTTTTTTCATTCTACACACACAAACAC
>NC_036242.1:25459536-25466402 GCF_002742605.1 Olea europaea var. sylvestris | reverse complement strand
GCGTGGGTCAATTTAAATTGAACCTTAACCTTTGTGGTCGCTAAAGGTATTGATTTGTCATAGTGGGTTTGTTATACATTAGCCGTGTGTTGAGTGTCTATTGGTAAGGTGGAGTATAGATGCATGAAGGTGTATTGGTGATATGCACAGGGGATCTAGAGTGTGACATTTGGTTCCCAAGTAGAGATGTGATTAAATGTTGGAATCCTTTATCTGTGAAGAGACACTATACAAGTGGAGTGTGAGAGAGACACTTCCATCACTTCTGTTAAGTGGAGACCCATTATCCACGTAGGTTAGGAGAAGTGATGAAGTGATAAAGGATTATCTCGTGAGCTTAGGAATCTATTGTGACTTACCAGTTAGACATGAGTTAAGTAATCAGTCTGGTGAGTATGGTGAGTGATGAGAGGATATATGTGTTCTCGAGGTGTGAGCAACATGGAATGGGATAGGATAAGTGTGGTGAGATTTTTTCGTAAGCTCATTTATGCATTTGTTGCATATGTATTTGACCGTGTGTTTGATTAACTTGGTGTTGATTTGTTTTTCTGTGTGAACGTATTTTTAAAAAAAAAGATATATGTTATCCTATATTATATCGCCATCGCATGTTTATTTACTCTTGACTGATTAATGTGAATATCTCTTTCTACTTGGGTGTTCTTAACTTTAGCCCTGATGCGTACATGGAATAGGTATGGTATGTGTTTTCGATTGGCAACACGAGATAAGGTCTATGATTTCAATTTTATTGCTTATCTTGATTATGCAAGTATAAACTTTGTGTTTTGATTGCTTACAGATTTATTGGGTATCAAGGTGAAAATTTGTTAGATTTTGATACCCAATAAATCTGGACGATGATTTAAAACAGTTGTCGGATAATATATCAACACCATGAACTTGGCTCGACTCGAAAACGACCTATACTTTTGGATGGTCCAAGTTTGGGTTTGATGGTTTTGGATTGTGCGGTCCATTTATTTGTAATTAAGTGGCAGCCCATTTGTAGAGAAGACTGTAGCCCAATCCATATGAGTTACCTAATATCTTGTTATATGTGTTTTGTTCCTAGCCGTGTCTTTGTGTGTGTGTGTGTGTGTATTATGCAAGAGAGAAAACAAGAGAAGAAAAGAGAGATGCAAGAGAGATAACAAGAGAAGAAAAGAGAGAAGCAGCCGGCTTTCTTTGGAGTTAGAGAGCTTGAGTGTTTTTGGTGTCTTCCTTCATTGTCTTCCTTCATCTTTCTCCTTCCTTTGTGGATGGCATATACCACCACCATAGTTTCCTTTGGGGTGTGAAACTTGCGGCAACCAAGTGTGGAAGTTTTGGGTCAAGCCGAGGTCGAGTGGTGTTCGTTTGGTAGTTTTCTGAGCCAGAAATCATGATTTCTCAAGGGATTTCCACGGCAGTAGAGATATAGATAAAGAACCGAGATATATATAGAGAGAGAAGAGATATAAAAAAAAATGATTTGTGTTGGGGATGATGGAGGTAGAGTGAATGAGTATATAGATTATTTAATTTTATAATATTATTAATATTATTAAATTATGAAATTATCACCTGATTTTTGTATAAACAAACTTTGAAGTTGATTTTTGAAAAGGAATCTTTAAAAGCCTGCTTCCATGTAATTCTCACATATTTCTATCCCCTATCAGACCTTACAATAGTTGCTATAAAGTGCTATGTATGCTATTATTTCTCTCGAACTCAATAAAATTAACAATCAATCCAATTAATGATCAAGTAATTGAAAAGCCATTAGATTATATAACAATTATCTAGGAATAAACACACATTGGAAGTCAAATTATCGAATTTATATAAAACATCATAATAAGGGTTTTGTCAATGTCTTAATATTTAAAACCCTAGACAAACATTACAAAATAGTAAGAAAAAAGTTTAATTGAAAGGATATAACCAAAATTTTAAATTGATGAAGAAGAAAATAATCTTGAAATCTTGAATCTCTTTAAGAATCTTCAATATGTCTTATTGTTGTCTCTTTAAGATTATGGTTGAAACTCCAATTTCTTAAAAGCTTGTTATGCCCTTTAATTCTTACAAGAACATGGATAGATTTCTCTTTGATGATGTTGATTAATGAAGTTAGATGTATGAGATATTTATCAGAAATTCCCCTTTTACGTATAAGGCTGTTTGGTATTTGTAATGTTCAAAAATTGGAAGAAAATCGTGTTAGAATTAGTATCTGGGAAGAATTTTATGTAAAATAGGATTTCAATGGCGCCAAGGTACCCAGTTTCGTAGAATTTTGAGCAACCTAGCGCTTGGGCGCTGAGGAATGGCGCTTCGGTACTAGTTGTAAATTTTGCAGATTGTAATTTGGTCCCCAATTTTGATTCTTGATTCTTTTAAGTCATTTTCTCTTGCAATTTCAGTTCTTTAACTCTAATTGCATTCAGTTTAACTCTTAACATCTTTAATCTTCATTTTGTGGTCCGAATAAACTATTAGACATTTACAATTAGGTCCTTGAACTATGAATTTCACAATTTTAGTCATTTTTTGCCGCTTCTTTCAATTCCGATCAATTAAAACAACTTTGAAATATCTATATTTAAATCCCCGAATAAGTGTATAAAATGCACTTATCAAAAATCTAATTATTTTCTAAACATCCTTGTTTGACTATACATTTTTTGTATGGTCTATTTAGATCGGTCTTTTCAATACCATGTTGCCAAGCTAACCTCTTTGCAATATTAACATTGTGCTCTGACTTTCCACCTACAACTATACCATTAGCCACTAATTTCAAATATTCCAAATTATCATCACCAAAATCATCAAGAATTGAAACATTATTTAGACCACTAAAATCGTGGTCTAATGGCAGAGTTATTTTTGATATTCTGAATGCACCAAAGATTTTATTGAAGTCACCAATTTTCAACAATCCATTACAATATATTTGAAATTATATATGAAAAAATGAGAGAAAAAAGGATATAGTGTTATTAGAATTAGACAGAAATAACTCAAATAAGATAATTTAGATATTAAAAAAAAATCAAGATTGCACAATAAAAGAGCTAATATGAATATTGCAACAATTGTAAATTGAGAAGGTAAAGTTGTGTTAAAAAAAAAGGAAGTAGGGTAGGGAACTTGTATAGAAAAACAAAATGGACCATTTTTAAAACATATAGAGAGAGAAAATGTGATTGGCCCGTTGATATTTTTGACCATTTTGTGGCCACTCACTGGCTTGTGGGATAGGCTAGTGGACCCGATCCACGAGCTTAATACAAGTCATCTCATGAAAAAATTGAGTTCAACTCGGCTCGTAACTCGCCCTAATACAAGTAGGAGCAACTTGCGGTGCCAAAGACTGCATCTATACTTAACCCTTGACTTCACTCATAGTCATAGTTTGTCCAACTTCAACCGTACTTTTTAAATATTAGTTTAAATTGTAATTTTCTTTCAATTGTAAAATAACCCTACTATTTGTAAAGATTTAGTATGATTCCTTGTCTTTTAAATATCTACTCCAGTCACTGAGATGTTTGTTACTTAGGCTATTATAAGGGTATAAGATATTTGAAAGTCTTGTCAAGTTCACTGATGTTCATCCCCCCTATACAGCTATTGTAATTTTCTACTATCATCAATCAATGAACAATTTATATTCAATATATTCAAATTCTCTATTGTGAAGCTTTCTTTGAATTGTAATCAAATTGTCTTTCATCCTGAAACGAACGAGAAAAGGCAAAAGGTAATCTAGCAAAGCATATTACTGCTGCATGGTGCCCTTATATGTGCTAAGAAGAAAGACGACCCATAAAAGTTGGTATCAAAGATGCGGCTCATGTCCCTCGATAAGAAAGCTATAGTTCCGAATGTGTCACACACCACTAATGTGGGTAAAACTTAAAAGAGAATACTAATCTACGTACAAATGCGCTTAATAGGCTAACTGTCAAGTTATGTTATGTCATTGAGAGCCTCGAGGAAAAGGTTGTGGTGGCTAAAAAGGATATTCATGAATTATACATTCAACTAGATGAAAGTCGAGCGGCTTGCGCAGCGATGACTGATGATGTAGTAATCATTCTTGATATACAGGAAGAAATGGAACCTTGAGACCAATGTATAGTTGGCAATGGGAAAGCTCCCGCACAAGATTATGCACCCAAGCTCATAATCCTAAAACTATGCACTTATGGAAGGGCATGCAATGTAAAAGAAGTTAAGAACTTGTTTGACATGGAACAATACTTTCTTGCAGCTACCATTGAAGACGAAGCAAGAAAGGTGACGGCCACTACTATGTATCTAGGTGGAGATGCAAAATTATGGTGACAGACAAAATTAGATGATATTCAAACTAAGAGGGTTCAAATAGATTTGCAGATTTTTCTCAATGAGGTGATCAGAGCACAATTTTTCCCAAAAAAGTGTGGAATTTGTGACAAACAAAATTAGATGATATTCAAACTAAGAGGGTTCAAATAGATTTGCGGATTTTTCTCAATGAGGTGATCAAAGCACAATTTTTCCCAAAAAAGTGTGGAATTTGAGGCCCAACAACACTACAGAAACTAAAACATACAGGCTCCATCAGGAAATACGCCTTTTTAGGACACATACTAAACATTTGAAATATATGCGAAAAGGTTAAACTCTTCATGTTCATGGAAGGGTTGAAACCGAGGATACACATGAAACTTGAAAGATTTTTAGTAGTTGATTGAGCGCAACAATGGGAGATGCCGAATGTTTAATGACCTATCAACCTAAACCAATAAAAGATTGACCACAAGAGAATAGTCAATCTAGTGGAAGAGGAAATAGGCCTTCTAAGCCTAGCATACTCAATTGGAAGAGAGCATTACTCCTACTATAAGGGATAAGTCTATCAAAGCCCCCTTTAGATTAACTTTCAAGGAAACCATCAGAATAGCTATTGGGCAACTATTGTAGTAGCTACAGTAACAACTAGAACGAAAGAAAGACTCCGAGTGGTAGATCTGATACTACTCTTAAAATCGTGTTTCTAATTTGACGAACCTCATTAGGTGACTAATTGTCTAAAAACTCATAAATGTATACTGTCAACTAGAAAATAGCGCGTCGAGGTCAAAGCAAGATGCCCTGCAAGCTAGTAGCTACAACGAGACTAACTCTAAAGAGGATGAGGATATGGTTGGTGCATTCTCAATCAATGCAACACAATATCATAACTGTAACTATAATGGATGATGTTCATCAAAGGAGGTAAAACAGGAGTAGCCAAATCCTTGTATTTACAGAGCCAAAGGCTTAATGTATATCAATGTGAAGCCAATCAGGACTATGATGGATATCAACCCATAACTATCTTTCAAGTATTGAATTAGAGCATCTCAAACTTACTCTGGAAAAAGGTGGCGGGAAAGTCAAAGCAATAAACTTAGCTGCTCAACCGATTGTAGGAATAGCCAAATCTATATTAATCAAGGCTAGTCATTTTTAAAGAAGGGCTAATTTGTCTGCGGTTCAGATGGATTACTTCAAAATTATTCTAGGATTGGAGTTTCTTGGGATACGAGGACAGTAGTGTTCCCATACTCTGATTCATTAATGATGATGGGTAGTATATCATGTGTTATCCCTACACAAGCTGGAAGGATGGGTGAAAAGAGTGTCTCAACCATGCAATTTAGTAAGGGTTTCAAGACGAATGAACCATCCTTTTTGTACACTCTTTAATTAGAGGATCGAAGAGACATTGGTCCTATTTCGAAACCTGATATATTACCAAAAAGATTGTCGCCAAAAAGAGCAATCGATCATGATATTGAGCTTATTCCAGATGTCAAACCTCCCGTAAGGGGCTCTATCGAATGTCTTAGCCTAAGCTTGAAGAGCTTAGGAAACAATTGGGAGAAATGTTGAAAGGTGGGAATCTCTTGCCTACGAAGTCACAGAGACCCTATGCTATTTTAGAAAAGGCTTGTGGTTCTTTTCGAATGTATAGCGATTATTGAGCCCCAAATAAGATTACTGTGAAGAAAAGCTATCCTATTCTGCTTGTGGTGAATTACTTCGATCAACTAGGCAGGGAAAAGTATTGTGCAAAGATTGATCTTAGGTTTAGATATTGGCAAGTTCGAATCAAGGAAGGAGATGAAGCAAAGACTATCACGGTAACTAGATATGGAGTCTTTGAATTCAAAGTTATGCCTTTTGGCCTAACAAATGATCCCGCCACGTTCTACTTGATGATGAATCAGGTACTTCATTAGGTTTCTAAGTGCTCATTCATCTAGACTTCTATTAGCTTCTTGGGTCACATCATTGAGCAAGGCAAAGTCCGCATGGATTCGAATGTCATGATAATCAAGCATTGGCAACCACCAAATAATGCACATGATGTGCACTTGTTTCTTAGGTTATGCAAGTACTATCAAAGATTTGTGAAATGATATTTCAAAATTGTGTTACCATTGACCGAATTAACAAAGAAGGAAATAGCTTAGGATTGGTCAGCATAACGTCCGATTGCTTTTGAGAAATTGAAGAAGTCGATGTAGACGAATTCAGTGTTGGTCGTACCAGGTATGACTAAAATCATTTAAAGTTCAGACGGATGCTTCAAATATCAGAAGCTGAATAATGCAATTCCTTAACTTAGAGTATGGTGTCACTACCTACTTGGATCTCCATTTATTTTGAAAGATAGCCCATTGGCAGGAACTCCTTTCAGAGTTCAACTTTATGTTGGAGCATCGTCCCCGTTCCAACAATCACAACAATAATGCTCTTAGTCATTGGGCTAACCTAGCTACTAGTTCCATGGCCGTTCTTTTAAAGAGCAAAGTTGCTACAAATACAAGAGGGAT
>NC_036242.1:25448936-25454023 GCF_002742605.1 Olea europaea var. sylvestris | reverse complement strand
AAACCATAGATCTGAAATCAATTTGAAAAAATTGGTGGTGATAGCATCATTATCGACAGTGAGTGACGTGGCGGCATGGCCTAATACTCTCAAAGCAGCGCCATTGCGATGTTGTCACGAGTGTCGTTGGAGGCATATTGAGCCCAGCGTCGATGGTGCTTTGGTGGAATGAAAGCAACTAATCTAGGAAAGGAACCAGGAGCAACACCGCCTAGAATAGAAGCAATAGACGGCGGAGAAGCGGTCCATCCAGCAAAAGCACAGCCATAGAAGCAAGAGGAGAAAACAAGAGACTCAGAAGGCGAAGTTGTGATTGGGGACGGAGCAAGACAGTAGAAAGAGATGGTGCTGGTCCATGCGCGCTATGACGGCGTCATGAGCCCCGTGCCGAAGACTCTCCAGGAGTGGGGTATGGTGAATAGAAAGGAGAGAGAATGCAAAGATACAGAGAGAAGTGAGTAAAATGATCAGGGTTTGAAAATTTTGATATGGTGATGGGATGTAGGGTGAGGTTTATAGATTTATTTATTAATTATTTAATATTATCATTAAATTAAAATGTGAAATTATTATCTGATTTTTGCATAAATAAATCTTAAATATGATTTTTGAAATTGGAACTTAAAAAA
Organism: Olea europaea var. sylvestris; assembly: GCF_002742605.1. NCBI lineage: Eukaryota > Viridiplantae > Streptophyta > Magnoliopsida > Lamiales > Oleaceae > Olea > Olea europaea. The sequence goes on along the minus strand of NC_036242.1, from coordinate 25,453,394 downwards.
TCTGGTTGCTTGTAATTTCCACAAATGAAAATTAGTCTTGTTACAATTTAATGGGTCTAAAACGGGAATAGGATTTCATTGGACCACAAATTATATCAATTTTTTAAACAAATATTTCATAAGACCCACAACCACATTATAATCTCAAAAAGCTTTGTCAAACAGGGGCATATACATCCCTATAGAAAATCGAGCATTTAATCCCCCTATATTAAGCTGTTAATAACCGCCCCAACATTTTGCCCCTTTATTCTATTTTCAGAACCTAAACAATTGCACTGTCTGGTCTATTCAACCACAATAGTCATCCAGTGAACTGTCCGCGTAAATGTAAAAGTCAATGACCTTTCCAACATGCTCTTAAGAAAAATTTTTGGCTCCCACACCATATTTCAAAATTGCGGCATCTTAGATTATAAAGCCAAGGGCAAGTTATGAGAAAATACAGAATTTCAGAATGGATTACGATTTCATTGTAGAGATTTGAAAATTCAAAATATAAAAATAGCAACATCCTTGTTTCCTCTCATTGGCACTGTATGTTCTACAAATAAAAACATTCAAGTTCCCACAATATCTATACAAAACCATATTGTTGAAGACACAATTCAAACGATATACATCTCTGTTACAACAAGGGGTTTAATATGGTATCAAAGTATGCAAAGTTCTCAAGTTCAATTTGTGCCACCGCCAATTTAAGAAATTGTGCACAGTTCTAGGGACAGAGCTAGGATTTTTTGCTTGTGGGAGCACTACGATGGTTAACGGTTCTATAACACTGATGGCGCTATGGTGACCTACACCGCTTAACGCGGTCAACAGTGTAGCAGCATCTTGTAGAAAGAGTGGTATTTAAAGAAAATAATAACATTAATTATTTTAAATAAAAAAATTAAAAAAAAACATGAACCTAATCAATTTTTTATTAGCCTTATATAATATGCAAATGGAACTAAAGGTTGGGGATTGAAAAAATCATTTTAAAGGTTGTGAATAAATTTGCTAGAGGCGATAAAGGTACAAATTTCTCAAAAGAAAATATAAAGAGAAATAAAACCCGATACATGGGATTCAAATCCAAGTCTAACCAACTAAAAATTGATAGTTTTGCGTTTAGGCTACAAGACAATATTAATATTATTCTGAAGTTAATATACTTTGTGTTGGAACAAATTATAATATTTAAGTTTTTCTTTATACAAGCTACATTTTTAGAATCATAGACAAAAGCATTTGACCCCCCCATGTCCCCATGTTAAATCAACCCTCTACACGTCACACTTACACGTGTGGGAGCATGTTAAAAACAAGATTTAGATGGTATATATATGGCACTTTCTAATAACTAAAGCATTTGAAATAAGCGGTTCAACACATAATTGGGTATCTTAATATCTCTGCAATATCCCAAAATACTTTATAGATGTTAATTATGAAAATTAGGACCTTAGTGCAGAGGATGAAAGTTAGGGGATCAAATTGCATGTCGGTCAATAGTTGAAGGATTGATTGAGTTAAATTATAGTATTACTGTAATTATATGCATTTGCATAGGTATAATTATAATTGATTGAGTTAAAATAGTATTACTATAATTACGTGCCTACGTGTGTCTATATATGTATAATTATATATAACTATATTTCAATTATAGTATTACAACAATTATGTGTGTCCATATATGTATAATTATATATAATCATGGTTGATTGAATTCAAATATAGTATAACCATAATTACGTGCATCTATGTACATATAATTATACATAGGTTAGTATAATTAAGTGATTTTATCTAATTATGATTGATTGATTGATTTAAATTATATAATTAGTATAACTCATTACCTTATTTAATACACAATTATAGGGACACCATTATGACATTTTCCTTTAGTACCCTTAAATACACCTGTAAATATCACAATTAAATCACAATCACAACCACAACCACAAACACATATTATCACTATGTTGATTAAGTTAAATTCTCCTCTACGTATTTACTACAATATTCTTCAAATTATCAAATGTAAGTGTGGTCATATATTGTATGTTAAATCGTTTTTCATACTTTAAAATATGGAATTCATTTTATAAATATGATATGGATCCTATATGCTTATGTTCAATGAAACAGAGATTAATAGAGCTACGTACGGAAATTATAGCAACAAAGTGCGGTTCTTAATTCCCGTATCTCCCTGTGTATGTTATGATTATGTATGGGAATTATGATCATCTTAGTTCGATTTCTAATCCCCGTGTTTCCTCGTACGTAACAAATTTCTAAATTTTAAATATGAATTATGACTTATGTGGCTCACTTATTGAGATTTTATCTCATTGTTTACAAATTTTCCCCTTTCAGATAATTGAGATTCGATGAGCTAGAGTTTGGAGTGGCTCTACGATTGTATAATAAAGATATTATTGAGTAATTTATTATTTTACTTTTATGACTTATTAATTCTTCTTTTTCAATTATTGTGATTGGTACAAAAGTTTTATTTCCATGAAAGTTAAGTCTTTATTTTACGAAACGTTTTAATGATCCAAAAGGTAAATTTTGGGTCGTTACAATCTCGCTTTTAAATTCAACATTCTTCTCTTTTATTTGGCAACCTTCTTTGGGTTTTCAAAGTAATTCAAAAGGCTATTGCAATTGATATAACCAATACCTCCTCGAGTATTGTTCTCTCATATTCACTTATTCCATGATTTTAGAATATCAACAATCAATCGACAACTAGCAAGGAAAAAAAATAAGAAAGCAAAACATACATTTCAAGGCAAAGGAAGAAATATAAACACAAAATTATGTACCTTTTCCCTCATACGTGTGCTCCAAGCATCACTCCTACTTGGAAGATGATCAAGGGTACCAGTAACAGGCACACCTGTGGCGGTAACCGTTGGCCTGTTGTTGATTAAAGGTTGCCGGATCTGTTGCCTGGGGCCACTTATATACTCATCGTCACTATCATAATCTGTTGGTCTGTTGGCAGCCCTCACAATAAGTGCTAACAAAAATATAAGAGCCTGCAATTTCATGGACAGTGAGTGTCACTGGGAAAAATTCACTGCAGTTTGAGGTCAGCCATTTAAGCCTAGTAAATATAAATCAAGGCAAGAATCCCAATAATTATGTTGTTAAGGGAGCCCTAAATGATCATTTCAAAAATCTAAACCAAGTTTTGACTAACAAACGAATTGTAGTAACGGCACCAAATATGTGTCAGTGAAAATCTGAAATTAACCTGAGTCAGGTGAGATAATCCCAATCAAATGTATGATGAACAACTACTTTTGAAGGGATAAAAGTTCTGATGTTCCCTCCAAAAGATTCCACGAGGCAAAACCCTCAGACAACATATGATCTGACTGACACGTAAAGGACCTACCTGAAGATCCTAAGTAGGAAGACCCTCATAAGATATCACGATCGAATGGAGGCCAGTTCACATGAATAAACTTCCCAAAGCTACGTCTAAAGTCCAACCAGTAGCTGAAAAACTCAAATTCAGCACCACTTGACAGCAAATTTGAAGATGGGAACACCAGAATTTATAGGAATCTACACACATATATTGCTTTGGATCTGGAAGCTTAATTCTCAAAACTTCATGAACAAGGTTTGAGGCTTCACCTTCACCGCAACCTACCCACACACACTCTCCCTCTCTCTTACTAAATGAGGGTCAATCTTCAGAGGATGATATCTATAAATCCCAAAGTTGCATATACGAAGAACGAAAACCTTTGTATCATTATTGAAAAGAAGTAATTTTATTTTGAGTCCACACACTTCCAATATCTCCATATTGAAAACAACCCCCACAGATTTTCATTGATCATTCATGATATCTTCCTATACTTAAGACTATGTTGCATAAATATTTTTTATTCTCTAATAATGTTAACGCGGTTAAAAATTTAAATCAAGGTGTTGCTGTGTTGAAAAATCTCTTCCAACTCTAGACAAGAAGAGGTTGAGTACTGTCAGTTGGGTTTCCTAGCCAACCACATAAAAGAGACAATTACTTACATTTGTAATAGGAAGGCTATAATCAATTACAACCATCACTGATAGGCGTCATAGATATTAAACTACTATAAACCTCCAGTCAGCCAAACTTAACCTGTTAATATTTATCTAACTAGTGTTTTGTTGGATGATTGGGAATCTATTGAGCAAGTTTATGCAAAGTAAAACTTGCACTCCGTCCTTCGCTTTTGTGAGATGTCTCTACATTGTTTTTATACCACAACTGAATATTTGGATAGAAAGCACCCCAACACTTTGCTCACTTTCTCTTGGAGTTTATGAAACCATATTTTTGCTTGCATACAAATTTGTTAACTAGTTTTCTGTTACATAATTGTTAGTATTTGAGTTTATATTGAATTTTAATTATTATATTTACTTGGTGTCCACCCCCCCCCCCCCCCCGGG
>NC_036242.1:25438642-25443283 GCF_002742605.1 Olea europaea var. sylvestris | reverse complement strand
TTAATATTTATTATTTGACTTTGACTCAGATTAAAATCTGGGCCAAACAAGGGCTAAATGTTGCAGTACATTCAAGCAATCAGTTTACATGGAAAACCAGCTCAAGGACGCATACTAATTTAAAATTACAAACACATTAAAATTATAGAAAGAAAACTAAAATGGATGATTATACCAAGCTTTGGGGAGTTTATCGAAAATGCTATCAGCTAAATACACAGCCATGAGCAGCGGGCGGCCAAGCTGCGCTAACTCAGCACCAGGAGGTGAAACGGGGACATCATCACCAGAAGATGCTGCATTTTTGTACTCCACAAAGAGGTAAATTCCATAACCAACCATTGCCAAACCCACAAGAATTAACAAGAAGTTCAGGAGCTTCAATAAGCACTGCCAAAATCCCCTACAAGCCATTCTCTACTATTGAAATTATACGTTCCCCTTATGCACCGTTCTGTGAAAACTCCCTTCTAACACAAGAAATGAGCTCCTCCACTTCCTACAACACAAACCCACCAGTTAATTCATAACTAATAAATGGATTTCACTAAAATAAAATAATCAAAATTTGAAAATAGAAGCATCTGAAGGAATAATAATAATAATAATAATAATAATAATAATAATAATAATAATAATAATAATAAAGCTATCAAGATCTGAAAATGAAAATTTTCAGGAATCCTTTTTTCTGCCAACAAACCAAAAATAAAAGTAGTAATACCACAAATTCAGGACTAAAATAACAACCGTTATACAATTCAATAGCTCGATCGGCGAATTACGAAGCAATGCATACGATGTTTAATAGTAAGAAGAAGGGAAAAATCTAAACCAAGTTGTATCAAATAAGTACTCAATTTGAAATAAAACCAGTACAAAGAACGAAAAACCGTAACAGAACAGAATTCAACAATAATAAACGAAGTTAAAACAAAAACAGAGGAGAGCTCACGAGCGCGGAAGGTATAATGGTGAGTAGTAGTGGATCAAGAAAGAGGGGCGATCTACGGAATTCGAGAAGTGGAATGAAAGAAAAAAGAATAAAATAAAATAAATTGAATGGCCTTTTGCGTTGTCACCAGATGGCAGTTGATTCGGGCACTCCCGTTTCCGAGTATCTAAATGCTTGTTTGATTTTTATTTTTTTTAATTATAATTTATAATCTATTTAATTTTTTCATTTTACTTGGGATTAATTTTCTCAACCTCTAGTTTTTGTAACGTATGCGTCTTCATTTTTCTCAAACTACATATTGTCGAAAATGGTTTATTATTAGTAAAATAGGACAATTTTGAGCCCCAATTTTAATAGGGCTCATACTTCAATTTTTAACCGGATCAAATATATTCACGTTTTCTCAACCTCTAGTTTTTGTAACGTATGCGTCTTCATTTTTCTCAAACTACATATTGTCGAAAATGGTTTATTATTAGTAATATTTTATTCTACTCTACGAGGTAATTAACGTGATATATTTATTTATCGAAAACTATTTAGCAAATGATACAACATGAAGCTCCTTAGCTTGTTGCGCTCAAGGGGAAATGAGTTATGATTGTAAGCACTAAGTATATTGAATGAAATATTTGATGTCAATGTAATCCACTAAATACTATAAATTAGTGAAGAATTTGTTTTATTGGATATTGCTAAACATTTATCCCACATATGAAAATTAATAAATTTTGATGTAGTTTATATAATGGAAGTTTGGCAATTAGGTTTGGACCCCAAGAGGTACCAATAGTCTTTGGAAATGAGAGACATATTTCCTATTGGGTAGGGTCCTAAACCCACATGCATGCGTCGCCGCCGTCCAACTAGCTCGACACAACATGTGCTCATGTGTTTGGGGTGCGGATAGGTACTTGTACTATATTGACTTTTTTGACAAAATTTAATTTTGGGCCAAATTGTAAATTAATCAAATTCTTGGATAGTGATATTAATGTTGATTGGCTTATTTTCAGGTGAACTTTTAGGTCTGTTAATCGACTTAACAAACACATTATTGGACAGTGCTCTCTGTTCTAGTTTGGAGGATGTCTAAACAGTGACGATTGTTCTGAAAGGGCTTGAAGAATGTTCAAATTGCCACAATCAAGTCTATAAATAGTCTGTCATACTGCCAGAACAATAACAATATTTTCATTGCAAACTTTCTCTACTTTGAATCTCTCTCTCTTGTTCTAATATTGTTCTNGACTTAACGGGTGCATTACTGGACAGTGCTGTTTGTTCAAGTTCGGAGGATGTTTGAATAGTGACAATTGTTTAGAAAAGGCTTGAAAATGCTCGAATAGCCACGACGAGTCTATAAATAGTCTGTCTTGCTGCCAAAATAATAACAATATTTTCATTATAAATTTTCTCTATTTTGAATCTCATTCTCTCTCCCATTCTTATATTGTTCTAGAAGTGAAAACACTTCATTGAATTCGTTGAAACTCCCGCAGATTGTTGTGCTGCTTCAGTACAAGACCAAATTCATTTATCATGGGAAAGGATTGATGCATGAAAAAAATTCACTGAAGTAACCAAGTAAAAATGAAAATGTTATAGATCAAGAATCTAAAAATGAAGAATCTAGACGTAGTAAGAAATCTATGATGAAAATCTCCTTTGGACCTGATTTTTCTAACTTATTTGTCAGAAAATGAACATCAAAGTTATAAAGAGGCTATGTTATCAATTGAAACTTCATATATGGAAAGAAACTATTCATAGTGAAATTGAATCGATACTACAAAATCATACATGAAAATTAGTAAACCTTCTTCCTGGCAATAAGTTATTGAGGGTGTGAATGGATTTTCAAAAAGAAAATAAAAGAAGATGAATCACTTGACAACTGAAGGCTACAAATAAGAATAAGGTTTTGATTATTTCGACACATATTCTCCTATGACGGGAATTACTTTTATACGTATACTTATTACAATACCAACGTTAAATGGTTTGGACATTAAAATGGATTTCTTGAATGGAGAATTAGATATAGAATTTTATATGGAGTAACCTGAAGGATTTGTGTCATCAGGATAAGAAAATAAAGTGTATCAATTTATTAAATCACTTTATGGAAATGGCATGAAAATTTTGACACGATTATGATGTCAAATGATTTCAAAATTAATGAGTATGACAAATATGTTTTTAAGTCAAGAGCACTTAAAATGGATATGTCATACTATGTTTATGCATAGATAACATGTTGATTATAGGTAATCATGATACCATAATTCAAACTATTAAAATGATGCTAACAAATAAGTTTGAAATGAAGGATTTAGATGTGGTCGATATTATATTAGGAATTAAAGTTTTTAGAANTTAGATATCAGATACTAAAGATTTCGTCAACAAGTGGATATGTCCTTACGCTTGGAGGTGTTGCAGTATCATGGAAATCTTCAAAACAAACATGTATAGTTAGATGAACTATGAAATCCCAATTCCTGAATGGCTACAAAACTTTCTAGAAAATATTCCATTTTGGATAAAACCTGTGACTACTACATGTATCCACTGCGATAGTCAATAGGCAATTGAAAGAATGTTATGTATAATAGTACATCTCAACATATACGTCGTAGACACAATACTGTCAGATACTTACTATCTACTAGTATTATCTCTATAGTTTTTATGAAATCCAAAAAGAGGTTTAAAAAGAGAGCAAATTGAAAGTTCATCGAACGGGATGGGATTAAAATTGATAAAATAATTAAGGGTTTCCATGGTGGCAACCCAACCTAATTGACTGTAAATTCCAAAATCTAGGTTCAATGGGACAAGTGAACTGTGAAAAACTTAGTATGCACTGGGGAGATCTAACTCCTATCCGTTCCTTTGATGAGCCAATGCCTAACTATCGCGAAATAGGTTAAGTTACGCTTTTAATAATTTCTCTATCTTGGTTCATTCAAGTGGAGTTTAGTAGAATACTCTTTATGGAGATTACTATGTGAGTAAGAAGGTGCCACTTTTAAGAGAGTTATGTGAAGATAAATTTTCTAAAAATCACTCACGAACCAAGAGGTGTCCAAGGCCAAAATAGACACAAACGTAAGAACCAATTGTATTTGAAGGGAATCCGGTGACTTTATTGTCTAGGTTTACACAAACGGTTGACTATTCAAAGCATCTTACTATTGATTGGCCAAGTAAATTTGATAAATTTTACTAGGGAAAGCTCAAAGCCTTTAACTACTGATCCGAACGCAGTTTTCTCATTTATACTTCGAAAAACATATCAAATATTGTGTTTGGAAATGGCTGACATATTTCATTCATATGAGGATTGTTGGAAATTGTTTGTTATTAGTAAAATAGGTCAACTTCGAGCCCCAATTTTAGTTGGACCTAGTGGTATCAATGAGTCAAGTCGAGCAGGCTCGCTAATCGAAACTCAAAGCTCGAGCTCGACTCGAGTAAAATGGTTTGAGCTTTTTTGCAGGCCCGAGTCGAGCTGAACTTTTGCTCAACCAAAAAATCAAGGCTCGACCCGAACTTTCAACTCGGGCTGGTAGGCCTGATCGAGCTCGAGTCGCGTAGGCTCGATTTTTAATATATAGATAGCAGGCTGCTACCTTTGCTGCCATTTTTAAGGCAGCAGGCTGGTTGCTGCCTTTATT
>NC_036242.1:25426776-25431492 GCF_002742605.1 Olea europaea var. sylvestris | reverse complement strand
TTTTTTAAAAAAAAAAAAAAAAAAAAAAAAAAAAGGAGGCCCGACTCTAAAAAAAAAATAAAAATAAGCCCACAATTAAAAAAAAAATGCTTGATCCATATGTTTTTTTATCTCCAACTTCAAGCTTCAACTGTGCTTGTGTGACTGCGTCTTCAAATTTTTTGTAGTGGGCCAGTGGCTCCCGATCGACGACGACAACAGTAAATTCCTATGAAACCGGCACGGGCAATCGCGCCTCATTGTCGGGTAGTGGCACCACCACTAACAATGTAATAGTAACTTGACATGTTAGGCAACAATTATTTGAAAGATTTGTTTTGGTGTAGTTGCTAATTAACCCACGTTTGGTCTCTATTAATTTTCATTCCATTTCATTTTATTTTTCTTTATCCTATTTTCAACCTCATAATCTTCATAAAAAGGGTAGTGAAATTTGAAACCAAGTTGAAGTTGATGATTCAAATTACGTTTCAATAAATTAATCTTTGATGATCCAATTGAAATGTCATTGAAAGCTCAGTGACTGCATATGAATTTTAGTGTTTTGGATTCATTAAAATGTCAAACTATCTAGTTTTAGGGTTTCAATTTGCATAGCGAAAGTTTATTCTCGAAGTATAAACATCCACGAATTTTGCTAATTTATCAGATGAATCTTAACATTTTCTTATATATAGGTCAATGAAAATGATTGGATGTATATGATAACAGTATTTAAAATAGTTCAATAATAAATTGGCATGTGGTACTATATCAACTTATATGTCAACAAACGTAGTACTGTAGCATGATTGATACTTCTACTATGTTATCTTCATTCAAGTACCGTCTTTATTTGACTATGTTACCATGAAAAAATAACAAAAAATTATTTTTGCTCATCTCAAAAACTTTTTAGTTTACATGATCATGTCGAATTTAAAAAGAGCACATTTTTTTGAAAATACTTTTCTACATAATGAGTTAGGATTCACTTCATAAAAAAATTATTATCTTGTTTTAATTTATAATGATAAAATTCCATTTTCAATAATATATATCATTGAATTGACGTACTTGTATTATTCACTCATGTCTATTTATCTATGTATAAATTCAACCATTTTATTCCTTGATTTTCAACTTTTGGTGTGTGTGCGATTCAAAACATTTTAAAAGAATAACTCAATTTTGTAGGTAACCGAAACATGTAATGTATCTCCTATATGTAGCTGGTCCTATTAGTATTGAAGAATAAAAGTTCAATTGGAAGTTATTGTAACATAAATTAACCAAAACAATCTCTCAACTCAACATTTTATGGTATGTGAAGAATATAAAATGTTAAAATTATGGTACGTTTGAATGAGCTTAAAAGTTTATTTGAAAATATATATAAATAAATATAAGTTTTATAAGATAAAAATGACGAATTTGGCCTAGCATTGGAAACTTCCTAGAAATGTAGCTACTTACGAAAATTCAAAGCAATAATTGGTTGCCCACAAAACTGATATGAGTGGTTGGGGAAGAATATATGTTGTTAATCATATTATATATGATGTTTTTGATCACTGAGTAACAATTGATAAGTTTGCTATTACACACTTATTAGATATTCAAAATAAGCCTATTATTGACGAAAGGAGCGGATTTCAATTCACAATTATGTAATTGTAGCTTTTGTAGGCAAAAATAACCAATTGAAGGAGAGAAAGGCAAAAAGAAGGAAAAATCACTAAAAGCATATAAAATCATGAATATGGAGTGATAAAAGTTAAAGGAACTTGAATGCAGTTTATCAGGGGCATGATCGAAAGAAAATTCAAAATACAAGGACCAAAATTCAAAATTGAGGGATAGAAACATGCAATTTGAAGGAGGACTAAGTTGCAAAAGGATAAAAGAGAAAAAAACGACGCACGCAACAATCAGGGACAGAAAATCTGGCCATTTTTTGTTGAAAAAGGAGATTTTCAAGGACTGTTTTGGCAATTTCTTTGGGATGTTTTACTGAATTTATAATTATAAGCCACTTTTCAGCCATTGTAAGCGCACTCTCTACACACACATTCAACCCGTAAGGGATAAGTAAAAATGCAACAAAAGGGAAAGAAAGATCAGGCAAAATTAAGGAATTTTTTAGGAAATCAAGACCAAGTCTTAGCGGGTTTTATTCAATGTCTTGTATTTCTTTTCTTATTTTCCATACATTTGTGATGTATTTTTCTAATTTCTTCATTTTGTGCTATTTATATACAATGTGTTAACTTTTAATGTTGGTATGAATAAGGAAACTTAACCCAACTGTATTAATTTTAAAGTTTGACTTTTAACGTCAAAATATTTAGCCCTTGTTGGAGTCCCATATTTCAAAAAATTCATTTTATTTAGAGCTTGTTTTCAATTACACATTCCTTAATAAAATAATTTTACACGTAAATCGAAAACGTTTTCTTACTTTTTGACTACACATTCTCTATAAATCGCTATTTAAAAATACATTTTCTCCAAAATCGACCTCAAACAAGAGCTTATTGCCATGTGCATTTATTGTTATATGTAATGCTTTGCATTTATTTTGTTTTGATTATGTGTAACATACTAAATAGTTTTGTCGTCAATGATGACTAATGTGTAAAATTATTATTGATTCTTAAGCTATGACTAAATGTGCGATTTATGCCTAAATTTTTGAAAAAGTACTTATCTATTTTAAGATTTTAAGTTATTTTGAGTACAACAATCATGATCAATTGTTGTCTAAACGTAAAAATATTGATTGATGGAAAGAGTTTTAAATTGGTAGAATTAGGTTGTGAAGTTTCGTGAAAAAAATTTCTTATCAACATATATGCTCTATCACTTAAACCTTATTGTGAGATAAGTTTGAGGGATGTTGAGTCGGTAAAGGAGATTATTGGAAATGTGTTGATTTCGTGCATGTAAAAATATATTTGTATGGACTGTATTTTACTAAAAAGTATAAATCAAGTGTCATCATATGTCAAGGATCTAAATCTCGTAATTTTTATGGCTCTAAAAGGGCATTGCACTTACAAATTATTGCCTTGCTTCGTAGCATTTTTTATTCGAGTTATTAAATCTATAGGGATATCTAAAAACTCGATACCCTTCAATTTTTGAAAACTAGGGAATTATCGACATAAAGTTTGCTACAAGGGTCAAGAAGAAAATATGAGGAAGTGATGTCAATCATGAGCTTTAATTGAAACTTTGGGTTGAAATTGTGTATTTGGAATTGATATTTGAATTACCTAGTATGAGCTTAAGTGGCGAAACACACAAATTTGAGAGAATCATTAGATGACTAGATGTTAATATTGTCAGTTAGATCTAATCAAATTAAAACAAAAAACAAAAAAGGGTAAGGAGAAAAAAGTAACAAAAGGGGAAGAAAAATCAAGCTAAAGTAATGAGATTTTTGCGGAAATCAAGATCAAGTCATCGCAACCTTCAAGAATCCGGTTAAGGGGTGGGCTTTATTCATTGTCTTGTATTGCTTCTCTGATTTTTCATACATTTGTAATGTATTCTTCTAATTTTTTTTCATTTTGTGCTATTTATATACAATGCGTAAACTTTTATGTTGGGATGAATGGGAAACTTAACCCAACTTTATTAATTTCAAAGTTTTCTTTTTAATGCTAATCTATTTATTGTCATGCACATTTATTGTTATATTTTGTGCTTTGTATTTATTTGGCTAATAAATATTTATGTTGTTTGATTTGTGCAATGTTTGTGTGATTGTTGTACATTTTAGACTAGAAAAGTAAATGCCCTAGGTCCTTGAAGGTAGAGAGATATACCTCTAAATTTAGGTGAACTATTAAGTTATATTCACAAAGGTTTAATGCTATTTTGTTGGTTGTAATCAGCATAGAAATATAGTATGTTAAACCAACCAATTAGGGCTAGTTTGGATTGCGAGAGAGATAATTAGCTAAAATAGAAAAGTGGGTCTAATATGATTAAGTGGAATTATGAATCCCAACTACTTAACCCTCAAAACTTTCCTAAATTTTGGCTTTGTGCGTTTTGAATCGAAATTCAACTTATTTTACCTTTATTCTCATAATTCAAATTTAAATTGCGTATTTAGTCGTTGAAATTAAATTAAACCCTTGTTTGGCCCCTATTCTCGTTCTCATTCTCATTCTTTTTCTCTCTCTTATTTTCAATTACACAATCTTTCATAAAATAATATTACACGCAAATAAAAAAATTCATTATTTTTCAACCATACATTTTTCAAAAAATATTATTCCAATCATTAAAATTTAGAAAATGATGGGGCCCAAACGGGGGCTAAATATTGTGTAATTAAAAGAAACACTTCTTGAGAGAGAGATAGATAACTCGAACTCACAATTTCACTTTTATTACTTTGAAAAAACCCGTGCACTTGAGATTTACACTTTTTAACAAACAACCACCTTGTCATGAGAAGATTGAATAATTCTTTTTGAGAATAAGATATAGGGCATGTTTGGTAGTGATTGTGAGAATTGATTTTTTGACTGCTAGAGAGAAAAGTGTGTCCCACTTGTGAGTGAAAAAAAGTCAAAAACAACGACTGAAATGGTAAAATGATGATAAAAAAAATCAATTTTTTGGGATAAAAAATTGCTACCAAACGAGAACATAATAATGAATTGAACAATCCATTACTCAATGTCATATCCCATGGCTAGAAATAGATAACTTAGTCCA
>NC_036242.1:25397907-25424047 GCF_002742605.1 Olea europaea var. sylvestris | reverse complement strand
TCATTTTTTTTTTAATAAAGATCGATGTTAAATGAATCTACATCTTGCATATAGTAGTTACAATTCAGTTTCCTTAATTTTCTAAGATTATGCTTTATTTCATTATCTATTGTTTAATGTTTTAACATTTGAATTTTTATAGGATGGAATACCATCTAAATGAGAAGTTGAGATCGATGTCGTAGAAAGTTACTTAGAATAGTAGTTTTGACAGTTTCACTACACTGCTAGAGCTGTTGGATGATCAGCACGAGAATATTTTACATCAATCTTTGCTCTAGCCCCTATATCAATTGAGGAAAATACAGTATTTCGAGTAGATCATCGATGCACTACTATGTCAGCTACTCAGGTCGGTCAACGATGATAGGTTACACGACGCTTATTTCTAGAGACAGGGGACGGTGCTTTTATCGTAACTAATTGGCACAATTAGGGAGTGCGATTAGACGTTAGACAGGCTAAAGTTAGGACCGGTCTACATCTTCTAGAGCGTTGTGCGGTCTCATTACAAGAAGACTGTAATCGACCTTTTTCATCTGGAGATCATCGACGATATCGATACCTTCAACAACTATCCATAGGGTTGGAGGTGTTTTAAGGACATCTTACATGTCTTCACCCAGATCACACTCGAAACCCAAGAGGTCCATGCAATAGTACGATACTTTTAGATTGTCCCTAACAGTGCAAGTAAATGTTTAACGTAATCAACCTTATAATATTTTTTTAATACTAAATTTATATATAATGATTGCATCTGTTGCAGATCTGAGCATATGAGACTATCCTCATGGGGTACCGTTTTGCAAGGTGACGGGAGATATGCTGCCTCCGGATGCATCATTGACGAGCATTCCAAACGGACGGATGTCCATCTGGCAAATAGTTATTGACTCTCCTCGATGACTCTCATGTGAGTATTATACATTTGTGATTTATATTTTACGTAGTTTAAAAATCTCATTACATGATGATTAACAAGTTGAAATGTCAATATATCAGCTTGAAGTTTTAACTGATTTGATGCCATCAATGGAAAAGGAGGGTCAAGGTCTTGTATATGAATTAGCCCTTCCGCATACTCAAGATGGCCATTTGTCCAATCATATTTGTGTAAGAGCGCGGTTTCAGTTGATCGACGATCACCTCTATCGAGGGCATCTGCTTCTCTCCCATCCAGACACATCTCCCGTGGATCAGAAGCACATAGCCAGAGTCATTATTTCGATAAACTGTATGCCTGCCTGGTTGGATTTATAGTGGAGTAAGTCGACATTCTGCGATAAGAGTTAATGGGAAAGGTCGACGATTTAGGATGAGAGTTGGTAGAAATGGTCAACGATCTGGAACGAGAGTTGAGATGAAGGGTTAACGATTTATCCTACGATGTTGGAGTCCTATGTGGCCACTTAATAGACCTTCAGGATGAGGTCACAGTACTCTGAGGTGATAAAGTAGGCAGGTAATGGGTGACGAGGAGAGCGACGAAGAGAGAGGTTATCCAAAGTTGTGGACAGACGATGCATTAGAATCATTTTTGTTATTTGTGGAGCAGGAGTCGGTGGCTTTGATAAGGACGAAAGAAGTAGCGAATAAGGGAAGGACAAATGAGGTGGCGATCTCTGAGGCAAAGAAGGTAGCGAGCCTCGAACAGGTAGAGGAGGAGGAGATGGTGGTCTCTAGGGCAAAGGAAATGGCGAGCTTTGAGGAAGTGGCGATCCTCAAGGCGAAAGAGGAGAAGACGCCCACCATGACTGAGAATAAAAAGTGCGTTGTTGATGTGTCAAAGCAGGTGGTCAACAAGAGGTCGAGATTGTTATCACAGTACGTAGTTTTCTTCCTTTACAACTGAGGCGAAGAAGAAGAGGTTAATCGACTGGATGTACACAATCTTTTTAGGAGGTAGACTATTCCAAGTGGAAAGTGTTCGAAACGGAGTAGAGAAGAATTTTTCCCGATTAAGTATTGTAAGAATTTAGAAAAGTATGCTAATTCCTATATGCTTGTTTTAACATTTTCTCCGTTTATTTTTTCAGAGCTAGTCGCAGGATAGCTCGAAGGATGATCATTAACGCTTACAAGTGGTTACATGACATCACCACTTTGAGAACTTGATTTGCCGACGATATATGTGAAGTAGTTATGTTGTTATTTTTTATTTATACACAATTTATTAAATGAAATAACTCCTTTTTTATTGGTGTTTCTTGATGTAGTGCATTGGCCTTCCCATGGACTTGTTACGCCAGCGAGCTCAAAGAAATCCTAAATCATTTGACATTCCCGACCACGTTATATTGAACGCTGAGTTCGTATGTACAGTTACCATTAAGTATCAGCCACTCCAACTTATGGATAATGAGTATACGGTGCCCGAATATATGTTCAAGTGGATTATAGGGACCTTGTTGAGTGTCTGCGGAAAGCCAATGGAGGGTTGTATGCATATGAACGTCCCAATGATCGCTAATCATCGTTGCATTTCCGTGGAGATCGTTTTACCTAATGCGACTATCTATGTATACGATCCTGATCATTCATGTTTGACCTAGGGTCTGCTCGAGTAAAATATGAAATCGGTGGCTGTGATCGTTCCTTTGATAACTAGCCGAGCAAGGTTGACCGTGCAGGACATGCTGTCATCGTGCGGAACACGACGACGAGGAGACAGTTTATATTGTAAATGTTTGTAATTTTTTTAATCTTTAAAACTTAATTAGCTACATGGTATTGAACTAATACATTATTATTCAATTGCAAGGGCGATTACGGCGTGTTCGTCATAAAGTATATTAAATTTTTGAGTATAGTATAAAAGTTTAATAGAATTAGCCAATCATGGATACTAATTTGGAGGAATAAGTTAGCGTGTGATTTATACGAATTTAATTGTGATCCTTAAATATTGTCTATTGATTTGTTTTTTCAATTATGAAATAATTGTAAATATTGTAAAATTTATGTAAGCATTGTACATTGATTTCTTTTTAATTATGAAATAATTGTACATATTGCAAAATTTATGTAAACATTGTATATTTAGTTGTTTATTTAATTTTGAATATCATAAAATAAATGTAATTATTTTCATTTAATTGCGAGATCATTACACATCAGTCTAATTGTCATTTAGGAGAATCTAACTTGTACAATATTGACAAGTATGCTTTATTGCTCGACAACTGTCGTACCCACGCGATCGAGAAAACTTTTCGGTAGATGGTATTCTAGACGTATGTGGATGTCCAGGACTATGCAGTTCAACTTTTAGTAACAATAATATATTGAGTAGGAGAATATCATCGGGAACTTTTCACTTAGCTTCATTCAACAAAGGAAATATAGTTTCAGCATATTCTGCTCTCCAAGAATTAGCCTTATAATAAGGAGAGCATAATGTTCTCGCTGCAAAACCGTGATACATAGCTACCGCGATTGCATGCTCATATGAAAAACTATCCAACTGAAATCGACTACATGTACATGTCTTATAGTTAAGTCTACCATGTATACTGTATTACATGCACGTTTTACGGAGAAGCAGAAGTCATCTAGTGGTTTTACATTCAATTTTCTCGCATCCTCTACAGCTTGAAGAATTTATCGTTTTAAGTCGGGGGCTAACATACTTGTGCGACTCTGTGAATCTGCACATCAATCGTGAAATCACTGTTGTAGCTTGTTACGAATATTTTCAGTCATTCGAGAATTGGTAACTCTCAATCATTCTTGAACAATACACTGAGAGCCTCTACGTTATTTGACGTCATTATGTTATATCGATATCCTATATCTCAATAAAAAATATCAAGTTAGGATTAGTTTTCTCATGTTATGGCAACCTCTTGCCAATTTAGCATAACTCTCATCAGTCGAGCTCATTACATCCTCCAACAACCATTCTTTGGCTTTTCCAGGCCTTTTAATAGCTTATGACCCCTCCATACTCTCGACATGGACGTTGTTAATGATATTTGAAGGTTTGTAGATCATTCGTGGACCTTGATACTTGTGCATTATCTGTGACCAATAAACCACGCTCGAATTTGCTGTGATTGTTTTGAGAAATTCCCACTTTGCAAATGTATACTTGTGAACCACAAATAACTTATTCGTGTCCATTTTAGTCGCTTACAGGGAGTCCACTCGATCCAACCACTGAGCTCCCACACCGCTCATGTCTTTGACGAGATAAAGTAATCAAATCCTCATTTGTAAATTCATTTTCATTCTTGTTGTCGTGAACTACCGACGAAATTCCGTGCGTAATAGTGAGATTACAATGAGGAATAACTGTTTCGGGAATAACCATATTATCCTCGCAAACTATCTCCATTGTGTCCCAAAAACCATTGACATTGTCATTCGCTCCATTTGAATCTTCGTGTTTACTTTTGATGACATCCTTCTTCAATAAAGTAATACAAAGAGGAGTTGTGTGCATTTTGTTCAATTCAAATAGATAATTCACTTTCGCATAAAAAGCAAGCAAGTAACCTTCATAGGTGGAATCAGAATAGATGAATGCTTGTTGAATAGAAATATCAGTTGCATATCACACTAAGAGGAATCGACATTCAGTTTATTTTGCAAGTCATGGTACATTCCTGCGTACGATGTACTCTTTGTTATGGAAATTGGAATACTACCAAGTATGTCACTCGTCCATTTCCACATTCATTATCCTTTTCATTTAATTCGAAATTACCAAAGTAACAAATCGAGACTATAACCATATCTGTATGACAAAACAGAGTTTTTAATTATAAGAAAAAATAGTCAGAAATTCAGCTGAACCATAGTGGCAACATAAATTTATGAAAAAAATTATAGCTGGCTGTATCAGACTGTAACGATTGGCTGTGTTGTGCTCTGGCCTAAAAAAATTCATTACGCAAATGATTTTTTATTCATGCTTAAAAAATTCTATATCTATTAAAATATTTATCTACATTTTAATCTATATCGAAATAAGATTTATCGATTAAAAATGTATATTAATTTAACGAAAACGAAATAAAAATACGTAAATATAATTACTGATTCGAAATGATTGATATAAAAAATATTTTCCTCTTCAGCATTTGAAAAATTCTCAGATGTTGAAGTTGAAGAAGATGGAAGATGAGAAAGTTTTTATCAGTGTTGGAATAAACAGATAAGAAAATCATCTGATTTCAAAAATTTATGTGAAAAGAAATTTTCACTTGTTAACTAAAAATGATAGTATTATCTTTCAAACATGGCATCTTTGTCTTTTATTATCCAAAAGGCCATTGTACAAACATTCAATTATTAAAAAGTAAAGGTGAAAATTGAATAGTTTGATCGAACCTTTTTTAAAAGTACTCACACGTACACCTGTATTCTCCCCCACCTATCGCGGGGCCAACTGCCCTTGGCACATACAATTACGTGAAGCACAGTTAATGTAAATTTTAAATGCCTCACAATTTTGCTTTCTACTAAAAAATCATGTGCACGTTAGAGTTAAAGACGAAAATTGGTGAACTAATTCATGAAAATAAGATAGTAACGAAAAAATTAAATGGAAAATTAAGGACAAGACAAGAACGAAAAAATGGTTGTACTTTGAAGGTATAATATTTCATTTATAATTATATTTTCTTAAACGATTCTCACGTATCATCTAACTTTAAAAGTTCTCCAAGTGTCATTAAACACTTTCGAGTTACCATCAAACTTTTCAAGTTATTCAAGTCGTCACTAATTTACTAAAATGTTATTTTATTTATCATTTTAAAGTTTTCTAGTCCGTTAACTTTAAAATGATGAGGGATAAAACCACGAATGAAATAAAATCTTAATAAGTTGAATGATGATTTTAGACTGTTGAAAATTTAACATTACTTAAAAATGTTTGAGAAAGTTCAATAATAACTCAAAATTTTTTTAACGCAACTTTGAGATATCCATATCCATAATATATTAAAATATTACATGAAGGGAGAATTCATTTTTTGGAGATAAAAATATTGCTATTTTATTTTATTATTATTATTTTTTGATATTTTTAGGCGTCCATCTTATAGTGACTAAATTCTGGAGTCTACACTTTGACCCCTCAAATTGCAGATAGGTTAAATCGCAGGTTGTGTCCCAAACTGATCAATGTTCAAGAGCCCCCACTGATCCGTCAAAGTGCCAAACAAGTCGTTTTTCTATTTTTGCACCTTATCTTCCAGTAGAGTTCCTGCCTCCAGGAGAATATCTGCCTTTCAAGAATCGAACCCACGATCTCTAAACTGTCAACCTTGAAGCGTTCTCATCTTTACTAGTTGGGATGTGCCTGGCGGTTAAAAATATTGCTATTTGTTCCAAGGAAAAAGTGACGATTTAAAATTAACGAACCTAATTAGATGGACGTGGCCCAGTCAATAGGGGGACAATTCCCCAACATCCCTCCGGCACCCTTTCCCCTTCCTGTACTTCGTCCCATTTCTCAGCCAGTCCCAAGGTTCGTCCGTATATAAAACTTGACGTAAATCAAACTAGGAAGCAAATGAATGAACAACAACGATCGATCCTTCTCCACTCCGCTTCTTGCTTCCCCCTACCACCAGGTACAACAATATATTACAGTATTACTTTTCCCTTTCAAATCTGATTGAATCACTCCCAGAAGTCTAAATTATTCGTTGATTTTGGGTAGAAGCAGTTTGAAATTAGTTCTTGATTTTCTATGTTCTGCATTTTGATTTAGGGGTGAAGCTGTCTTATGGTACCGCGGGGTTCCGGGCCGATGCGTCGCTGCTTGAGTCGACGGTGTTCCGAGTAGGGATATTGGCGGCATTGAGGTCTGTACAGACTCGGTCAGTTGTTGGCCTCATGATCACGGCCTCCCATAACCAGGCTTCGGATAATGGCGTTAAAGTGGCAGACCCCTCGGGCGGAATGCTCTCGCAACACTGGGAACCCTTTGCTGACACCCTTTCCAATGCAGGGGATCCCAATACCCTTCTCCAGGTATACATACTTCAGCACTAATGAAGTTGTGTTTCCTAAAAGGTTGCATTTTTAGTTATTTGCTATCTTATATGTTTTTAGAAATACTTGTTTTAACACTTGCAGTGTGAGAAAAAAATTGGCGAAAGATAGGAGGAGATCTGTACTTATGCACAAATGGAAAAAAAAATGTTTGGCTTTCATTCCCTTTGTGCATAATTTGTGAATATAGCTTATGATAGTCACGGTAGTAAAGATAATTTCTCTTGATGGGATTTTAAGCTAATTTTTAGTTACTCATTTATAGTAAATACTATTTTACATATACACAAAGTCTTGTAAAGTCAAACTTATGTTTGACTCTTAGTAATATAGATAGAATTGGGAAATGTGGTGGGCCTTTCGTCAGCTCTCTCTGAAGTGAGTCGTGGGGTAAGTTGAGCCTTGATTTTCGCATGTGAGCCAGTTGCAAGGCTAGCTATTTGGTTCGCGTAGCTCAGCTAGGGCCTTTAAATGACTTTTTCAGCCTATAGGCTGATTTTTGAAGCCATAGGTGCATGACATGAAGTGCCAGGTGCTATCATGTCGAATTCAGGCAGTTGAATTTCAAATTTTTGATTTTTTGTTTTTTCAATTAAAAAAAAAAAAAAAAAGGCTAGTGGTTTGGCTCTTGGTGGGCACTTTGCCCAGTGAGCCCCCCCATAGTGAGCATGGGCCAGCTCGGCTTGGCATATTTACATCCCTTATATAGATAAGTATCTTAAAGGTATCCATTACTGATCGAGATGTCTTTGAGCCATGTTTATATATTGGCAATATTTTATAGTTAAATATGTTTTCACACACGCGTGTAGGCCTGTTGGTATTCGACATGTCTGACATGGCACAATATATGTTCACATTTATGGTTTGGAACACCATTAGGATGGAACACCATTAGGACATTTTGAACATGAATGAAGTTTCATTTATGATGATTGATTCTGGTGAATTTCATTTTTTGAGAGAATTTTATTGGCCAGTAAATTTTGCTTCACAATAAGAAGTTTTTGACTATTGAAACAGTTGATAGATGATTTTGCGAAGAAGGAAAAGATCCCACTTGAAGGAGCCTCTGAGGGAGAGGTACTTTTGGGAAGGGACACTAGGCCCAGTGGTGAATTTCTTGCTGAGGCTGCGAAACAAGTATGGGTACCCTTAACTTCTGCCATTGCCTTATCTATGTGTTTAGTATCATAATGTTAATTCATAGGAATTGTCTGATATGAGTATTGAGTCTATCTGGAGCTAAAAGTTTTGCGTCTTCAAAGCATGGAGCTATTTGAAAGTGCTCTCTCTTACACACTTATATCCTGGATGCAATTTTCTTGCACTTATAATAATCCTTCAAGAGAAGCAATCTCATGTCATAAGATTCATCTTAAAATTAGTGCCTGTAGTCATCTGACATGGGACCTGCAAGTGCCAGAGATTTATTTGTAGTTTTGTAGATAAGAATAATCCTTTTCTTTTCTCTCTCTCTCTCGCTCTATCTCCTCTATCTCCTCTCTCTCTCTCTCTCTCTATATATATATATATATATGTATGTATATTTATTATTATTATTATTTTTAAATAAATTAGGTTCTTGTCTTTGTTGTGTAAAATGAATGATGTACTTATGCTGGTTAACACTTCAAGGGAATAACTTCGATTATGGGAGTCAATGCCACTGATATGGGAGTCATGACAACCCCTCAACTGCATTGGATGGTTCGTTCTAGAAACAAAGGCATGGAAGCATCTGAAAACAATTACTATGACCAGCTTTCAACTTCTTTCAGGTTAGTGAGTATCAGGTTTAAAGAAGTCTCATTTTTCAAGTTACATGGCCTACTAGATAAAATTGTTTACAAATATGCATTTGGATGTTTATATAATTGGCCAGGTGCTTGATGGAATATATTCCCAAAGGAAACAGAAATTTCAATGTGAATGACAAAGTAATTGTTGATGGAGCAGATGGTGTGGGTGGAGAAAAGCTAGAAATTTTGAAGAAATTGTTGAGTGATTTGAGCATCGATGTTCGTAATCGTGGTGATGGTGTACTCAATGAGGGTGTTGGTGCCGACTTTGTGCAAAAGGAAAAGATTATTCCACGCGGTTTTGGCCCTGCTGATGTTGGGTTTAGGTGAGATTCCTGCCGATTCTTTTTTTCCCCCCTTCTTTTTGACAAGTCTGTCTTCCTATTGATTCTTGATTTCAAATTAAATTCGTGGACCTATTGTTTTTGAGGTACACCTATTTGTGTAAACTAAATGTGACTGCATTCCCATTCACACATCTGTTGTAGATTCGAATTGGTCATATATCAGTTCTTGTCCTCCAAAGATAGAGAAGGGGTCTGTGCCCCATTGTCTGCCAATTAATACATTCAATGTGATACTTCATGAAAGAAAGTACAATTCTGTTTTTTTGTGCCATTTGCATGCTTAAGTAGGACTAACTGGCTCTTTGATACTTATATATTTTTCTCTTGTTAACATGTCAGAATATCTTGTTTGTCCCTTATAAATGAGAATCAGCTCCCACTACATTAAATTATGTGTGCGTGGACCTGTACAAGTATTGCTAATTGGTCTATATAATTTTCATTTCCTTTATTTACTGCTGCTGATACTACTTTACACACTGCATTTAGTTTTGAAGTTATTGAAGAATGTTCTTTTAATTTTGGTTTTTCTGAGACAACAGAAAAATTTGAAGCTGGCATATGCGATCCTTAAAGTCTACATATGTGATCTTTTTGTATCTTTGAAATTTTCTGTTTGGCGATCATTCTATTTCCCTGTAGTAGACGGAAACGGGATCTAACTACTGCGATGGTTCTAGTATTTCAGGTGTGCTAGTTTGGATGGAGATGCTGATCGACTTGTATATTTTTCTATTGAATTAAATAGCAACAAAATTGTTTAATTTGTTTTGTTTTTACTATAATGTTTTTTGAAAATTGTTTTAAAATATATTTTTTTTATATGATAAATATAATTTTTTGTTCAATTTAAATTTTTTTAATTCTTTTCTTTTTATTTTAATTTTAATTTTTTCAATTTTAAATAAAAAACTTTATGATAATTTTTTTTTGGTGTCCGTAGTTCATTTTTTTTTTAATAAAGATCGATGTTAAATGAATCTACATCTTGCATATAGTAGTTACAATTCAGTTTCCTTAATTTTCTGAGATTATGCTTTATTTCATTATCTATTGTTTAATGTTTTAACATTTGAATTTTTATAGGATGGAATACCATCTAAATGAGAAGTTGAGATCGATGTCGTAGAAAGTTACTTAGAATAGTAGTTTTGACAGTTTCACTACACTGCTAGAGCTGTTGGATGATCAGCACGAGAATATTTTACATCAATCTTTGCTCTAGCCCCTATATCAATTGAGGAAAATACAGTATTTCGAGTAGATCATCGATGCACTACTATGTCAGCTACTCAGGTCGGTCAACGATGATAGGTTACACGACGCTTATTTCTAGAGACAGGGGACGATGCTTTTATCGTAACTAATTGGCACAATTAGGGAGTGCGATTAGACGTTAGACAGGCTAAAGTTAGGACCGGTCTACATCTTCTAGAGCGTTGTGCGGTCTCATTACAAGAAGACTGTAATCGACCTTTTTCATCTGGAGATCATCGACGATATCGATACCTTCAACAACTATCCATAGGGTTGGAGGTGTTTTAAGGACATCTTACATGTCTTCACCCAGATCACACTCGAAACCCAAGAGGTCCATGCAATAGTACGATACTTTTAGATTGTCCCTAACAGTGCAAGTAAATGTTTAACGTAATCAACCTTATAATATTTTTTTTATACTAAATTTATATATAATGATTGCATCTGTTGCAGATCTGAGCATATGAGACTATCCTCATGGGGTACCGTTTTGCAAGGTGACGGGAAATATGCTGCCTCCGGATGCATCATTGACGAGCATTCCAAACGGACGGATGTCCATCTGGCAAATAGTTATTGACTCTCCTCGATGACTCTCATGTGAGTATTATACATTTGTGATTTATATTTTACGTAGTTTAAAAATCTCATTACATGATGATTAACAAGTTGAAATGTCAATATATCAGCTTGAAGTTTTAACTGATTTGATGCCATCAATGGAAAAGGAGGGTCAAGGTCTTGTATATGAATTAGCCCTTCCGCATACTCAAGATGGCCATTTGTCCGATCATATTTGTGTAAGAGCGCGGTTTCAGTTGATCGACGATCACCTCTATCGAGGGCATCTGCTTCTCTCCCATCCAGACACATCTCCCGTGGATCAGAAGCACATAGCCAGAGTCATTATTTCGATAAACTGTATGCCTGCCTGGTTGGATTTATAGTGGAGTAAGTCGACATTCTGCGATAAGAGTTAATGGGAAAGGTCGACGATTTAGGATGAGAGTTGGTAGAAATGGTCAACGATCTGGAACGAGAGTTGAGATGAAGGGTTAACGATTTATCCTACGATGTTGGAGTCCTATGTGGCCACTTAATAGACCTTCAGGATGAGGTCACAGTACTCTGAGGTGATAAAGTAGGCAGGTAATGGGTGACGAGGAGAGTGACGAAGAGAGAGGTTATCCAAAGTTGTGGACAGACGATGCATTAGAATCATTTTTGTTATTTGTGGAGCAGGAGTCGGTGGCTTTGATAAGGACGAAAGAAGTAGCGAATAAGGGAAGGACAAATGAGGTGGCGATCTCTGAGGCAAAGAAGGTAGCGAGCCTCGAACAGGTAGAGGAGGAGGAGATGGTGGTCTCTAGGGCAAAGGAAATGGCGAGCTTTGAGGAAGTGGCGATCCTCAAGGCGAAAGAGGAGAAGACGCCCACCATGACTGAGAATAAAAAGTGCGTTGTTGACGTGCCAAAGCAGGTGGTCAACAAGAGGTCGAGATTGTTATCACAGTACGTAGTTTTCTTCCTTTACAACTGAGGCGAAGAAGAAGAGGTTAATCGACTGGATGTACACAATCTTTTTAGGAGGTAGACTATTCCAAGTGGAAAGTGTTCGAAACGGAGTAGAGAAGAATTTTTCCCGATTAAGTATTGTAAGAATTTAGAAAAGTATGCTAATTCCTATATGCTTGTTTTAACATTTTCTCCGTTTATTTTTTCAGAGCTAGTCGCAGGATAGCTCGAAGGATGATCATTAACGCTTACAAGTGGTTACATGACATCACCACTTTGAGAACTTGATTTGCCGACGATATATGTGAAGTAGTTATATTGTTATTTTTTATTTATACACAATTTATTAAATGAAATAACTCCTTTTTTATTGGTGTTTCTTGATGTAGTGCATTGGCCTTCCCATGGACTTGTTACGCCAGTGAGCTCAAAGAAATCCTAAATCATTTGACATTCCCGACCACGTTATATTGAACGCTGAGTTCGTATGTACAGTTACCATTAAGTATCAGCCACTCCAACTTATGGATAATGAGTATACGGTGCCCGAATATATGTTCAAGTGGATTATAGGGACCTTGTTGAGTGTCTGCGGAAAGCCAATGGAGGGTTGTATGCATATGAACGTCCCAATGATCGCTAATCATCGTTGCATTTCCGTGGAGATCGTTTTACCTAATGCGACTATCTATGTATACGATCCTGATCATTCATGTTTGACCTAGGGTCTGCTCGAGTAAAATATGAAATCGGTGGCTGTGATCGTTCCTTTGATAACTAGCCGAGCAAGGTTGACCGTGCAGGACATGCTGTCATCGTGCGGAACACGACGACGAGGAGACAGTTTATATTGTAAATGTTTGTAATTTTTTTAATCTTTAAAACTTAATTAGCTACATGGTATTGAACTAATACATTATTATTCAATTGCAAGGGCGATTACGGCGTGTTCGTCATAAAGTATATTAAATTTTTGAGTATAGTATAAAAGTTTAATAGAATTAGCCAATCATGGATACTAATTTGGAGGAATAAGTTAGCGTGTGATTTATACGAATTTAATTGTGATCCTTAAATATTGTCTATTGATTTGTTTTTTCAATTATGAAATAATTGTAAATATTGTAAAATTTATGTAAGCATTGTACATTGATTTCTTTTTAATTATGAAATAATTGTACATATTGCAAAATTTATGTAAACATTGTATATTTAGTTGTTTATTTAATTTTGAATATCATAAAATAAATGTAATTATTTTCATTTAATTGCGAGATCATTACACATCAGTCTAATTGTCATTTAGGAGAATCTAACTTGTAC
Source organism: Olea europaea var. sylvestris (assembly GCF_002742605.1). Classification (NCBI taxonomy): domain Eukaryota; kingdom Viridiplantae; phylum Streptophyta; class Magnoliopsida; order Lamiales; family Oleaceae; genus Olea; species Olea europaea. Next base: position 25,410,790 of record NC_036242.1, on the reverse strand, counting down.
AATATTGACAAGTATGCTTTATTGCTCGACAACTGTCGTACCCACGCGATCGAGAAAACTTTTCGGTAGATGGTATTCTAGACGTATGTGGATGTCCAGGACTATGCAGTTCAACTTTTAGTAACAATAATATATTGAGTAGGAGAATATCATCGGGAACTTTTCACTTAGCTTCATTCAACAAAGGAAATATAGTTTCAGCATATTCTGCTCTCCAAGAATTAGCCTTATAATAAGGAGAGCATAATGTTCTCGCTGCAAAACCGTGATACATAGCTACCGCGATTGCATGCTCATATGAAAAATTATCCAATTGAAATCGACTACATGTACATGTCTTATAGTTAAGTCTACCATGTATACTGTATTACATGCACGTTTTACGGAGAAGCAGAAGTCATCTAGTGGTTTTACATTCAATTTTCTTGCATCCTCTACAGCTTGAAGAATTTATCGTTTTAAGTCGGGGGCTAACATACTTGTGCGACTCTGTGAATCTGCACATCAATCGTAAAATCACTGTTGTAGCTTGTTACGAATATTTTCAGTCATTCGAGAATTGGTAACTTTCAATCATTCTTGAACAATACACTGAGAGCCTCTACGTTATTTGACGTCATTATGTTATATCGATATCCTATATCTCAATAAAAAATATCAAGTTAGGATTAGTTTTCTCATGTTATGGCAACCTCTTGCCAATTTAGCATAACTCTCATCAGTCGAGCTCATTACATCCTCCAACAACCATTCTTTGGCTTTTCCAGGCCTTTTAATAGCTTATGACCCCTCCATACTCTCGACATGGACGTTGTTAATGATGTTTGAAGGTTTGTAGATCATTCGTGGACCTTGATACTTGTGCATTATCTGTTGACCAATAAACCACGCTCGAATTTGCTGTGATTGTTTTGAGAAATTCCCACTTTGCAAATGTATACTTGTGAACCACAAATAACTTATTTGTGTCCATTTTAGTCGCTTACAGGGAGTCCACTCGATCCAACCACTGAGCTCCCACACCGCTCATGTCTTTGACGAGATAAAGTAGTCAAATCCTCATTTGTAAATTCATTTTCATTCTTGTTGTCGTGAACTACCGACGAAATTCCGTGCGTAATAGTGAGATTACAATGAGGAGTAACTGTTTCGGGAATAACCATATTATCCTCGCAAACTATCTCCATTGTGTCCCAAAAACCATTGACATTGTCATTAGCTCCATTTGAATCTTCGTGTTTACTTTTGATGACATCCTTCTTCAATAAAGTAATACAAAGAGGAGTTGTGTGCATTTTGTTCAATTCAAATAGATAATTCACTTTCGCATAAAAAGCAAGCAAGTAACCTTCATAGGTGGAATCAGAATAGATGAATGCTTGTTGAATAGAAATATCAGTTGCATATCACACTAAGAGGAATCGACATTCAGTTTATTTTGCAAGTCATGGTACATTCCTGCGTACGATGTACTCTTTGTTATGGAAATTGGAATACTACCAAGTATGTCACTCGTCCATTTCCACATTCATTATCCTTTTCATTTAATTCGAAATTACAAAAGTAACAAATCGAGACTATAACCGTATCTGTATGACAAAACAGAGTTTTTAATTATAAGAAAAAATAGTCAGAAATTCAGCTGAACCATAGTGGCAACATAAATTTATGAAAAAAATTATAGCCGGCTGTATCAGACTGTAACGATTGGCTGTGTTGTGCTCTGGCCTAAAAAAATTCATTATGCAAATGATTTTTTATTCATGCTTAAAAAATTCTATATCTATTAAAATATTTATCTACATTTTAATCTATATCGAAATAAGATTTATCGATTAAAAATGTATATTAATTTAACGAAAACGAAATAAAAATACGTAAATATAATTACTGATTCGAAATGATTGATATAAAAAATATTTTCCTCTTCAGCATTTGAAAAATTCTCAGATGTTGAAGTTGAAGAAGATGGAAGATGAGAAAGTTTTTATCAGTGTTGGAATAAACAGATAAGAAAATCAGCTGATTTCAAAAATTTATGTGAAAAGAAATTTTCACTTGTTAACTAAAAATGATAGTATTATCTTTCAAACATGGCATCTTTGTCTTTTATTATTCAAAAGGCCATTGTACAAACATTCAATTATTAAAAAGTAAAGGTGAAAATTGAATAGTTTGATCGAACCTTTTTTAAAAGTACTCACACGTACACCTGTATTCTCCCCCACCTATCGCGGGGCCAACTGCCCTTGGCACATACAATTACGTGAAGCACAGTTAATGTAAATTTTAAATGCCTCACAATTTTGCTTTCTACTAAAAAATCATGTGCACGTTAGAGTTAAAGACGAAAATTGGTGAACTAATTCATGAAAATAAGATAGTAACGAAAAAATTAAATGGAAAATTAAGGACAAGACAAGAACGAAAAAATGGTTGTACTTTGAAGGTATAATATTTCATTTATAATTATATTTTCTTAAATGATTCTCACGTATCATCTAACTTTAAAAGTTCTCCAAGTGTCATTAAACACTTTCGAGTTACCATCAAACTTTTCAAGTTATTCAAGTAGTCACTAATTTACTAAAATGTTATTTTATTTATCATTTTAAAGTTTTCTAGTCCGTTAACTTTAAAATGATGAGGGACAAAACCACGAATGAAATAAAATCTTAATAAGTTGAATGATGATTTTAGACTGTTGAAAATTTAACATTACTTAAAAATGTTTGAGAAAGTTCAATAATAACTCAAAATTTTTTTAACGCAACTTTGAGATATCCATAATATATTAAAATATTACATGAAGGGAGAATTCATTTTTTGGAGATAAAAATATTGCTATTTTATTTTATTATTATTATTTTTTGATATCTAGGCGTCCATCTTATAGTGACTAAATTCTGGAGTCTACACTTTGACCCCTCAAATTGCAGATAGGTTAAATCGCAGGTTGTGCCCCAAACTGATCAATGTTCAAGAGCCCCCCACTAATCCGTCAAAGTGCCAAATAAGTCGTTTTTCTATCTTTGCACCTTATCTTCCAGTAGAGTTCCTGCCTCCAGGAGAATATCTGCCTTTCAAGAATCGAACCCACGATCTCTAAACTGTCAGCCTTGAAGCATTCTCATCTTTACCAGTTGGAATGTGCCTGGCGGTTAAAAATATTGCTATTTGTTCCAAGGAAAAAGTGACGATTTAAAATTAACGAACCTAATTAGATGGACGTGGCCCAGTCAATAGGGGGACAATTCCCCAACATCCCTCCGGCACCCTTTTCCCCTTCCTGTACTTCGTCCCATTTCTCAGCCAGTCCCAAGGTTCGTCCGTATATAAAACTTGACGTAAATCAAACTAGGAAGCAAATGAATGAACAACAACGATCGATCCTTCTCCACTCCGCTTCTTGCTTCCCCCTACCACCAGGTACAACAATATATTACAGTATTACTTTTCCCTTTCAAATCTGATTGAATCACTCCCAGAAGTCTAAATTATTCGTTGATTTTGGGTAGAAGCAGTTTGAAATTAGTTCTTGATTTTCTATGTTCTGCATTTTGATTTAGGGGTGAAGCTGTCTTATGGTACCGCGGGGTTCCGGGCCGATGCGTCGCTGCTTGAGTCGACGGTGTTCCGAGTAGGGATATTGGCGGCATTGAGGTCTGTACAGACTCGGTCAGTTGTTGGCCTCATGATCACGGCCTCCCATAACCAGGCTTCGGATAATGGCGTTAAAGTGGCAGACCCCTCGGGCGGAATGCTCTCGCAACACTGGGAACCCTTTGCTGACACCCTTTCCAATGCAGGGGATCCCAATACCCTTCTCCAGGTATACATACTTCAGCACTAATGAAGTTGAGTTTCCTAAAAGGTTGCATTTTTAGTTATTTGCTATCTTATATGTTTTTAGAAATACTTGTTTTAACTCTTGCAGTGTGAGAAAAAAATTGGCGAAAGATAGGAGGAGATCTGTACTTATGCACAAATGGAAAAAAAAATGTTTGGCTTTCATTCCCTTTGTGCATAATTTGTGAATATAGCTTATGATAGTCACGGTAGTAAAGATAATTTCTCTTGATGGGATTTTAAGCTAATTTTTAGTTACTCATTTATAGTAAATACTATTTTACATATACACAAAGTCTTGTAAAGTCAAACTTATGTTTGACTCTTAGTAATATAGATAGAATTGGGAAATGTGGTGGGCCTTTCGTCAGCTCTCTCTGAAGTGAGTCGTGGGGTAAGTTGAGCCTTGATTTTCGCATGTGAGCCAGTTGCAAGGCTAGCTATTTGGTTCGCGTAGCTCAGCTAGGGCCTTTAAATGACTTTTTCAGCCTATAGGCTGATTTTTGAAGCCATAGGTGCATGACATGAAGTGCCAGGTGCTATCATGTCGAATTCAGGCAGTTGAATTTCAAATTTTTGATTTTTTGTTTTTTCAATTAAAAAAAAAAAAAAAAAGGCTAGTGGTTTGGCTCTTGGTGGGCACTTTGCCCAGTGAGCCCCCCCATAGTGAGCATGGGCCAGCTCGGCTTGGCATATTTACATCCCTTATATAGATAAGTATCTTAAAGGTATCCATTACTGATCGAGATGTCTTTGAGCCATGTTTATATATTGGCAATATTTTATAGTTAAATATGTTTTCACACACGCGTGTAGGCCTGTTGGTATTCGACATGTCTGACATGGCACAATATATGTTCACATTTATGGTTTGGAACACCATTAGGATGGAACACCATTAGGACATTTTGAACATGAATGAAGTTTCATTTATGATGATTGATTCTGGTGAATTTCATTTTTTGAGAGAATTTTATTGGCCAGTAAATTTTGCTTCACAATAAGAAGTTTTTGACTATTGAAACAGTTGATAGATGATTTTGCGAAGAAGGAAAAGATCCCACTTGAAGGAGCCTCTGAGGGAGAGGTACTTTTGGGAAGGGACACTAGGCCCAGTGGTGAATTTCTTGCTGAGGCTGCGAAACAAGTATGGGTACCCTTAACTTCTGCCATTGCCTTATCTATGTGTTTAGTATCATAATGTTAATTCATAGGAATTGTCTGATATGAGTATTGAGTCTATCTGGAGCTAAAAGTTTTGCGTCTTCAAAGCATGGAGCTATTTGAAAGTGCTCTCTCTTACACACTTATATCCTGGATGCAATTTTCTTGCACTTATAATAATCCTTCAAGAGAAGCAATCTCATGTCATAAGATTCATCTTAAAATTAGTGCCTGTAGTCATCTGACATGGGACCTGCAAGTGCCAGAGATTTATTTGTAGTTTTGTAGATAAGAATAATCCTTTTCTTTTCTCTCTCTCTCTCGCTCTATCTCCTCTATCTCCTCTCTCTCTCTCTCTCTATATATATATATATATATATATATGTATGTATATTTATTATTATTATTATTTTTAAATAAATTAGGTTCTTGTCTTTGTTGTGTAAAATGAATGATGTACTTATGCTGGTTAACACTTCAAGGGAATAACTTCGATTATGGGAGTCAATGCCACTGATATGGGAGTCATGACAACCCCTCAACTGCATTGGATGGTTCGTTCTAGAAACAAAGGCATGGAAGCATCTGAAAACAATTACTATGACCAGCTTTCAACTTCTTTCAGGTTAGTGAGTATCAGGTTTAAAGAAGTCTCATTTTTCAAGTTACATGGCCTACTAGATAAAATTGTTTACAAATATGCATTTGGATGTTTATATAATTGGCCAGGTGCTTGATGGAATATATTCCCAAAGGAAACAGAAATTTCAATGTGAATGACAAAGTAATTGTTGATGGAGCAGATGGTGTGGGTGGAGAAAAGCTAGAAATTTTGAAGAAATTGTTGAGTGATTTGAGCATCGATGTTCGTAATCGTGGTGATGGTGTACTCAATGAGGGTGTTGGTGCCGACTTTGTGCAAAAGGAAAAGATTATTCCACGCAGTTTTGGCCCTGCTGATGTTGGGTTTAGGTGAGATTCCTGCCGATTCTTTTTTTCCCCCTTCTTTTTGACAAGTCTGTCTTCCTATTGATTCTTGATTTCAAATTAAATTCGTGGACCTATTGTTTTTGAGGTACACCTATTTGTGTAAACTAAATGTGACTGCATTCCCATTCACACATCTGTTGTAGATTCGAATTGGTCATATATCAGTTCTTGTCCTCCAAAGATAGAGAAGGGGTCTGTGCCCCATTGTCTGCCAATTAATACATTCAATGTGATACTTCATGAAAGAAAGTACAATTCTGTTTTTTTGTGCCATTTGCATGCTTAAGTAGGACTAACTGGCTCTTTGATACTTATATATTTTTCTCTTGTTAACATGTCAGAATATCTTGTTTGTCCCTTATAAATGAGAATCAGCTCCCACTACATTAAATTATGTGTGCGTGGACCTGTACAAGTATTGCTAATTGGTCTATATAATTTTCATTTCCTTTATTTACTGCTGCTGATACTACTTTACACACTGCATTTAGTTTTGAAGTTATTGAAGAATGTTCTTTTAATTTTGGTTTTTCTGAGACAACAGAAAAATTTGAAGCTGGCATATGCGATCCTTAAAGTCTACATATGTGATCTTTTTGTATCTTTGAAATTTTCTGTTTGGCGATCATTCTATTTCCCTGTAGTAGACGGAAACGGGATCTAACTACTGCGATGGTTCTAGTATTTCAGGTGTGCTAGTTTGGATGGAGATGCTGATCGACTTGTATATTTTTCTATTGAATTAAATAGCAACAAAATTGTCCTTGTCGACGGGGACAAGATATTGTCTTTGTTTGCTTTATTTATCAAGGAACAATTAAATATTCTCACTGGAGAAGATGGAAAAGTAAATGAGTCTTATCAAGCTCGTCTTGGTGTGGTGCAGACAGCTTATGCTAATGGTGCATCCACTTATTACCTAAAGCAGTTGGGCCTGGAAGTTGTGTTTACTCCAACAGGAGTCAAATACCTGCATGAAAAAGCTTCTGAGTATGATATTGGTATCTATTTTGAGGCAAATGGACATGGAACGATCCTGTTTTCAGAAAGTTTCTTGTGCTGGTTAGAGGGTCGAAACAATGAGCTGACGTCAACGTCAAAATGTAAACTGGATCCACTTCTTATATTTTATTATGATGATCTTGCTTGCAATAGAACTCATTTTATTGGCTGATTGCTCCAGGTTCAGAACAACAAGAGGCTGCCTTGAGACTATTAGCTGTCAGTAAGTTAATCAATCAGGCTGTGGGAGATTCATTTAGTGGGTTGCTTCTAGTGGAGGCTATCTTAAAACATATGGGATGGTCCATGTTCAAATGGAATGAGCTTTACCACGATTTACCCAGCAGACAACTTAAGGTCAGGCTGTGGTTTGCTAACAGTTTTTTATATGGTGTAGGTAGACAGTATCTAAATAGTTATCACAAGTTTCTTAGAGACTACTTGTACTTTTATTTTTGTAAAAAAATGGAAATGTTACTCGATATCACTGACAATGATTATACAACCAAGTTTCCAAAGTGCCTGTGTGGCATTTAGAATGTTTTCTTATATTCTAACATTTTTGCTCATACACTTGCTTAAAATTTATGGTTCTACCATTGATATCTGCTGGAATGAATTTGTGCAGCTGGTGTCTAGTCACATGAACTGCCTGCCTTGAGGTGAAACCTTTATCGTTCCAAATAAGTTTAGTGTTTCCTTTATAATCTCCTAGGTAGACTAAAGCTCTTTATTTGACTAAATCTTTCCAATAGCATTTTCAAGCCACTTTATCTCTGGGTACATTGGTGAGTATATTGAGGGCCACTGTTGAATAGTCGTTTTTAAGGTTAGTGTGGAAAGTAATGCAGGTGCAGCTGAAGATAATTTACTGAAGGAATATGTCAACAATGTTTGCACAATATAAATGAGGAGGGGACAGAAAGCTAAAAAGTTGAGAAGTTAAAAGAGTAAAACCAAAGATGGGCTCGCGCAGACGCGCGTGCACACAAACAGAAAATATAAATGAAACCTGTCAGTTCTAAGCCTTCTAGAATCTTGTTTTGAAGCAACAAGTGATGAAGGAACCTTGTTGAAATTTTATGGCGGTGATTGCAATGTGATCTTTTATTGTAAAGTTGATTATTGGATTTGAGAAATAAATTGTGATCTTTATGAAACAATAAATTTTGTTTGAACTTCTCAATGCTTTAGTATTATGAACTTGGCTTAATAATATTGTAATTTGAATGTGGTAACATATTTCTGATAGAAAAAATTGTCTATTGACTTTCATAAACCTTGAAAAAACTGTAACTCCATTTATTTTGCTTTCTTACAACATAACCTCCTGGTTATCACGCTGTTGAGAAGTTATCTCTTTACATCACTCTATCTTCAGGTAAAGGTCGTTGACAGAACTGCAGTGATTACTGCAAATGCAGAAACTGTGGTCGTGAGGCCCATTGGTATACAAGAAGCCATTAATGCTGAAACAGGTAAGTTCATTCAGTGCTATACAACAACCTGCCTTGCTTACTCTGTCCATGGAACCCGATACATTCTTTAGTTTTGTGAATTATTTTCGGTCTTAATCAATTCAATTTATAAAGGCAAGAAGCACTTCATCCATGTGACAATAAGTTATGAATTCAGATGATTTAGAAGTCCTGTTGCACGTCTCTAGCGTGTGAATCTTTTCAGGAAGCACTCAAGCCAACGCTCTCTCTGCTAGGCTAGTTTAATGTTTATTAATGTTTTAATTTTTTTTTTTTTTATGCATACATGGTACAAACGAATGCACAACCGGTCTGGCTTATATTCTGGTTTATTCACAGACAAAATCTGTGCTTTGATTTCAGTTATGTTACTGTTCTGGTCTTCAAAAAGGACTAGCCATTGGACTGGACCTATAATTTGATCCAAAAACTATATAGTGTAAAATTTGAACTTTAGACTTGAAACATCTTCTAGATTCCTACAAGTTCAGTTTTGAGCTTCTTTGTTTTACACTATAATCTCCTGACAAATTATGAGTCAAAGTCAAATTTTAATTTAACTACATATAGTTTGACTTTAACTACGTATTTTGTAGGAGCCACAACTACAACCCACTTATCTATCACTCATTACTAGCAATTTATATTTTCAGCATCTTATAGTTTTCCCAAAGTAGCATTTAGACTTTCATGGGAAGTTTTTCAAGATGATAAAGGGGTAAGTTACTGAGACTTTTTCCTCCGAAACAATTCACTTTTTGGACTAATTAGTATTGTACGTGTACCAACTACCAAGCCTTATGGAGCACATAATCTCCAAATCTTTGAGAATTTTTCTCCAAATGTATCGACTTTTGGTGTCCCTAGCATCACACTTTATAACTTTTAGAATTACAATCTAATATGTTCATCTTTTAGGAAAAACAATCAAATTTTAGTCATTGAGAACTAGAAACTAATATTTTTGGGACATGGAATGAAGATGCTTTTGGAAATGTTATCAATTAGTAGAATTTGGGTCACACTTGATTGTAAATACTACATTTACAAACATATTTTCATATTAATCTGTGAATATAATATCTGTTTGGAACAACCATTAATCATTGAGTACTAGAAAGATTAACTTTGGGACGTGGAATGAAGGTTTGTTTAGAAGTTACTCAATTATTTGAATCACTAGTTTATGTAGTAATGGTTATTAGAGTGTCTCCTGTTGTTAATTAGAAAGGGAAGCTCAACTGATTGTTCTTAGAGTGTCGTCTGTTCTAGTAATACTAGACTTGCCGAAGTTTGCCTCTGGTTGTACTTTATTCTTGAGGGATCAAAGTTTTAGTGAAGTGCCCAATGATAAACTACTGTGACACAGGAGATGAAATGCCCTTTATCCCCATGTTCAATGAAAATAGAAGAGAAAGGGAAAACTTGGAAAGCAGAAGGCAAAGAGAACATTCCTTAAGATTTACCAAAAATGCACATACTGTGTAACGACCCAAATTTTTACATTTGGAATCATTATATACATAGACCGTAAAAGAATACTTTCATTAATAATGAAAAACATAATATCTTCTTAACATGCAAGGATTAAAATTAATTTAAAAGAATACAACAAATATCATTAAAATCTTTAACTACTTAAATTGTTCTTCATTTTTCAACTACGTAAGCACAATCCATCTTCAATCGCCTCGAACCCATCTTTTTAGTTACCTATAAAATATTTAACGTATATATGTGAGGCATAGATTTCAATAAATGAGTAATAATGAATTTGCAATCTCATATTTAAATACAGAAAATCATTACAAATGGAAGCATGGGAATTAAAATCCGAACTTCGTGGCTATGATTCCCGTGCGTTGTGCTACTAAACTCCAATTTTTTGAACGTACACATATGGCACCCTTATCATAAACATAACTTGGATTTCCGTATCATCATATTCATAACATAAATTTTCATAATTTAAATAATGAAAGAACAATTTGTACCACTACACCTACCTTTCACTTGACAATTCAAAATAATAGAAGAAGTGATTGTTGGAAGGAGATCCTTGAGCTGCGTGTATGATTGTGTAATGTATGACTATATTTAATATGAAAAGGACAAGAGAAAGAGTGAAGGTGTAAAGACAAAGTGATAGAGATACTGAGGGAGATTGTAAATTGTTGGTGAGGGATAGTCCAATGTTAAGTTTATCTCCTATTTATAGTGCAAATTTTTGGACCATGTGTAGAAAATTGGAAGGAAATGGTTAGATGTTAGACATGGTCAATGCATAATTGGTGCATTTTCTTGAAAATTGTCAAATCAGTACCTTTAATCATGTGATTAAATCAATTGTCTTGGCTTGAATTTAGGTGTAAATAATACATGTGGTCAAATCAATTACCTTTATTTATGTGGTCAAATCAATTATATTGCTTAAAATGTGGTGAATAATGTATGTGGTCAAATAAATCATCTTTAATGATGGCTAATTGACATATTTACCTATATTTTACACATGATTTCATCTAACTTCCAAATTAACTCGTCACTCAGGTCCTCAAACTATTGACTAGCAATCAATAAGGTCATTTAGCTAGGTCAATAACATAATAAGGTCATTAGACTTTAATAATAGCGCATTGAAGCCCTATTTTTAATCTAACGACTAGTAATAAAAATTCGAGACAAATACATACTGAAGGTTGCTTGATCACTTCAACGCTCTGTAGGTTCACTCCAGTTGGCATATACAGATGTCAGAGTGAACCCAATTGCGCTTTAAATACCCTGGAAATGGAGCCACTTATTCAACTGACATTGTGTACTACAAGCATTTCAATGACTTCCACTGAACTAAGAAATTTCAAGAAGTATGATATAGCTTGACATGATGATGAACGTAGTAATGCTCTTAGAATGCAAATAATAGGCAATTAACAGTGAGATGTTATATCTGACCATCTTGTGCCTGAAATTTCGTTGGGTAGTTTCTTAAGGTAGCCCATTGGTGGGTTTCATGAGCTTAGGAAGCCCTGCATTCTTTTTTGGCCTCCATTTTTAATGTTCTGTGTGTTATGAGGAAGGTCCTCAGTACTAGCTGGTGCCAACTGAAATCTAGTTTCAGATGAGCAAATTGAAGTAGCTTTGATATCATGTTCCTCAATATGCCAAATTCATAAAAACTATAATTGATCTATGTATCTTTGATCTTGATTTACCCTTAAATTCTTGCATGTAAATTAATATCTGATACTGCATTTTATAGTTTGAATAATAAACTGCAGTCATGTGTTGTTTTGTTTCAATAAAGAAATAGCTTCATTGCAACACAATATGTTTTTCCCTAGTTAATTTATTTATGGACATGTATAGAGCAAGGCATATGTAGAATTCTTTAAATTCTCCCCTGAATTGGCAATAGATATTTCTTGACTTATCGCAGCAGTAAACTTGTCAGAACTTTTGTTGGCTTTGAAAGGGCTTTTTGATGTGGCATAGATGATAAAATTTGTCTAGTGAATTTTCTTCCTTGTAAATTAAGGGCTAGCGAGGTCTTTCTGGATGTGGTGCTAATGAACTAAAAAATTGTAAGGGATAGATCTCTTTAAAATAAAGGCAAGTGAAAATGGGCCATTCCAGAGGAAAATTATGAACAATGTTGCATGCAGTAAAAACTTATCGCATAGCGAAAATGGGGCGATTGTAGCAAGCATAAGTTTTCTGATTGCCAACCCCAATTCTCATGGCCAAGTATAATTGATGCTAAAGCGTAAACCTCATAGATTTTATTAACATTTGATGCAATTAATACCCATTAATTATTGAGATTGAGAGCAAACTCAAGTTCATAACTTGTTAAGAGGATGCCTTCATTACTTCTGTTATTATTCTGGGAGCTGTTTGGATCCTGCTGTGTATGCATTTAGGCATTTATATCCCTTGTTTTTCCGATTATTCATTGGTAACATAAACTTTTCATTTTATTCCTTGTATCTCAGCTAAATACCCACATGGCCGATGTTTTATACGGCCTTCAGGAACAGAGGACGTGATAAGAGTGTACGCTGAAGCGATCTCCCAAGAAGCGGCGGATAGTTTAGCTAATTCAGTGGCGACGCTGGTGGATCAATTTCTTGGATTCAACACTACTAAATGAACCCAGTCCTTGCTATTGTGCTAAAATAAAATATCTGGGCGAAGCTTGTTATGATTCAGATTGATACGGAGCTCTCGAAATATGAAGTGGCTTCATATCTCAGGTACTGTAGCCTCTTCCCAGGAGGGGAATTATTCTTTCTTGAATTTGCGCAGTTTGATATTCCATATATATTCATTCAAAACCAAGAAATTCCTCTATTTCTCACATATTACAAGTTACAAAGTGATATAATTTTATATGCTCC
>NC_036242.1:25388909-25394967 GCF_002742605.1 Olea europaea var. sylvestris | reverse complement strand
AAATGAGATATGTGCATGTTTGCTTGTTATACGGGTCACAGTTTGCATTGGTGATGGTTAATCATAATTGTTGTTATATAAAGTTTGAGGAAATAGTAGTGACAGAGTTCAGTCTAGATCCTACTAAGGTAACTGTCACAATGATTTACTCACTGAATATTGATCTGCCTCCAGTAAGAATATGTAGTGACAGTAATGTTCGGACATATGTGACTCTAAAGACTGTAGAGCGGGACCTGTCAAAGTACCCCATAAACATTGAGGTGACATCTACAGAAATAGGACATGAATCCTCAGTTCTATGTTGGCCAATCCGAATGCACTTAACGTGCAATATAGTACAAGGGTATATCCGTTGCAGAATATAACAACTAACATATGTGATGCAGTTGTAGAAACATCCCATCGCATGGATGAAAATTTGGTCACAATTGTTTCCATTCCTGATGCTATGAGTATTGAAGAAGGCAGAGTGTTTCGCAATAAGGATGTTTTGAAATTGAGCATGTCTTTTCTACCCAATACAAAATATGTTTGAATACGTGGTAATTCGATTAGATAAGAAGGAGTATCTACTCAAGTGTTCACTTGATGATTGCAACTGGATATGTAGGTCTTCAAGGTTGGGAAAAATTGAGATTTTCAAGATTCAAAAGCTAACCGATGGTCACACATGTGCTTCAAACATAGTTTGAGGAGCTCACAGGCAAGTCTCAACGTTTGTGGTGTCCTCATGCATCAAGTATAAGTATACATCATCGTGTACTGTATACACTCCGAATGATATATGTAACGACATGTTGCATACATATGGGGTCACAGTGAATTATGTTAAAGCTTGGAGGTCTCGGGAAAGAACTTTGAAACTAATCGGGGGGATCCAACAGAGTCATTTCGGCAGTTACCAAGCTACTTTTATATACTTAGATAGACAAATACTGAAACGGTCATAAAGTTGAAGCTTGATGGTCACAACAGATTCAAGTACTATTTCATGGCACTTGGTGCATCGATTGAAAGATGGGTCCACTGTAGGCCTGTAATTGTTGTGGACGGCACGTACTTGTGTGGGCACTAGGAAGACATTCTATTTACAGCTTGTATACATGATACTAATAACATTATCTTTGTGCTTGCATTCGGTGTTGGGGATAACGAAAATGATGCATCTTGGACATGGTTTTTAGAAAACTTGAGGAGTGCTTATGGTAATAGGGAAGGACTTTGTTTTGTATTAGATAGGCATAACAGTATAAAGACTGCAATCGAATGGGTGTATCCGGGTATAAGCCATGGAATTTGTGCGTACCATCTATTACTGAACTTGAAATAACATTTTTGTAAATCAGGTTACAACATAACGCAACCGTTCAATTTGGTTGTTCGTGCATACACTTTGTCAGATTTCGAGTACAATATGAATAGTTGGACACAATCAACAAGAAGATTAGAGGTTACCTGGTAAGGTTTTACTTTCGAACATGTACATACTGTCTGCATACACTTTGTCAGATTTCGAGTACAATATGAATAGTTGGACACAATCAACAAGAAGATTAGAGGTTACCTGGTAAGGTTTTACTTTCGAACATGTACATACTGTCTGCATACACTTTGTCAGATTTCGAGTACAATATGAATAGTTGGACACAATCAACAAGAAGATTAGAGGTTACCTGGTAAGGTTTTACTTTCGAACATGTACATACTGTCCGTGAAAAGTGTACGCCTTCCAACCTAATAATGTTTTGGCTTCGTAGGATGAAATTGGACCAGAAAGGTGGTCACGGCTCCACATGCCTACAAATAGGTACTCCACGATGACCTCTAATATAGTGAAATCCGTCAATGCAGTCACAAAAGTAGCGAAGAGCTATCCTATTATAGCACTGCAACAAACAATACAATCTTGGTTTTGTTAGAATAGAGACACAGCAAATGACACATTCACAAAGTTGTCCACCAAGTATAAGAAAATGATGAGAGAAATGAGCACAGCTTTGAGGAACATGAGGGTGACGATCATATTTGTTACATTACATCATATACGTGTATATGTGACTTGGTGGAATATCCATTATGTAAGATATGTGACCTGACATTATCCCTTCTTTTGTTCGCAGATTTCTCCAGCGAACCAGACAATATTTTCGATTGCTGATAAGAGATAATCATTTGGCGTTGATATAGAGAAACGAACTTGCACATGTCTGATGATTCAAGTTGATCAGATGTCATGTCCATATGCATTGGCTGTAATAGCAACAACTAAACGGGATCTGTATGATTATTGTTCGTACTTCTACACCAGCGAAGCATACATGAATGCATACCAATACACATTCTACCTAGTGGGGAATCCAAATGAGTGGATTGTGCCCCCGAAAGTTGAAGACATAATTGTCCTGGCACCTAATCAGAAAAGAAGCTCTGGCAGACCTGCTGAAAAGAGGAGAAGATCGTGCATTGAGGGAAAACAAACGGTGAAATGTGGACCTTGTGAAGGAAGTGGTCACAATTGTAGGACATGCAACAACCTGCTTCCATTAAAGAAAAACTAATCCAAAATTATGTGAAATATTAACGGATCGACATTTTAGCATTCATTACTTTGGTTCGTTAAGCCGTTACATGTACACAATTTAGGCTTGCTTTGAAATTTGATAAGAACATTGTGATAGTTTATAATTGATTCGTGACAAACAAAATATGCAGATGAACTTCTCACATTAACATTTGTACATTTTTTCTTCTCTCCACGAGATGTGTGTATCTGTCACTTGTGACATAAGTTATGTAGACATGTGACTTGTGACCTGAGACACACAATCTAACGTATATTAAATTCTGTGACCCGTGACATGTGCATAGTCATGTGACCCAACCTGTGACTAGGGAATACATGTCAAAGAATGTGACTGCAACCTAATTACCTATCCACATGTGCATATAGTGATGTGATTCTGATACATGTGTACATAGTCACTTAGCATGTGACGTGTGACCTCTGCACATAATACTGTGATGTGTGACCTCTACTCATAATACTCGCTTGGAGAAGACCTCTTCATTCAATTTAACTGCAGATGGTTGTTTGTTCAACACCCAATTCACAATGCGGGGTGCCTATTCCCCACCCTTTTGGTCACAGGTCCAGTAAGACTTGGAATTGATTCGTAAATCCAGACTTGAAATGTAATAAAAAATCCTTTTAGCTTGTAGTGGGGATTCCTATGACCCAAACCCTCTTTTAGAGATTTTATAGACATCTCAAACAACTCTTTATCCCAGGGAAATCGTTCCATCGCAGCAAAGTCTTCTACTAAGGCAAACAAGTAGTTTTCAACCACCTTCTTATACGACGTGGAGAATAAGAAAGACGTTATCAAGTATGAAATCTTGATACTTACAATATCATGATCGTCTGCATCTAACAAGTTTAAGAATACATCACGTACATCTTCATTTGTGACTAGTTTCAAATTCCCGAAGTACGTTCCCTTAATCTTGGAAGGAATATGCTCGAGAATTTTTTTCCTGACATCCTTACCATTACATCTCAGACCCGTGACTACACAGATCTCAGACAATGAAAATCGAACATACTTGTTTGCAACCTTGAACTACATCTCATTGGGATTCGGTTGTTTCACCTCTCTCAACAAAAAGTAGTGCATCAGTTGAGGCTGCACCACAATTTTCTGGCAATCCATGTAAAAGAAAAAATAAGTGTCTGCCAGAATAACCTTTTGTTCATCTGTGAACTTTGATTTAAAGTTGGTCAACACATTCTTGGTCACATTAGTTGAAATTTTACCATGAAACCATAGGTGGGGGATTATGTATTTCCATTCCTGCAAGACATTATGAAAATTGGAAATAGAAGTAAAAAATCTTTATCATGCACACATGCAAATCGAAACATAAAACATATAATCACACAGGTCACAACCATTTCGCACAACACACTGATTGAGTCCCAAGTGTATTCGAAAAATTGTAACACACGTGTTACCAGTATGATTTCAAAAATCACTCAAAACATGTACAACAATCATTTCCAATAACATGGGCCAATTTCCATAGTCACAAATCTGCATGTCACAAAAATTGGTTACAATCCCATAGGTCACAATCATTTAGCACTTTACACCGTTGAGTCACAAATGTAATCAAAAAATGGTCACACAAGGATTACCAATAAACCACGTCAAAATTTGAAAATTCCCCCACCAATAAAGCACTACTCCGTTCATACTCACTTAGCGAGTTCAAAAATAAATTGCCCATATGCTCATTTAACTCAATAGACTACAGAGAATACTTACATTGTTCGATTTTCATCTTTGAGATTCAGTCGAGGTTTTCAGGGTTCCATCGTGGTCACGTTTATCGACTTGTGAACTTCTGGCATTTCGTTGATGGCTTCCAGAGGGACCGTCTATTTTCTGTAGTGATTTCTGATCACAACTTCAGGTTTTCGTCATTACCAAACCCTTGCAGTACTTTGTTCGACTTTGGGTCACAAATACGTTGATAGCCCTATTATAGACTTCTCTCTTAACGTACCTTCTTCTCTTATATCACAGTTGATCGTGGAGGAATGTGGAGTGCGATTGAACGGTTTCAGATTTAGGGTAAATGAAGACCGGTTTCAAATTTAGGGTAAGTATCTTATATTACGGTTGATTGTGGAGGAATGTGGAGTGCGGTTGAATGGTTTAGAAAGATTTCTTTCCCTTATTAAATTTTTTCTCTCTCTACCATTAACGTACAAAGTGGGAACGGTTAGAGATTATAAATATATTAAAATGTTGATAAATAATTAATTATGATCTGATTTCTGAATTAAAGAACCTAATTACTTAATAATGAAATTTGAACTCAAAATGCCTTAGTGACTGTAATTTCCATATATGTTAATTCGAACAAGTTAGGTCCAAGATATTAAAATTCAAAGAAGTTAATCGAAATTAATGAAGTTATCTATTTGATTTCCAAATGGTTGGCAGCCACGTGTATGATTAAACAAAAAGTAAAGTAAAACAGTGAGTGAGTTTGGCCAATTACATGGAAAATGCATGACTCTATGATGTGATCAGGGGCGGACCCAGATTTTTCGTGCTGTGGGGTCAGAATTTTAAAAATAATTTTTAAAAAAACATAATATTAATGAAAACAAAATAATACGTATTTTGATACTTTGAAAATGTCCATAATTACATCATTATTAATATTATTAAATAAATTTTACTACTTGTATAGTTTTGTTTGTCATTTCGTTGACAAATGTTGAGCTAACGGTGAGTAAATTAAATTGAATATAAAAAGTAAATGAATTGAAATAAAATTCAAGTTTAATATAAGAAGTAAATGAAACTCAAATTTAGCAAATGTTACTTTCAAATTACATTTAATCCATAAAGATCCTAAAAAATTTTACGTCATATTTTATGTAAGATTTCCGAATGAAACAATATAAATTATACTGAAAAATTTATCATGCAAAATAATAAATGCTAATGAAATAATTGAATTTTTTAAAAGAAAAGACGAGTTAGTCGTCTATGTTTGATGTATATTTAATTATTTTTGATATCCGTTTGAACCATTTGATATGACAACGATGTAATTTTCAAGATGAGCTTCTACCCGACATAAATGATTTGTGGATTCGGATAGTACATGATCACAGACAAATTTTTAATGTTAGGATATTATCGAAATTCTCAAAAATACTAGTTTCAAACGGCCTACTTTGATTTGTCGTAACTTTTGTTATAGTTGACCACTTTGCACGCCATTAATGAGTGAAAACTAGGTCATGAGTGTTGGGAATTGATTTAAACATGCACAGCGGAATTTAACAAATTTTAATTCCCATTCAGGATTCAGCTTTGTATTTAGATAAAAACTATGATGAGAAATATACTTTTTGTGTGATTTGCAAACTCTTTCGCGTCATTCCTTTCCAGCAGCTCGAATCTGCCTCCCACAGCTGTCCAATTGTGCAGCCTCCAATGAAATCCACACAGAGAGAAAACAGCAACTGCTAGGG
>NC_036242.1:25382557-25384382 GCF_002742605.1 Olea europaea var. sylvestris | reverse complement strand
TCATAGATGTAAGAACAATTTATGGACAATATAAATTAAATCTTTAACAAAAAATACAGTTGAACTATTAACAAAGATTAGTACAAAACAAAGTGAAAAAATCCAATATGTTTATTTAGCAGGAATACAAATAATGTTTAAATCATCATTTAGAGAAGTGATAGATTCACCCTTAACTATAACTTTACATGATGGAAGAATAATAAACTTAAACGATATTCATTTAGGAATAATAGAAGAAAATTTAGCATATCAAAAAATTATGTTTACATGTTATCCAAAATATTGTGTATCATTAAAAGATAGAAAATTTAATGAAATTTTAGGACTACATTTTAAATTTCATAGGGATGATATCATGTAACCAGGTGATCAAATTATGATTATAGAATATAGAACTTTATATACATTTACTAATTCTAATTATGGGAATATTTATTCTAATAAACCATATATTGAAGTTCATAAAGAATGTAAAGATATTAGTAAAATAATAGAACCAAATAAACAAATAAGTTTAATTCCAGAAGAATATGAATTTAATATAACAAAAATAAACTTGAAATAACAGAACTAAATGAAGGGGAATGTTCTAATAATATTACATTTAACGATGAAAAATTAATTAAAAGATCAAAAAGTTTTAAAATACCTAATAAAAACCAGTTGGAAGAAATCAACAAAATAAAAAAAGTAAAACTGCATAGGAATGCTGGAAACATAACATGAAAATAGAAGGAGAATATTATAATGAAAGAGAAAATCTAAATGGACCAAATATATTAATAGATACAAGAGTTAGTGAATGTCATCAAATTTTGATTAGAAATAAAGGCTTAATAACTCATAAAATTGAGTCATATAAGTATGTAAATTTTGATGGATAAGTACATATAACAGATTTAGAAGTTAAGGTACCAATAAAAATAGAAGGAATAGATCTTTTAGTACCATGTTACATAAATAAAAGTATGGATATAAATCCCCATATACTTTTAAGAATGAGTTTTCTAAATGGATTAGAAGATTATAGTATAAAAAGAGAAGGATTATATATTGTTCATAATGGACAAACTACATTATGCAAAAAGAATTAGATGAATAATCAGATAAGTTTTTCATTAGCTGTGTATATACAAATTACTATTCTAGAAACAAATACAACAACTTGTGCTTTAATAGATACAGGAAATGATATAACAATATTTAAAATTTTTTTAATTAAATCATGGAATAATAATAGTAATATAAAAATAACTGGAGTTACAGGAGAAAGTACTCAAATTATAAATAGTGCCGATAAAGTTAATATAATTCTTGAAAATAAACAAGTAACAATAAATAAAATTTATGAATATGATAAATTAGAATGTGATATATTATTAAGAAATGATTTCATACAACAATTTCAATATTATAAACAAAATAATTATATGATAATGCTTTAAACACCTTGTGAACACTTATTAAAAATTCTTAGAGAATTTAAACTTTATAGAGTTCAGTCAGTCCAGCGTGGTGATAAATGGGAGAAAAAACCAATTCTTAATAATGAAATAAAAAATAAAATAATATTATATAAAAAGGTTCTAAAAACAGGAATTTAAATGAATGTAGAAAAAATCATTGAACAATTCGAAAAAAGTTTATGGAGAAAATCCATTATTATTTTGGAAACCACATCACCCAAAAGTCAAAATAGAATTAATAGAAAATGTTATAATAAGAGTTAGACCAAGATGTATACTATAGAAGATACACAAGAATTTAAAAATCAGATAAAATAATTGTTAGAACAAAAACTTATTAGACCTAGTAATGGACC
>NC_036242.1:25378730-25380400 GCF_002742605.1 Olea europaea var. sylvestris | reverse complement strand
AGTTTCTTTTTTATTTTAGCAAAAAGAGAGTTTTCTTTAATAGAAGTCTAGAATTTTATTATTTAAAAGTTGATACAGTGAGAACAAATAGCTGAAATAGTAATGATTCCATGAAGGCAGGAGGCCGTTAAAGGAAGCAGTTTACAAATTCAGAGCTCGAAGGTCACTCGATTCTAAGAATACAGGTCTAGATCAAACCTAAGGTAAAACTATTAAACTTTTGCTAAATTAGAATGAATCTTTTTAAGATCTTGAAAGAATCGCAGGAACAATTACATGATGATTATTTTGATAAATGTCAGGATATACAATTGAAGGATTAGATAATTTATTAGAAAGAATGTTAGAAGAAATAAAGAATATTATATCTCAGTTAAAAAATATAAATTTACCATTTGAAGAATATGATATTTTACTTAGAAAATATGATATGTATGTTGTAGATTATTCTTATTTATTAGATCATATAATGATTTTATATTCAAATATTCAAAATAGAGTAAATAGAAGATAAAATGATTAAAAGATTAGGACATATGTTGCAATCTAGAAAGAATCATTTCATTAAGGATAATATAGACCATTCCATAAAAAAGAACAGTGATAGGTCAAATAGAAAAATCTCCCAATTAGGTGATGCATAAATCTAGCATTAAGAAAAGTATAATGTGGTTTAATAAATAATTTATCATTGATTATGGGTACTAGTTCACTAAAAGTACAAACTGCAAGTGCATGAGTCATGTTCAGATAATAAAGTAAACCTTTTGAATTCGAGTTGTCGATCCCTCGAGGAATATTTACTTTCGATTATACTACTTTAATTAATTTAATTCTAACAACAAAAAGTAACACACATAATTAAAATTATGGTTTGAAAATAAGGAAAATAAACTAAAGCTCTAGTAACTAAGAAAACATAAAAATACTTGGAAATTTCAGAGGGAAATGTGGTTAGGATTCATGGTTTCGCTTAATCGTCGCTTAATTAATTTCTCCACACATTAATTAACAAATTACTCAATTACGATGTTAGACTCGATTTTCAAGTTTAATTAATTACCTGTCTCGAGCGAAATTAACTCTAATTGATTGGTTTAAAACACTATATCAATTAAAATCAAACAATCGCATTAAATTTTTGTGAAAATAGGTTAATGAATCATTTAGAGTTAGGGATATATCTCTATCCCCTACACAAGCTATGATTTTTACAATTTGATCTAAAATATACAATATTCTCTTAAATGATATACAAATCACAAAATATAATTATTTATTGGCCACATAAATAAAACTGCACGAAATAAATAGTAGATAGATAAGGAAATAAGCGTTTTAATATTAAATAGCAAAAATTGAAATTAATTAAAGCTATATTAAACTTGAACCATAAATCCCAACTCAAATAATTAGCCCATATGTTAAACAAATGATAAAAAAGAGAACATATATAACAACGCATTACAAATTTAACAAAATAATGGTGAAAATACAAGATTATAAGTAAAATCCATTTTTAGGTTAGATTCTTGAAGATGACAATGGCTTCAGGGGTGGACGCAGACATTTTAGATTAGGGGGTTGGTAACAAACTTTTAAAAAAGTGATGAAAAAATTAAAATAAGATATATCTTATTACAATTGCTCTCTACGTGTTCTCATACTTT
>NC_036242.1:25364062-25369984 GCF_002742605.1 Olea europaea var. sylvestris | reverse complement strand
TTTATTATTTGATTGGTCTACTTATTTTTATTTGCTTAAGATTACTACTTAATTGATCAATGTATTCTTAACTTGCTTGATTTATGTTTATTCTTTGAAAAAATTTTAAAAACCAATTAACCCCTTTTGGTTAGTCATTCTTAGGTTATCAGAGTTCTTTTCATAGTCGAGGTGAATAGACAAGGATGATGCCTTTGCATGACTACAACTCTATTCTTAGTAAGGTTGAGGCTTCTACACTTGGAAAATCATAGTTGAAAGTTGAATCTTATGTTCTAGGGATGAAGCCTCTGAAAGCAAATGAAACATTTGTATAGAGCCAAAGTGAGACATCCTCATTCCTCATATATGACACCTTCTTTAGATGTCTTCCCTTCATGGCCTCTTCTTCAGAGGCCTCCCACTTTTAGGGGTAATCTATTTATGACACCTTCTTGAGAGTCCTCCCCATTTTCAGGGGTTTTCCATTCATGGCCTTTTTTTTAGAGGCCTTCCATTAAGTGATTCCTCAATTCATGGCCTATTCTTCAGAGGCTTTTCTCTTTTAAGTGATTTCTCTATTCATGAACCCTTTTTCAGAGGCTTCCATCTCTTCAGAGGTCTTCCATTTGTAACCTTTAAAGGCCTCTCTTTTTCAAGGGTTTGACATTTATGACCACTTCTTTCAAAGGCTTCCACTTTTCATAAATCTTCTATTCATGGCCTCTTTTTTAAATGCCTTTCTTTTCTAGGGGTCTTCTCTTTATGGATTCTTCTTTTAGAGGCTTTATCTTTTTTAGGGGTCTTCCATTTATGGCCTCTTCTTTAAAGGCCTTCCACTTTCTAGGGGTCTTTCCTTTATGGCCTCTTTTTGTAGAGGTTACCCTTTCTTCAGGGGGTTTTATTTATGGCCTCTTCTTCAAAGGATTTCCCTTTCTTAGAGGTCTTCTATTCATGGCCTCTTCTTCAAAAGTCTTATCTTCATTTTAGGGATTCTTCTATATGAGGTCTCTACTTTAGAGGGCTCCCCATTTTCAGGGGTTCTTCTATCATGGCCTCCTCTTCAGAGGCCTCTACCTTTTCTAGGATTTTGCTTTTCCATTAAATTTGGAGGAGGAGTTGTTACATAAGGACATTTTGTTGGGTGATACCCATATAAGTGATCATTTTTCTCCACATTTCTAGTGAGGCGTATGGTGACACAATTCCACTCGACGACGATGCACGTGGTGGGGTCGGTTATGGGTGACATTTGTTCGAATGACCTTTTCTTTATAGACCTTTCTTGACCTCGGATGTCTATAGACCTTTCTTGACCTCGGATGTCTATCTTATTCATTAGCACCGATTGTATTTTTATGCTTTTTGTAACACCCTGAATTCTAGCAACCCGATGTTTTACCAAATATGAATTTCTTAATGTGCTTAAAAAATAAATTTTAATATAATGGCACATTCAATGAAATTTGAACAAATTTTAATAAAAGATAAATTTGATTTTAATAAAATATGCGGAATGTTTTGAAATTATATCCTTCATCAAAACATTAATAAAAATTAGTTCTAATATGCAATAAAACTATGACTAACTAAAAATTATAATGTTACTCCCAAACTAAATAAATTCAGCAAATAAGGTACTTCATGATGAGAATTTGTCGATCCTGCACATCCACCTCCATCCAGCATGCTAATTTTTACATGCAATTTGTAAATAAAGAGGGATAAGGTAATGAATTATACTTAATGAGATACATGCTACTCCACATTCAGATCAAACATTATGTTATGCATAAACTCTCTTACCAAAATAAAATGAGAACTATCACACCAAGGAAAATGATAATTCTAGCAAGCGTTTCAAAATAATGTGATGGCTAACTGATACTCATATGTACACTGTTCGCTAAAATACTACACCGTAAGTACACGGATCGTGTTCAAGTAATAAAGTGGACCTTCTAAATCTAGGTTGTCGATCCCTCGATGAATATTTACTCTCGATTATACAACTTTAATTAATTTAATTCTAACAATAAGAAGAAACATACACAATAAGGATTATGATTTGGAAAATAACTAAAAATCTACGAAATAAGAAAATATAAAAAATCTTGGGAATTTTTGGAACCAAACGTTGTTGAGATTCATGGTTTCATTTAACTGTTGCCTAATTAATTTCTCCATGAGCCAATTAACAAATTACTTATTTACTATGTTAGACCCGATTTTTCAATTTTAGTTAATTACCTCTCTCGAGCGAAATTACCACAAATTGATTGATTTAACCTACTATATCTCTATGTCGATTAAAATCAAACAATCACATTAAATATTTGTGAAAATAACTCAAATAGTGGATTTGGAGTTATATCTTTTGGTAGATGTTCAACGAGTGAATAGGTTATTGACTAAACATCTAAAAAATCTTTTTGTTCTTTTATATTTTCTGCAATTTTGTTTTTGTTATACAAATGAGCTCACTATGCTCTGGGATTAACAAAAAGTAAACATACTGTAATTGTAGACCAAAGAAAGATATACATAAATGAGCAAACAAAGTGGGTGACTTGAATTCAAAGTCCTCTATTAGTAAATTTATTTATTTATTATTATTATTNTAGTTCAATAAAGTTTCCTTGATTACTTGAATCTTCAGATTCATCATGTCCATGAAATGTCATCCCTTGTCGTAGAAGAAATCAAACACAATCAATTGAATCATTTAATCGATTTCGATAATTTGTTCGAGTTTGATGCGATTGTTTAATGAGACAAGATTGAATACTTTGTTCTTGATTCTTGAACAATTCATATTTGACCTGAGCTTGATCGTGTGCACTACTTGAAACCCCAACGTGTTTTCTTATATATTCTTTCTTTTTCCAATTTGAGAATCCGCCTTTAACAAATGAACCACCATTCAAACCAAAAAGATAACAATAAAAGCAAAAAACTGCATCATTTGCTAAACTATATTCCAACCAAGTGGGATGCTCATTATATCACGAAACACAAAATCGTTGGTCTATTTTACCTATTCTTGTGGGTGTAAATATATGATTGCGAGGCTGACAAGGACCTCTTTGCATATATGCTCTTTGAATCACATCTCGGATATTAACATCATAATTTTGTATTGAAACTCTCAATCCAGGATCAGAGGGAAGCTGTGCAACATCTACATCCCCAACATCTCCAATATCTCCAACATCTCCAATATCCTCAACATTTCCTCCAATATCCCCAACATCTCCAATATCCTCAACATTTCCAACGTCTCCAATACCCCCAATTCCAACATCATCATCTCCAACGTCTCCAATACCCCCAACATCTCCAACATCAACATCTCCAAAACCCCCAACATCTCCAACATCAACATCCCCAACATCATTTCTTTCGAACATTCCTTTCGCCGATATTTTGTTCATCACAGGAAATCGTACATGTATGTTTAAAGTATTTTTCCATAACTGAAACAAACAAAAAATGAAAAATCAACAAGATTAGAAATGCCTAAATCAGTTTATAATATGTCATACCTACACAAAGTTTCAATCTTCCCAAATCAATATTATCAATTTACATATAAATAAGTAACAAAGCCCTAAATCAGAAAAAGGTCAATTTCCTAAATCAAAGCCCTAAATCAGAAATCCCTAAATTACATTTATTGGGCGGGAATAGGAATGAGGAATCATAATTGATTAATTGTATTGTACATAAATCCAAATTTAGAAATAGAACTAACTAACTGGCTAAGGCTATTGACTATTGCAGAGTAGTTACGGAGAATAATTCAAAGAAAAAATTTGAGTAAAGCTTCTAACCTTTAAGAAGAGTAGAACTGGAGTCCGCCACTGACTAATTGCTGAAGAGATTGACGGGTCGCCGGGTTGGGCATCGGCTGTTGCAGTCGCATGGAGACGGTCCAGGTGGCCGACTGGTCGGTGCGTGGCAGCTTGGGAAAGACTAAAGAGAGGCAGAAACGACTGGATGCAGCCTGCAGGGACGAACCGGTGGCCGGTGGGTGAGTGCTTCAATGGTGGGAGTGCACTGTGCGAGAGCCGTAGAGACGAGAGTCGAGAGAGAGAGAGATACTGTAGAAGCAGGGAAGAAATTGTGAATGTTACCTTGAGTTTTGTCTATTTTGAGTCTTTGACCTACTAATTTATTTAAAAAAAAAAACTTAAAAACTAGAGGGTCAATTGACCCTATATGCCCCCTTTCAGATCCGCCCCTCGAATGGCTTGATCTTGATTTTTCCCAAATATGTCTCCAAGGTTTTTGATTGCTTCTCCTTGTGCTCTAGAATTGACCTCCAAAAATTTCAAATAAAATGAAGAGAAAGAGAGAAGGCAAAAAGAAAAAAAAAGGAACCTCTAATAAAGATGAAAAGAAAAAGAGAGCGAAGAAGAAAAACTGAAGCCCATTCTTAGGGGTGAACACGGTTTGGTTTGAGCGGTTTGTGCTATATTTTCAACTCAAATCAGTTTTAGCGGTTTGAAATTTTTTCAAACAAAACCAAACCATTTTATTTTTCAAACCAAATTAAACCAAACCATAATTTGCGGTTTGATTCGATTTTAATCCGCGGTTTGCCTTTCGACATTATAATAATATATTGAACATAGTTAAATATAAGTGTAAACGAGAACTAATAATGTTAAATGTTAAATTACATTCATATTTACTATGGAACACATGAATAAATTATTTTCAAAATTGATTGTTAAAAGATGTTAATAGAACAAATACATATTTCTTCATTTTTATTTACCCTTTCTTGTTTGATATTCATATTATTATATAGTGGTTGGTAAATGTAGAGTTATATTCTATTATTATAATTTAGTTAAAACTCCTTTTCGTTTTGCTAATGAGATGTAAAGTAAAAGGTAGTAATACTAGTTATGGAACTTTAACATTTTTCACACAATAAATACGCTTCGTCATTCGTTCTTTTCAAATAAAAAAACAAGTTCATTAATTATCTAGGCACATAAACAATAATTTTTCTATCTAAACCACAACTTACAAGTATATAATAAGTTCAAAAAAATAAAAGAAAGAACAATGGAAAATTGCCCGAATAAAAATCTAAGACTTATCGAAAGAGAAGAGAGAAAGAGGTGATTCAGGTAGATATTAGTAGACTAATAGGTAAAGGTTACTAGTGATTCGTTCAGCGGTGGTAGACAAGCGTCAAATGTTAGGGAAATGAGAGCTTATGTTAGGATTTCTGAAATTTTGGACGTGATTTACTGATGTAGTTTTATTAAATTATGATTTGGATTGTTAAAATATATATATTTTTTCCATTTCATATGATTTTGGAATAATTTTAGTTTTGTTTAGATATCAGGCAAGGACATGTATTGTGAATCTATTAAATCATATGTCAATAATGATGAACCTAATTTACCTTCTATGATTATTTCAATAGGTTAGTTGTAATTTGTATTGTTAAATTGGTATTTTTTTTGAAAAGTGATCACTGTAAAATTTTTAAGATAATAAAATTAATTTTTTAATTAAAAAATTTAATAACGGTTCGGTTCGATTTTGTGTGGTTTTTGAAAATCAAAATCTAAACCAAACCATTTTGAAACGGTTTTGTTCGGTTTGAGAAAAAAGAAATCACGGGTTCACGTGGACCCGAACTAATGGTTTCAACTTAACGGTTTCGGTTCGGTTTGCAATTTCAAAATTTTTTCGTGCAGCCCTACCCATTCTTCCGTGGCAGCCCCTTTTATTTTAAACCATATCCAGAAATTGCCAAAAAGCCCCTGTAGTTTTTGGAGAAGAGCAACATGGTCCGAACCATTGTTTTTTAATTAAAATCGACGCCTAGGCACTGTGATGAGGCACCTAGGCATCAAACCTCTGTTAAAAACATTCCAATTCTTGATTGGAATCATTTTAACAATTTTTCAGCTA
>NC_036242.1:25362195-25363751 GCF_002742605.1 Olea europaea var. sylvestris | reverse complement strand
ACAATGACTTCATTGTCCACGGTGAACAATGGTTCATCGTGAATAGTGGTAAATCATTATATAAAAAAGAATTTTAAATTGTAGAATTGTTTTCAAAACTTGGATGGTTATTTTAGTATGAGAATAAGTGATGATATGATTTTGATATTTAACTTTCATGATTCTTCCTGCCATAAAATTTTTATGTGTTTAGCACTAATTTTGCACGATGTTAATAATTAATAATTTTTATTAGACATACAAGTTTAAAGATTATGTAAATCTTTTGTAAAATTCTTAATATAATAATACGAAAAATCCTTGGCACTCAAAGACCACCGATCGACCACCCCCGACAGCTCTAAGATATGTAATGTGGGTAAAGAAAGATATGATTATTCAAATCTCTCATTTAACTTTACATCTTCTACTTGCTCCCTTATAGATTTCATGACATGCATGTTTTCTTTTGCTAAATTTATGTTTTGTATTTCAAGTAAAGAATGATAGTCATTATGAGAATACTAACTTAATATGTTAGGCTTGGTATTTGATCTTGGTATTTGATCGTGATAGATGACCAGTCCTCATAGTGATCATAAAAGAATTGTACTATGATACATAGAAGATTGACAAGGATGACATTTTTTTGTCTAAAGGGAGTGACATGACCTACTTACACAAATTTGATGTGCAACTTACTGCGAGCGGTACAAGAATTAAGTATATAGGGTCAAGCATCACCATAACAGAATACACTGACACTTCAAAATGCACCTCCATTTGTCATGGGGCTATCTTAGTGATTGAGCAATTTGGTAGATACATGTCTTCGACTTCTGATGGTGGTTATGACCCATTAGCTACGGAGGAATGAATTAGAGGTCTTGAGTGCATTTTCGAACACACTGCTTGTACTAATGTGCAGAAAGTTCAGTGCGCTAAATTTATGTTTGTTGGAGCAGCCAATCATTGGTGGAATCTACCTTACGTACTAGGATCAAAGAATAGCAGCTTAATTTGACTTGGGCATAGTTTAAGGATGAGGCAATGGCAAATTACTTTCCATAGGCTTTGAGAGATCAAGGAATCAAAGTTTCTATAGATTAGATAGGGAAACATGTCACTTACTGATCACGGAAGGAAGTTTGAGCAGAATTCAAGGTATGTCCTGTACTGGGTGGATACAGAAGTAAAGAAGGTCAGGAAGTTTGAACACGGACTACTCCCGGGGATCAGCATGATCATTACTCCTCATCGTTTCATATCATACCGTGAAATGTTGGATAAGGCTCATGTTATTTCATACCATAGGACAATATTTGAACAATATGCCGAGTAGAGCAAAGAGCCATCCAGGAAAAGAAAGCCGAATAAGAAAGTAAATGCAGGAGTTTATATTAGTAAGACGAGTGAGAGTATTACACCATGTCCTAAGTGTAATAAACCCCATATGAGTGAATATTTATTTGGGAAGAACATTTGTTTTCGATGTGGTAAGTCGGTGTACATTACGTTGTATTGTATAGAGCCTTCACAGAAGAAGGATGATGATCAAGACAAGATTCAAAAGGGAA
>NC_036242.1:25351545-25354754 GCF_002742605.1 Olea europaea var. sylvestris | reverse complement strand
TTTCAAGAGCATTTTCTGCAAATGTGTTAGAATGGAAGAAATCTTTCATTTCTGTTATCTGCAAACCAAGAATAAATAAAAATCCACGTAAATTGTATTGCTTTTTATATAGATGTTTACAAATAGTATAAATGAAATGCAAATCAATAACTGTACAACAAAATGGAAATTATGCAAAACTGGCTCCTTCAATTACGTGACTGTCATTTACATGCTGTGGAAGACTTTGATTGAGGAGTGATATTCTCAATCACAGTATTATTTTGGAGACTAAATCTGCAATGAGGGGAGAGGAGTTTGGGCCATTTGCGTTGCGGATAAACTAGAGAAATCAGCACCGAGCCCGCGTAGAAACCAGTGGACTTTGTTAGTGCCATCAACTGGATAACCAATTGCATGTAGTTGGTTACAGATTGCTTTGAAAGAACGGGCATACTCAACAACCGATCTGGTGCAGCGTTTCATTAATTGCACGTCATCCTTAAGCCGTAATTCTCGAGCCTTAGAGCGATGGCTAAATGTGTTCTCTCGTGCGAGCCATACGTCTCGTGCGGTAGAGAGGCCAACTACCTCAGCCATGGCTTCTTTGGTGAGGGAGGAAAGTAATAAACTGAGTAGGCGCTGATTAGTAGCTTTCCATGCCAACTATTTGTCACTTGGCATGAGAGAAGTGGCAGTGTCAAGTTTTGGGGGCTGTACAAGGATGTTATCAACATGCCCTAATAATTCTTGACTCTCAAGAAGAGAAAGGAGTTGGCTTTTCCAGAGGAGATAATTTGAGGAGGAAAGTTTGATGGTGATTATGTGGATTAAGGTATTGAAGGGAAGAAAGGAAGATGTCTCAACAGCCATGAAAAGAAGAAGAGGAGGAGGATCAGTGGTGGTGTGCTAAACCAATTTCTGCTCTGATACCATAAGAATAATTAAAAATTCACCTTACTTTAGTGGTAAATTGTATTGCTTTATATACATATGTTTACAAATAGTATAAATGGAATGCAAATCAATAATTGTACAACAAAATGGAAATTATGCAAAACTGGCTCCTTCAATTACGTGACTGTGATTTACATGGGGTGGAAGACTTTGATTGAGGAGTGATATTCTCAATCACAGTATTATTTCCAATGCAAACCTTCTAGGAACTAGAAGCAGCCATGAAGTTTTTTATATAATTATTTGTTTTTCAAAATTTAGATTGAGAATGTAAACGAATTAATGATGAAAATTGGAAGGCAAAATCGGGTGGTTTCTGCTTAACCATGAATAGGGATAGGCTAAATGGCCATACGTACGCACGACCTTGTTTGAAGAAAACAGAAGCATTTTTGCTTCTACCATGCGTACGCATGGTTCAAAAAACTTAGCCGTTGAGTTGATTTTTCATTTGAATTTTTTTAGTGCCTTTTGGTGGAAAGTTTCTAGCTTTTCATGAGTGTTTAGAGCTTTTTCGAGGTATGATGTTAAAAATCTATAAATAGATTATAGATTTTCAAATCTCAACTTAAGAAAACGATATCACAAAACATCATTCATTCTACACTTGAACTTTCTCTCTTCTATATACCTAATTAAACCTTCTTCAAGTTTCAACAAATTTAACTAGAAAGAATCATTTTGCCCTTGTGATTCTTTATTGAAGGCTTGTCGAGTCTCTAAACTATTTGCCGAAAATCCTAAAAATATACTAAAGAAGTCAAATATCGTTTTTAGGACAGCGTATCATATATGTGTTCAAGCCTCATTCTTCACTTCATCTTGTTCAAGTTTCCATCACCTTCTTATCTTCTTTGATATTTCCAACGATCTAAAAACAATATTTTACTATGATGGAGACAGAAACTACATTAGCTTTCCATGAAGTTCATGACTAAGGATTTGATGTACTTGGATAGATTTGATGGATCAAACTTCACAAGATGGAAAGACAAACTCAAATTCCTTCTAACAGCGTTAAAGATCTTCTATTTGCTTGATCTAAACTTGAACCAATTATCAATACAATTGAAGAAGATAGTGAAGAAGTTCATACTGATAGAAAGAAGAGGTGATATATCACAGTCACATCCTAAATGCTCTTTCGCATAAGCTATATGATCTCTACACTAACACCATTTCGGCAAATGATATATTGGATGCACTTGAAAATAAATATAAGGCCGAGAAGGAAGGTACCAATAAATTTCTTATATCTAAATACTTTGATTTCAAAATGTTAGATAATATTCTTTTGTTGCTTCGAGTACATGAATTACAAGTCATTGTTAACAAATTAAATATGGTGAAAATTGAACATCACGAATCCTTTCAAGTGGGAGCAATTATTATTAAACTCCCAAGGACTTGGAAATGATATAAGAATATTCTTCACAATTTCAAAGACTTCTCTTTGTAACACATTTAAAAATATTTTTGCATAAACGAAGAATCAAGGGCAAAAGATAGGATCGAAAGTTCTTATGATGGTTCTTCAAAAGCCAATGCCGTAAACAATGTGGACAGCTCTAATATATACAAGAAGAAGGGAAACCTCTTGGTCCTAAAAAGGATCAAGGGAAGTTCAAAACTAAGTTCAAAGAATCTTGCTATGTTATTAAATATCAGAACAAAATGGTATGACGGAAAGAAAGAATACGACATTCTTAAAAATGATATATACAATATTATTAACTTCTGAGTTACTATTTAACTCATGGGGTGAAATTTTATTTAGTGCTTGTCATATAGTAAATATGGTTCCTTTGAATAGAGAAAAGGCATCTGCAAGAAATATTGAAAGTGAATCTTGGAAAACTAAATGAACTAGAAAAGAAAAAGGTCTAGGATGGGATGAAAGAGATTCCTAACTTATTTCTTTCTATTTAGTAGAGGAAGATAGGAAAGATATTGTAAGAGAGGAAATGTAGGAAAACATTTTTGGGATACATGTAGAATATTTTATTATTTGAATGTATGGTTGAAAACTATCATGTAGCAATTCATAAAATAAATTAATAGATGTATGTTTGAGCCACATTTTTCAAAAAAATACATTCTTAAATAATAATTTGACATCATTTCAATCACACGTTCTTCAATAAAATAATATTACATACAAATTCAAAACTTTTCTTTATTTTTAATCATACATTTCATATTAATACACTATTCAAAAATTCATTATAAGAAACATAATGTGGTTCAAACAAGGGCTAAGTGTCAAACAGGCA
>NC_036242.1:25342623-25344110 GCF_002742605.1 Olea europaea var. sylvestris | reverse complement strand
AAGGGTTAATTCGGCCGCTAAAAGCCTACCCTCTCTCGGATATTGAGTGGTTTTGGATTTCACGTCATATCATCTATAACCCCCTTGTCCTTCCGAAATACCCCATATGAAATACGAAGATAAAAAAAGAAGCAAATTTTCTGCTCATCAAGCCAACTTTTCTTTTTGGGATGTGAAAGGGCGGTTGAAGCGGACATTTCGGTTGAGTTGAGCAAATATGTAGCTAATTCTTTTCATTTGGTTTCTATTTAGGTATTAATGGATTTAAGAAAGTATTCTCCTTACAGTAAGTTCACCGCATTGTAAATTTTTGTAGATTTGGGTTTGTTTAAATTCATCTCTTTCTACATTTGTCTCATAGTTTGATAAGGACTTTTATCTTCAACCAATCTTAGACTGGTGACATGCATTTCAAGACATCTGCCATTTGCATTGTATTGATTTTGGCGTAATGTCTTTCTTCATCTGTAGGCATTTGTATGAGACTTGCGGACAAACAAAATGATTTATACTTGGATAACTTTCCAATTTTCCACCTATAAAAAAATTGCTAACTTCATTAAGCCCCTTTTTCGTAGAAATTAAAATACAAATTTTAATATAAGTCAAAGTCAACAATTAATTTTAATCACATAATTTTTAAGGGACCAATGACATTTTAATCACACATTTCATCAAACTTTATTAAAAACTAATGAAAATCTGATTTTAATTTCCCCCAAACAGGGGCTAATCTAGTAAGGTAATTGATTGGGATCATCAATACGAGGATTAAAGAGGCCTAGGTTTTAATACTGGGTTAGAGTCAGTCAAGAGCATGACATGCCTCATGTTACTCTATGATAGTTTTTTTCTTATTGGTCTACTCTGGTTTG
The DNA here is from genome assembly GCF_002742605.1 of Olea europaea var. sylvestris. NCBI lineage: Eukaryota > Viridiplantae > Streptophyta > Magnoliopsida > Lamiales > Oleaceae > Olea > Olea europaea. The sequence continues at coordinate 25,343,235 of NC_036242.1, read as the reverse complement.
GGACTCTTTTTTGTAATTGTAGATTGATATTCAATATGATGCATGCGTTGCTACTGATTTGAATTGATGCTCTTTTGATTGACAGAGCGTTAGTGTTAGTTTAATGCCCCTTTCGAGTAGTATTTTGTAAAACGATATTATGAATTGATGTTTGATCATTCGCGCATTACAATTTGAAACGATTATCAAAGGTTTCATGATCATAAAAGATGTCACAAATTGTATGCTTGATGGTTCAGGTATAGTGAGACATAATTCGTGATGTGATCAAAATACGTCATTCACAATCATTACATAAGGTTGGACGCTTTATGTTGATAATATTGCAATGTTCTTATTGATATTTGTCTAGATTTTGGAATAAGAACAATAATGTGTTTTTGATGCACATTGAACGGGACCATCTAGATGACTCGTTAGTGACCGCTCGACATGGAACTCTACGCGATTATCAAACAAGTCATAGCGACTAATGTATCTTTGATAGTTAGTTCAAGTTCTTTGGGATACCAATGAGAGAAATCTTAATTAGAAGATTGTCTTGGTGCCCTGGGAATTGGGTCGAAACAATTAGAGATCGTATACTTGCGATAGTAGAATCCATTAATCATC
>NC_036242.1:25339643-25342523 GCF_002742605.1 Olea europaea var. sylvestris | reverse complement strand
AAGGTGTGTTTGATAGGAGTTGAATTTCATGGAAAATAGAATTTGAATTCCAACTTTCCAATTTTTGAGCGTTTGATTGTCAAAAATTTTCAAGGAATTCATTTTCCACATTTTGGTGCCACATAGACTTTTTCATTCTTTTGGAGGAAAATGAATTCTCACCAAAATAGTGAGAATTCAATTTCCGGTTTACTATAGCAACTTTTTTTTTGGTTGGAAATGGAAACAAATGTAAAGAATTATTGTAAAAGAATATTTTCCTTTAATTAACAATTTTCATGTAAAACAAAGGCAAACGAATATCAAAAGATAGATGATTTTCTTGAATTTCTTGAATTTTTTATTTTTTTTTGTAATACCAGTAAAATCTATCCCTTTAATTGACAATTTTCATATAAAACAAAGTCAAACGAACAGCAAAAAACACTTTTATTTTAACATTTTTCACGTAGAAAATTATACCAATCAAACACAATAATTTACAATTTTCAGGAAAATAAATTCTAAACAATTCAATTCCCTAGAATTCATTTTCAATTCAATTCAATTCTATCTTTTCAATCAAACGGACCCTAAATCATTATTTCCCTAGCAATAGAATTTTGGCGATGCCACTTTGAGTCTTCAACTAAAGAAAGTTCATTACCATTCCGACTTGACAACTTGAGAAGATATTAATATAAAAATTCAGTATTAATAAATTTACTCAAATATTTTAATCTTTATTAAAAAAAGAAAAAAAAAGACTATATATTTGACTATTGTTATTAAACTCGTCAAAAAATTTGCGGCCCATTGGTGATGCCGTTTCGGGCCCTTGACTGGATAAGTTTGAAGTCGATCATAATTGTTGTCTCAGATTCCATGGACACGTGATTTGGATCATTAATTAATTCCATTACAAATGGTCCTAATCCATTCAACATTAAGACCTTGTTTGAAAAAAAAAAATGTATTTTAGAACAGTGGCTTTTTTGAAGAATGTATGATTAAAAATGAGAAAACAATTTCGATTTACGTGTAAAAATATTTTATTAAAGAATATATGGTTAAAAATGATTTTCGAAAAAAATAAATTTTTGAAAAAATGGTGTTCAAGCAAGGGCCAAAATATCCCTCGAATGTGTAATGGTAATGCCGTTATTTGGATCGTTTCCCTAACCAGTGAAAACTGAATAAGTTTTCAATAATAACACGTTTGAACCAAACAAATTTGCAGAAAATAAGGAACTCGATTTGCACCAACTTGCCAACTGCCAATTCAAATACTTAATTGGATTGCTTGCTATGGATCACTCCTAATTTTATAGTCTTGTTGGTATGGGTTGCGTCAGAGTGGAGTTTGAAACAATAGACCCAAAGCTTAAAACGGTCTTGCAGACCGTTGTATTAAGGGAAGACTACATAACTACAACATTATAAAAACACATTTCATAAATAACAAACTCATTAAAATATTTCAAAAATCAGATGATAAATATATTTATTAAATATTAAACTATAATATAATATACATTAATTATTTTCACTCCATGCCACCTCACTCACCCTATCCTATCACCCCACCACACCACCTTCCCTTCATCTCTCCACCCTCCATCGGCTCCGGCATTCACTCTAGAGACTACTCAGGCAGCAGTTCCGGCGACTGGTCCGGCAATCATTCCCAAAAAACTGCTGCGGCGAACGCTCGGTGACTACTCCGACGACTATTCCACCAATTGTACTGGCTCCAATGATAGAAAAATCTCCAAAAATTGTGATGGTCGTAGTGGTGCATTGTAGTTATCAGATTTGCAACAGTGTTATCTGTGATCATACCTATGTTATATGTGACCAATTCACTGACTTATGTTATCTGAGAATCATTGCGACCAACTTTGCCTTCGATGTGATTAATTGTGACCAAATTTATATTCAATATGATTGTCTGTGACCAGATCAATCTCAAGTCACAACCGGTCACAATCAATACAAAATTGATCACAAACAGTCACAACCAGATCTTGAACAGAAAAACCAGATATCCAACCACCATAGCAAATCTGTTCGAAAAAATAATAACCACAAGTACTACTAACATTTTTAACTCAAATTGATGATCATAAATACTACATTCACCTCAAATCCACAACAATCATTACTATCATAACTTCCATAAAATCTTCAAAAAACACCAACCAGCACCACCACACTTCTCTCATGAAACTCTGGTAAGAGAAGAGATAGGTGGTCGAAATCTAGAGGGTGGTTGGAGAAGAAATCGTAGATTTGATTTTTAGGTAAGAGATTGCCGAACTAATTTTTGGGGAAAGAAATAGAGTGTGTGGGTTAAAAATTGATACAAGATCTAGGGTAAATTGATATGAGATCTGTGACCAAATTTGTATTCAATGTGACTGTCTGTGACCAGATCAATCTCAAGTCACAACTGATCACAATCAACACAAAATAGGTCACAAACAGTCACAACCAGATCTCGAGCAGAAAAAACTAGATCTCCAACCACCACAGCAGATCTGTTCGCAAAAATAATAACCACCACCACTACTAATATCTTTAACTCAAATCCACAACAACAATCATCACTACCATAACTTCCACCAACATCTTCAAAAAACACTAACCAATTGACTATTGGATATTTCTCAATAAAGATTTCCAAGATTCTTCTTCACTGCGCCGAAAAGGGAGATGGTTGGGTGGGTGGGGGTAGAGAAAGAGAGAGAGGGGATAGGGTGAAGAAAGACGTGGGAAAATGAAAATATCTAGGGCTTGGATTTAGGAATGAAATGGGAATGGAATGGGCTTTACTGTACCGAAAAGGGACATGGTTGTGTGGGTGGTTATAGAGAGAGAGAGAGAGAGAGAGAGAGAGAG
>NC_036242.1:25328000-25333005 GCF_002742605.1 Olea europaea var. sylvestris | reverse complement strand
TTTCGATTCTGTGACCTAATTTCTGAAATTTGTAACCTATTATTTGTGTAGTTTGTGACCTGATTTGGATATTCTGCGAAGGAAATATCGTTTTGTGACCTGTTTTAGGTATTTTGTAATTCGAAGGGTTTGTGACTTATTTTATGTACTATGTGATCAATTACTATTTATTTTAATAGAATGTATTTTCTAAGGGGTGCTGGATTGTTTGTGAATGAAATAGGTATTGTGACTTTATACTTCTTTGTGTTATGATTTTGGAAATTTTGTGACCAACTATTTATGATCTGAATATGTATGTGTTGGTCACAGCGAAGGTCACAGTAATATTATTGACATTATGATTGTGCAGGACTGAAAATATATAATAAAACCAAGGAATTGGTTTTTTGGGAAGATCATCACAACACCAATACAGAGTGTTATTACGCACTTTGTGATGAAGTTTAATGCTGCTCAGAGGGAAATTCTAGAAAACACATATTTCTCCTACTACATGCATTGTAGGGAGATAGTTGTGCAGCCACAATTGATTCACCAAGTTTTACTACGGGAAGTCAAGCAACCGAATAAGCAGGAGATGTAGTTTAACCTGAATGGGAGATATATTCAATTTTCAATTGCTGAATTTTATTTCGTTATGGGATTGAGCTATGACGGGTTTGATGGTCGACCGATGTTAGATGAGAAACCATCTTCAGCAAAGGACATATATTTTAAGGATTTAAAATTTGTTACAAGTGAAGATGTCAAAAGGGTTTTTATTTCACTGGATGATGCACCAGACCTTGATGTTGTTAAGATTGAAATTATCTATCTCATCACCTCATATTTATTTGCTACATCCTACCCGAAGGTGGTGGATCAATATATATTTGCATTTGTAGATGATTTTGCCACTCTTGAAACATTTCCTCGGAGTAGATATTTATTTGAAACCACCTTATCGTCACTAAGAAAGGGACTATCAAAACAAACTAGTCACTACAGCTTCATAAACTAGTCACTACAGATTGATATGTTTTTTAGTGGCTTTTCAGGTGTGGTTGTATGAGTGCATACCTGCACTTGAGGGGAATGTGACCACAAGAATTTGTAAGAAACATCCACGTATTATGAATTGGATTGTGCACAAACATCCTTCAGCGGCAATGTTGGAGGACAAAGTGTTTGGTAATGAGAATGTAAGGTCTTAAATACATCTAAATTGTTATGTAATCTTTGGTTAATTGCATAAATTTGAAATGACATATGCTCATATTTTTTTCATCTTATATGAAACAGGTTGTGATAAACGACATTGATCCATCTAAAGTAGAGCTCACAATGTCATATATGATAGGTTCTAAATACGAACTTCACATATATTATGATATGAAATATGATTTGTGACCTGAATTATAAATATCCTGTTTGTAAAGTGACATATCTTTTATGACTGTGACCTGAAACATGTAACTTGTGACTTTTTTGTCATTATGTATGTTGTGGTTTGTGACTTTCTTTATCCTTATGTATGTTGTGACTTGTGAATGTGATCTGAAACGTGTTATTTGTGACTTTCTTCATATGATTGTGACGTGAAACATGTGACTTATGCCTTGTGACTTTTCTTCATTCTTGTGTATGTTGTGTACGATCGGTAGATGTGCAGTACTCAAAGCCTAGGCAACTAACTCAGAACATTAGAATATCTAAAAATCAAGTGGGTACAAGTGATGTAACTCCCCTGCTGTCGAAGGTATATGTTGAAGATTCATATTTTGTAGACCCATCACTGTATAAACAAACGGGGGCTGCTGGCTCTAGCTCTCGCGATCAGCAAAGTGCTGCCTACCATCCAAATTGCTCATGTGTTGAGGTAAGTAATTTCATTGCCTATTCACTTAAGAACACATTTTATATACAATTCCACTAACTACAAAATTTATTAGGAATGTGGTCGACTGAAGTAGTTTATTGATAAGGAAATAACCAAGTTCCAAGTGGAGAACAAAGGGCTGAAAGAGGAGCTTATGTCGATGAAGTCAGAATTATCTGAGATGAATGTAAACATGCGTCAATCAATCAATTCTTTAAAGCTCAATGAGGTCATTTAGAGTCACAATATATTGAAAGATGGCTTGAGTGACATCAGGTTGTCTCTTAAAATTTTTGTTGAATCTGTATCTGACATTTTATCTTCGGTGATGGATGAACTTCATAAGAAGTTGAGTGGTGAAGATATTTTGATTAAACAAGTGCTGAAAGATGATGATGTGGTTGACAAAAAGGGCATAGGTCACATGGAACCTGCGCCGAAAGATGATGATGTGGTTGACAAAAAGGGCAAGGGTCACATGGAACCTGAGCTAAAAGATGATGATGTGGCTAAAAAATGGACAAGGGTAACATAGAACCTGAGCGAAAAGTTGATGATGCGGCTGAAAAAATGGACAAGGGTCACGTGGCACCTGAGTTTTCAAATGCTCTTCATGATGACTATGTTCTTGAATCTCCTTCATTTGATCTAGGAGTCGGCTCCTCACAGACACTTACAAGCTTTGATGATTCATTTTTTGCCAGTAAAGAAGTGTAGGATCAGGTTGATAAGGCTATTGCACACGTGTTGGAGTCTACTGAACTTCAATCCAAAGATGTCAGTTTTAATGGAACACTTAGTGTTTTAATATTATCAATTCAGACCGATTGTCATACAATAATTTAAGAAATGTTATTTTTATGTTTTTTATTCAGGACGATACACCTACACTGTTCACGAAATTATTTCTTTCGATTTACAACCCACCGCAAGTGTACAGTTCGTTAACAAGTAGTAAAATGGACTATGAGTCCAAGTATCGATCCCAGAATGATTGAATTAGTTCAAATCAACCTATTATGACCTTAACTGAAACACGAAAGTAAAATTGATGTATTGTGATTTAATTAAGGAAGATATAAACTATGATGCAATTATGAATGAGAGAATTATATTAAATGCAAAATGACTTGAACACAATCTACGAGAATTTATGAAATTAATGAATTTACTAACGCACTAGGATCACGAATTCCCCAGCAGCACCCGTTCAACTTTTAATTATGCAAATTTGACACATTTTCCCACAATTGATGAATTAATATTCCTATTTTAATTTAGAAATCTCTCTCGAGTAATGTCAAACCTACCCCAATATGTGATTTGACTATATCTCTATGACGAATACTAACATACAGGAATGAATTATGATTTCATGAATATTCAACAATTCACACAAGGCATAGAGGTATATTTCTATCCCCTATCGGATCCTATGATAATTCATACTATGTCGAGCCTATTTTCCTTCTTTTGAATGCATAAAACAGGCCATCAAAATCATATAATTACGTGCACAATAATAATATGGAAATAACAACATATAAATCATTCAATTCCGGAGCATGTGTTCAAATATGTCAAATCTCCAAATCAAAAATCAAATGTAGTATTGCAAGGTTCATCGATCTCCTAACAATGAAAAATCTAGCCTAACATGCTAAAAATAAGAAAATACAAAAATAGTTGAAGAAACGTCATCACCCGAATCAAGTTTCAATCGAATCTTCACTTGGCGCGATATTTTCCTCTTGTTCTCTTTTCGTTTTCTCCTTCAAAAACTCCATTTTTCTTGTAAAAATGGTGTCCCCTTCGTTCTGAACGTCTTTTGGTATTTATATCGCATGAAAATTTTGCTACCAAAAGAGTTTCAATCGTACAAGGAAAGTAAAATTTTTGCTTTGGAAAACTACCATGCGATTGCATGGTTTTAATCCGTGTGGCCGCATGGTTATGCCATGCTGCGTAAAAAATTTCCTGCCCTCATGTGTACGACCGCACAAGAGATCTACCATATGGCCGCATGGTAGATTCTCGCTTTCATTTTCTCCACTTTGATCCCTCTACTTAAATCTTTAACTTCTTGGCATCTTTTCTTCGTTGTTTCCATTCCATCATCTCAAGATGTCATCAATTGGCATTTAGCTTAATCAATGTCTTGATTTGTTCATCGGGTTAACTTTTGGATAATTGTACCTTGGTCCCTGAACTTTTACTTTGCATCATTTTAGTCATTTTTCGCGTCTTTTCTCCTAAATTTCCCCTTGTTCATCGGTGTTCCCTACAATTCTCAAATGAAACGAGATTAAGTCACAACTCAATCCTTTTGCTCGTAATTAAGTCATGGTTGTGACCTAAATAAGTGTGCAAAAACATACTTATCAAATCCCCCACACTTAAACTATTGTTTGTCCTCAAACAAGATAAAAACTTAATTTTGAACAAACATGGCTTAATACCCTGTTGTGGCTCAGGATTGGACTAAGTATTTGACTTTATGAAAATTTATCAGTGCAAAAATGACCCCAACCTTTACCTGTTAAATGCAAATTGACGTGTGTGTGAATTCATGCCAACATATCAGGTTCATGATGAATTTGAGTCTCAACCCCAAGTGGTCAAATGTATCCTCACTCGCTCGAGAGATACACAACCCCCAAACTTATTCTTTTCACTCAATTATCTTGGGGTTGTGTTTTAAGATTAGGAATTTACATAGCTGTAGTCCTCACCCTCTCGTAGATTGGATTAATCTCACTTCACAAGTTTACATTTCAATAAGTGAAGGCTCTTATAAGTTTGATTGCTTCGACACTTAAGATTAAACTAGGTTACTTGCCTCACTTCAAAGGTATAGTTTCTTCAACCAAATGTCAAAGGGCTTTTCTTCATGTTATTGTCTCTCTTTTGTTTTTCTCACTTTACTCTAATTTTCCAATTTTATTATTGTTATTATTATCATCATTATTATTATTATTATCATCATCATCATCATCATCATCATCATCATCTTCTCATTTTCTTTCTATATAACCCATGTAACGAGCTTTAGGCAGGTGAATCCCAAACCAGTTGGTTTTAGGGCACCAGGTTTTAAACCCTTGCAGGCTTATTCACTCGAGTTATAAAGGCTCGATCAAATGA
>NC_036242.1:25315461-25321334 GCF_002742605.1 Olea europaea var. sylvestris | reverse complement strand
TGACAATTTCCAATAGTGCAAGATACAATAAAACTCACTGGATCCTTTAGTTTTAGAGGTAGCTTTTTTTGGATTCTGGCACTGCATTCCTCAATTAACATCACTGTTTCATTTTCTTCTATCTTTCCCTTGTTAGAGAGGATATCCTTTAGAAATTTTGCATAACTCGGCATCTGAACAAGTACCTCAGCAAATGGGATGTTGATGTGTAATTTCTTGAGGACTTCAAGAAATTTACTATATTGCTGATCCAATTTGTGTTTTTTCAACCTCTGCGGGAATGGAATAGGTGGCTCATGAGGGTTGATAAAATTGGTAGCTGTACCCCGTGATGTATTGGAATTCTTCTTGGCAACATCCCCTGTTGTTCGTTCAGTCTGTTCCACAATCTCGTCATCTGAGATTGGTGCTAATTCCTTGCTAGCTACCGATCTTTTTACATGTATATTCGGTAGTTGTACTCCACTTCTAGTTGTTATAGCCTTTGCATGCTCCTTAGAGTTGATCTTAGTGTTGCTGGGTAAGTTTCCTGGTGCTCTACCTGTCATGGAGATTATCATTTGTCCCATTTGCGTCTCCAAATTTTTGATTGTTGCACTTTGGTCTTGAAGAGTTGCGTCTGTCTTTTGCATAAACTGGTTGTTGGCTTCCATATGCTGATTAGTCGTTGCCATGAACTTCTCAAACATCTCTTCCAATGGTGGCTTTTTATCCTGCTGCTAGAATTGACCTTGTGGTCTGTTTTGATTCTGATTACTCTACGAGAAGTTTGGGTGTTTTCTCCAGCCCTGATTGAAGGTTTTTGAATGTGGATTGTTCTGTTGTCGTTGACCCCATTACACAAAATCTACATGTTCGACCCTCTGTGTGAGAATTGGACTGTTAACAGTATTGTGGTTTGCTCCACATTCTTCATAGCTTGGCTTCTTGACGTGCTTTGCAGTGGCGGTCTGTGAAATGCTCTCAACCTTATGAAATAAGGAGTCCATCTTCGCGGATAATGCTGAGTAAGTATCTACTTCATAAACCCCCTGCGTTACCACATGGCTGAATTTGTAGCCATTCTCTCAAATAGTTCCCATGCTCCGTCAATTTTTTTGTGGGGATAAACCCGTCGGATGATGAGTCCACCATGCTCTTGAAGGATGGAAGTAATCTAGTGTAGAAAAATCGAATTTGTGTCTTTTTATCAAAGCCATGCTGAGGACATTTTCTTAACATATTTTTGAAATGATTCCATGCCTCTTCAAATGATTCGGACTCACCTTGGTTGAATATAGAGATGTCATACCGCATTTTGCTACCTTAGCTGGTGAGAAGAACTTGGTGCATAATTCGTGGGCTAGCTCGTTCCAAGTGGTGATGCTTGCGATGAGAAGTGAATCCAGTCATTCAAATGCTTTATCCCGCAAAGTGTGTGGAAACAATCGCAGTCTTATAGCATCATTTGAGATACCCTGGTACCTAAAGTGTTGGCACATGTCCAGAAATCGGGATATGTGTGTATGTGCGTTCTCACTAGCCATCCTCTAGTATTGATGCCCATTCTGAAATAGTTGAATCACATTTGTTTTCAGCTGGAAGTTCAGTTGCCCAAATGGAGAATACACAATGCTACATTGACTCAAGACCACCAACGGTGCCATGAAGTTCCCAGGTACCATATTCCCTTCATCTTCAACCCCCGCGCCTTCGTTGAGTTGAATTACCAGACGATTTTGCTCGTTAGCCATCTGTTGTGCCGCTCTTGCTTTTCTTTGCGTATGAAGAAATGTGCGTTCGATCTCTGGATCAATGGGAACCAAATCTCTATCAGGTGATCAATATGATCTAGGAGTCGAGCCCGACGAAGGCAAGTGCGAGACGAGACCCGTTGATAGTCGATGGCGGACCAATGACGCGATCAAGGGCAAAGCAAGTGAAACAAGCGATGGGATTAGTCATTCAAGAAACCATTGATGGAACCATGTTCGGGACTCAAAATGGAGCAACTTTCATGTTTGGGTCGAAAGCCGAATCAACTTGGATCAATTTGTTATCAAGCGACAAAAGCAGAGGCTGAAAATAAGTCTGTGCGGCCGCACAGGCAAATAACCATGCGGCCGCACACATGCATACCGAAAATCAAAACACCAATTCTTGTTGAACCATGCGGCCGCACAAGCCAAAAAAATTGGTGAATTTTCTAATTTTGGCAGAATTTCCTAATTTCGATAGAATTATTATGAAATCAAATTATTACCGTAATTTGATGGTTTTGGACGTTTCTATTCATTAGTATAAATAGGAGAATATTTTTCATTGTAAGAGCTTTTTACTTTTGCTTAATATTATAGAGAGAGAATTGTTCTTTCAATTTCTTGTTCTTCTTAAACAATCTTGGAACTTATCAAAATTCAACTTCTTGTGGCGTTCTAATCAATCGGATTGTGGGTTCTTTTAATTGTAATCAAGGGGTTTTAAGTTCTTCGCTAATCTAGGGTTTGTTGGTTCAATTCTTGGGTTTCAAGATCCAAAACTAGGTTAGTATTGGCGTTCTTGGGTTCCGCATCAATCTCATTGTGAGTTTCATAGTTTCCATTGCTACGGGGTTCGCATCAGTTGGTATCAGAGCTTTGGCTCTAATTTGATCAGGTTATATCCTTTGTTTTCTAATTTTTTTAATTCCTTGTGTTCTTGTGTCTAGAAGGTTTTCTTGATCCTTTGATCCAAAAGTTTCATAAAAAATCTTCAAATTCCGTTTCTGGGCTCAATTTTCGCCCAAATTAGTTTTCGTTTTCTTTGTTAGTTTTCTTATTGATTTTCAGATCTAGAAAAAATATAATGTTCATCCGTACGGTATTGCTCATCTGTACAGTAACAAAAATTTTTTGTTAAATATTATTGATCCATCAAATACCAACTTTTATTATTCAATATCGTTTCTAAATTACTTGGACACATTGAATCATTCCATTCCTTCAATTCAAGTCAAGTTTTAAAAGTTTTCTTTGAGTACTTTTTTACAATTATTGAGTCACGTCCAATTTGGGGAATTCTACACGAATTGATTGATTGATTGAGTTCATTGATTGTTCCTAGAAGCAATTGTTGAAAGAACTGAGTGGTAAAAGGCAGAGAGGTGAGCTTAATAGAGGGTAAAAGACCTTGTGTGTGTTCCGAGTGACTTTTGGTGAGGCAATAAAATAAAATTTTTAGTGTTAGGAAGTCAGAAAGGGCAGAATCAAATTCAAGCCGACAAGGCAATAATAGCAATGCATCGGAGGATTTAGTGCAGAGGTTTGAGAGGGCGTTTGGAGATGTGAGAGATAGGTTGGAGAAGCAGGAGGCTTGGATGAATAGATTAGATACATCGGTGGCTAATCTTAGTCGGGGACATCGAGTGGATGTATCCAATGCCAGGGGACCGGATAGATGGGAGCCTAGGAGGGAAAGGCGAGAGGAGTATGGATATGGGAGTGACATGGGCGAAGATGAATTTCAAGGTGTTGAGATGGGAAGGATGAGGAATAGAGGTGATAGGTTCGACAAACGAGGTCGGAATGATCGCGGGGAGGAGCTGGATGGAAACTTGGGAAATATAAAAATGACAGTTCCTTCATTCAAAGGAAGGAGTTATCCCAAGGCATATTTGGAGTGGGAAAGGAAGGTTGAAATGATCTTCGAGTGTTATAACTACTCGGAGAAGAAGAAGGTGAAGTTAGCAGTTTTGGAGTTCAGTGACTATGCAATTTCATGGTGGGATCAAGTGATTACTTCACAACGTAGGAGTGGGGGAAGACCAATCAGCACTTGTGAGGAATTGAAGTCATTGATGAGAAAGAGGTTTGTTCCTAGCTACTATTACCGAGATATCCATCAAAAACTGCAAGGTCTATATCAAGGGTCGAAAAGTGTAGAGGACTATCATAAGGAGATGGAAATACTCATGATTAGGGCCAATGTGGTGGAGGATCAGGAGGCTACCATGGCACGATTCTTGAATGGGTTGAATAGGGAAATTGCTAATGTAGTGGAGTTGCAACATTATGTGGAGTTGGAAGACATGTTGCATGTGGCTATGAAGGTAGAGAGACAACTGAAGAGAAAAGGGGCAGCTAAGCAGCCGTTAGGAACTTCGAGTGTTAATCCATCTTGGAAGCCAGGTTGGAACAACAATAACAAAGGTGATAAAGCTGTACCTAAATGTAGGAATGAGTGGCAGAAAGGAAAAGAAGAAAGTGCTGGCAAAACAGCACACAAAACATATTCACAACCATCAAGGAATCGAGACATCAAGCGTTTCAAATGCTTGGGGTCAGGGCACATTGCTTCTCAATGCCCAAATAAACGGGTAATGGTGTTGTTGGATAATGGAGAGGTGGTGAGTGAAGGTGAAGGAGAGTTTGAGGACATGCCTGCATTTGAGGACGTTGAAGAAGAAGAAAAATTGGAGTTTGCTGTTGGGGAATCGTTGGTGTCAAGGAGAGCTCTTAACGCTCAAGTCAAAGTGGATGATTCGGAGCAACAGGGAAAAAATATATTCCACACACGTTGTTATGTCAACGATAAGGTATGTAGTATGATTATTGATGGTGGGAGTTACACGAATGTGACTAGCACAACTTTAGTTAAGAAATTAGGACTAGCATTGTTAAGACATCCTAGGCCTTATAAGTTGCAATGGTTGAGTGAAAGTGGGGAAGTTAGGGTGAATAGAAGAGTTTTAATTAATTTTTCAATTGGGAGTTATAGTGACAAAGTAGTATGTGATGTGGTGCCTATGCATGTGGGTCATATCTTGTTAGGAAGACCATGGCAATATGATAGAAGGGTCACACATGATGGATATAGGAATCGTTATAGCTTTGTCAAGGATGGGAAGATTATTACTCTTGCGCCATTAACACCGGCACAATTGTATGGAGATCAAATCAAGCTGAAAAGTGAGGAAGATGAGAGAATAAGAGAGTCAGGAAAAAGGAGAGGCAATAGTGAAACCATCAATAAGAGAGAAAATAGTGAGGTGGCTAAGAGTGGAGAAAAGAGAGAGAAGCCACATGAGCAGAGAGAAAAGGAGTCAGTTGAGAGGAGAGAAAAAGAGTCAGCTGAGTGGAGAGAAAAGCCAAAGGTCAACTTCTATGCTAGAGATAGTGAGTTAAAAAAGGCTATGAGCAATAATAGGCAAATGATTTTGTTAGTGTACAAGGAGTCCCTCCTCAATTTTGAGGATTCTAACACATCCCTCCCAAGTTTGGTTAAGTCTTTATTGCAGGAGTTCGACGATATGTTTCCTAAGGAGATGCCAAGTGGATTGCCACCAATCAGAGGCATCGAGCACTAGATTGACTTTGTACCCGGAGCTGTCATACCGAATCGGCCAGCTTACCGAAGCAATCCCGAGAAGACGAAGGAGCTTCAAAAGCAAGTGTAGGAGTTGATGAGCAAAGGTTATGTCAGGGAGAGCATGAGTCCATGTGCTGTACCTATTTTTCTGATGCCTAAGAAGGACGGGACTTGGAGAATGTGCGTGGATTGTCGAGCTATCAACAATATCACGGTAAAGTATCGTCACCCAATACCTAGGCTAGATGATATGTTTGATGAGTTGCATGGTGCTTGCATTTTTAGTAAGATTGGTCTTAAGAGTGGGTATCATCAAATTCGCATGCGGGAGAGTGATGAATGGAAAACGGCGTTTAAGACTAAGTGTGGATTGTATGAATGATTAGTTATGCCGTTTGGACTCACTAATGCACCGAGCACTTTTATGCGTTTAATGAACCATGTTTTGCATGCTTTTATTGGGAAATTTATTGTAGTTTATTTTGATGACATCTTAATCTATAGCAAAAAATCTAGATGAGCATTTAGAACATTTAAATTGTGTGCTT
>NC_036242.1:25314950-25315098 GCF_002742605.1 Olea europaea var. sylvestris | reverse complement strand
ACCAAATTTTGATAAAACATTCGAGGTTGAGTGTGATGCATCAGGAATAGGTATAGGAGCAGTGTTAATACAGGAAAGGAGGCCTATTGCTTACTTTAGAGAAAAGTTGAGTGGTGCAGCATTGAATTATCCGACATATGACAAGGAG
>NC_036242.1:25307214-25314757 GCF_002742605.1 Olea europaea var. sylvestris | reverse complement strand
AAAATATGAGAACAATTTCATCTGAGTTTGGTTAAATGGGACGTTTTCAATCAAATTTGAGTAAAATTTCATCTGGATTTTGCTCATTGGTGCGCTTTCAATCAAATTTGACTAAAATTTCACCTGAATTTTTTTCGTTGGCATATTTCCAACCAAATTTGACTGAAATTTCACTTGAGTTTGGTTCGTTGGCGCAAATCCAATCAATTTGACTAAAATTTCATCGGGATTTTGTTCATTGTCACACTTCAAATTAAATATGACTGCAATTTTATCTGAGTTTTGTTAAATGGCGCATTTTCAATCAAATTTGAGTAAAGTTTCATCTGGATTTTGTTGTTTGCCGTGTTTCTAATCAAATTTGACTAAAATTTCACCTGGATTTGATTCATTAGCTTGTTTCCAATCAAATTTGATAAAATTTTCATCTGGGTTTTGTTCATCGGTGGGTTTCCAATCAAAGTTAACTAAAAAATTTCGGTGGTTTAGTTAAATGGCACGTTTGCAATAAAATTTGACTCAAATTTAGATTTGATTTTGTTCATTAGCGGGGTTTCAGTCAAATTGGACTAAAATTCCACTTAGGTTTAGTTCATGGGCACGTTTTCAATAAAAGTTGACTAAAATATGATCAGCGTTTCGTTCATTGATGGGTTTCCAATCAAATTTGACTAAAATTTCACCTAGGTTTAGTTCATTGGCGAGTTTCCAATCAAATTTGACTAAGATTTCACCTGAGTTTTGTTCATTGGCACATTTTTTTTTTATCAAATTTGACTAAAATTTCACTTGAGATTGGTTGATTGGCGCGTTGCCAATCAAATTTGAATAAAATTTCACTTAGTTTTTTATATGATCCAGGAGTCAAGCACGACGAAGGCAAGTGCGAGACGAGACCCGTTGATAGTCGATGGCGGACTAATGACGCAATCAAGGGCAAAGCAAGTGAAACAAGCGATGGGATTGCTCATTCAAGAAACCATTAATGGAACCATGTTCAGGACTCAAAATGGAGAAACTTTCTGTTTGATCTCTCTCTGTTTGATGCGGGTTTAGATTCGAGGACGAATCCTTTTGAAGAGGGAGGGGATGATATGTTCCAGGAGTCGAGCTCGACGAAGGCAAGTGCGGGACGAGACCCGTTGATAGTCGATGGCGGACTAATGACGCAATCAAGGGCAAAGCAAGTGAAACAAGCGATGGGATTGCTCATTCAAGAAACCATTAATGGAACCATGTTCAGGACTCAAAATGGAGAAACTTTCATGTTCGGGTCAAAGGCCGAATCAATTTGGATCAATTTGTTATTAAGTGACAAAAGCGGAGGCCGAAAACAAGTCTGTGCGGCCGCACAGGCAAAAATCCATGCGTCCGCACACATGCATACCGAAAATCAAAACACCAATTCTTGTTGAACCATGTGACCGCATGGAAATACACCATGAGGTCATACAAGCCAAAAAAATTGGCGAATTTTCTAATTTTGGCCGAATTTCCTAGTTTCGATAGAATTCTTAAGAAATCAAATTATTACCATAATTTGATGGTTTTGGACGTTTTTATTCATTAGTATAAATAGGAGAATATTTTTCATTGTAAGAACTTTTGACTTTTGCTTAATATTATAGAGAGAGAATTGTTCTTTCAATTTCTTGTTCTTCTTGAACAATCTTGAAATTTATCAAGATTCAACTTCTTGTGGCGTTCTAATCAATTGGATTGTGGGTTCTTTTAATTGTAATCAAGGGGTTTTAGGTTCTTCACTAATCTAGGGTTTCTTGGTTCAATTCTTGGGGTTCAAGATCCAAAATTGGGTTAGTATTGGCGTTCTTAGGTTCCGCATCAATCTCGTTGTGGGTTTCGTAGTTTCCACTGCCACGGGGTTCGCATCATGATCTTTGCATAAAAACTCTGAGATAGCAAAATAACACAAAATTAAATTAAAGTAAACAATAACTAAGTGATGTAAGCTAACTGCTACTAATCTAGGCAAGTTCGAATTAGTGTCACAATAAATAAAATTAAACTAAATTTCAATCCCCGGCAACGGCGCCAAAAACTTGTTCACAAAATTATTTGTTTCGATTTACAACCCACCGCAAGTGTACGGTTCATTAACAGTGACAAAATGGACTATGAGTCCAAGTATCGATCCCACAAGGATTGAATTAGTTCAAACCAACCTATTATGACCTTAACCGAAACACGAAAGTAAAATTGATGTATTGTGATTTAACTAAGGAAGATGTAATCTATGATGCAATTATGAATGAGAGAACTATATTAAATGTAAAATGACTTGGACACAATCTACGAGAATTTATGAAATTAAATGAATTTACTAACGCACTAGGATCACGAATTTCCCAGCAACACCCGTTCAACTTTTAATTATGCAAATTTGACAAACATTTCCACAATTGATGAATTAATATTCCTATTTTAATTTAGCAATCTCTCTCAAGCAATGCCAAACCTACCCCAATATGTGATTCAACTATATCTCTATGACGAATACTAACATACAGGAATGCATTATGATTTCATGAATATTCAACAATTCACACAAGGCAATCAAGTTTGAGAAAAGAGAGCTGAAACCCTGATGAGTTCTGAGTCTCTAAGAAAGAGGAATTCGAGCTCTTGTCGACTCATGGATCGTTCCTCGGAGGTATATTTATATTCCCTATCAGATCCTATGATAATTTATACTATGTCGAGCCTATTTTTCTTCTTTTGAATGCATAAAATAAGCCACCAAAATCAAATAATTACGTGCACAATAATAATATGGAAATAAAAACATATAAATCATTTAATTCCGAGGCATGTGTTCAAATATGTCAAATCTCCAAATCAAAAATCAAACGTAGTATTGTAGGGTTCATCGATCTCCTAGTAATGAAAAATTTAGCCTAACATTCTAAAAATAAGAAAATACAAAAATAGTTGAAGAAACGTCATCACCCGAATCAAGTTTCAATCGAATCTTCACTTGGCGTGATGTTTTCCTCTTGTTCTCTCTTCATTTTCTCCTTCAAAAACTCCCTTTTTCTTGTAAAAAGGGCATCGCCTATGTTCTGGACGTCTTTTGGTATTTATATCGCGTGAAAATTTTGTTACCAAAAGAGTTTCAATCG
This sequence comes from Olea europaea var. sylvestris, assembly GCF_002742605.1. NCBI lineage: Eukaryota > Viridiplantae > Streptophyta > Magnoliopsida > Lamiales > Oleaceae > Olea > Olea europaea. Next base: position 25,311,617 of record NC_036242.1, on the reverse strand, counting down.
TATAAGAAAGTAAAATTTTCGCTTTGGAAAACTACCATGCGACCGTATGGTTTTAATCCATACGGCCGCATGGTTATGCGTAAAAAATTTCCTGCCCTCATGTGCACAACCGCACGAGAGATCTACCATGCGCCGCATGGTAGATTTTCACTTTCATTTTCTCCACTTTGGTCCCTCTACTTAAATCTTTCACTTCTTGGCATCTTTTCTTCGTTGTTTCTATTCCATCATCCCAAGATGTCATCAATTGGCATTTGGCTTAATCAATGTCTTGATTTGTTCATCGGGTTAACTTTTGGATAATTGCATCTTGGTCCCTGATATTTTACTTTGCGTCATTTTAGTCCTTTTTAGTATCTTTTCTCGTAAATTTCACCATGTTCATCGGGGTTCCCTACAACTCACAAACGTAATGAGATTAAGTCACAATTCAATCATTTTGCTCGTAATTAAGTCATGTTTATGACCTAAATAAGTGTGCAAAAACACACTTACTTCCTGTGAAGAGAGCACAAAAGCTATCGAAAACTCTGCAATCACCTTTTGTTAAAGTTGATCCACGTCATGCTACTACTAGATCAAAATCTAACTCTGTAAATGTTGTGTTCCAAAATTATTCGAAGGGAGTTGATAGTACAGATCTGAGTTCATTCTAGAATTGATTTGACGGAGGATACAAGCCTAAGAACAAGTAAATTAAACAAAGATTTTAAGTGTTCTTTAGTGAATTGTGACCTTCCATTACTTTTTGTGACTATAACATTGCCAGTCACAGATAGAAATAAATTGGTCACAATCTTATTCATTTGTTTGATGAGGGTATATGTGTGTACACAGGGTGAAGTTCAACAATGCAGATAACGTGATAAGTCCTCAGTTTGTGTGGGGCACTGTCACTGTTCATCATAAAACTTGGTGGCATGTGTTGATCGATTCTAATTCATCATTGAACAAGATGGTATACTATTGTCACCATTTTCCAGATATGCATAGTAGTTTGTATTACTTATGTTAATTCTTTGTTAATATAGTACTTGGATGCATGCTTTCATTATATAAGACAACTTGCCAAGTTCGGTGAAAGTGTGAAGATGAAAGCTACCATTACAGACTGCATATTTGATATAACAATCAAGTCGTCATACTCCAAATTTATTCAAGACTCAAGCATTGTCAATGAGAAGGATAAGCTAATCAAAACCATCAATGGTGAACAGTTACCATTTAATACTGCTTGAAGAGAAGTTGAATTTGTGTTGATGCCCATTATGTCCACAAATCATGATCATTGGATGTCAGGGCAGCTTGATATTACTAATCATGTCCTTTACATATATAATTCAATCAACAAATCATACAAGAACAATAAGGTTCGTGAAAGGGTTTTACCACTTGTGAAGACTCTTACACAGCTGTTAAAATTTGTTAGGCTGTGGACAGAAACTGGTGACGGTATTGGTGACAAATCTGGGGACTTGCATGTTAACATTGTCAATGGTTTGCCCCAACAACAAAATGGGTAAGTTTCCCTATGGGCATTGCAAGTTTTATCATTTTCCATCAACATTTAGTAATTACTTATGGTTTGTCTTCTTTAAATATTACAGGCATGATTGTGGAGTTTTTGTCATAAAATATGCACAATATTTGTTGCATAATGATCTTGGCAAAATGTCAATGTCTTTTGATGTTGGGAATGCCAGACTTGAAATTGCGGCATTGCTATTCAAAAGCAAACAACTGAGGCAGATTGAAAAGGAAAATTCAAAGTCAGATGAATGAATGAATTGTTGATGGCATTGTTTTCATGATGGATCAGATTGATAGCTGTTCAAAATTAGACAAATAGAAGTTTTTATGATGTAGTCGATAGATGTTATCTTTGTAATATGTTTTAGAATTGAATTTGAATTTGTTTTTGTCAATTTATACAAGGTGAAAGCACTGGTGTTTATGTGAATGATTTTGTTTATAACATCTAAGTTTTTTATGGATGTAAAAGTTTATACGGTCTGAACAGGTCACATGAGAATATTGCACAGTCTGAAAATGTCACAAAGAGTCACATGTGAGTAATGTGTTATATAACTCCATGTCACAGATCGTCACAAATAGCAACAGTTGTTCAATTTGGATGACTTGAATAGGTCACAAGTGGTCACATACGAGTACTTTCCTATGTAATTGCAAGTCACAGATGATCACAAATAGCAACTGTTGGTTAACTTGTTACATATGAACATGTAAAAAATGGTTATAAATGCTTAACATTTATGATTGACACTCTTATAAAAAAAAGTAAGCACAAAATTTGTCCCATCTAGAGGAAGATGACATTCAAAGTTAGTTTGAACACACAAGTTAAACAAAAGATATAGAGCTTATTTTATGCTTGAAATGGTCATAGATGGTCACAATCATCACAAACAGAGTCACAATCAATGTCTATCTACACAGCCCTTTCCAAAAATATGCGACATCATGAGATAGAACGTAAGCTCAATGCATAAATATGTCAACTCATATAATCCAAAAAATGCATACTTCAGCAATAAAATGAAACAATTTACAATTACAAAAAATATCATTGTGTAAAAAAATTATGCTAAGCTATTTGAATTTCTTTAGATCTTTTTTTTATTTCAATTTTCTATCATTCTGGTTAAGTAGCACCATGTTCCTGCATGTTCGACGATTGTGACCAGATTCACCACATCTTCCACATTTCACAAATTGTGATTTCTCATATGCTGACTTCTTTCTTTTCTCAGTAGGTCGTCCTGAACTTCTCTTTTGGTCTGGAGCCAAAACAACTCTATTACTCACATCTTCTAGCAAATTCCATTCTGATTTATTACCTACAGGAAAGATAGACTCTTTGTAGGTATTCAGATATGCATCTCTTATGTAATACACCGAGCAAAAATCATACACATTCAGTTTCAATGTTGCTATTACTGCCAGTGCATGTGAACAGGGAAGTTGATCCACTTGAAACATTTTGTAACTACATATATGTAGAGTTATATCCATCATGTAAGATGAAGAATTGTCCCTCACTTCAAACAAAGTGTGATTGGCAGGAGAAACCTGAAAATAAAAATTATTTAAAGTTATACTTGTGATCAACATAATAAACAGTTTTCTTATTTTTACCTTTAGATTTCTCACATCATTGCTCATTTCCATTAACAGCTTCTCATGTTTTGTTGCAAGTTTTGTGAAAGTGCCATGTGCATCATCTCTATTTTTGCAAAACCAAGATTGGATCGTTTGCCTCAATGATTCTAGAAGTGCTCTAATGGGGTAATTTTTTGCCGCCTTCGTGACTGCGTTAACAGATTTTACTATGTTTGATGTCATAGTAGAGTATCTATTGGTTGGCATGTGCAATCTTGACCATTTTTCATACCCAACATCCAACTAAAGAAAATTACTAGATAACATATTCAAGTATAAGTAACAAGTCACATATGGTCACAGTTAACTCTAAAAAGTTTACAGATAGTCAGTATTATCACACAACATGTCACAAATGGACACATTCATAAAACTATATCATGTTTCAATTGTAAATGAGACCACATGCAAAATATCCACTGATATATGTCATTTATAATCATGTTTCAATTGCATGTAACAATAAATGAAATATAGTTTGTAAATTAAACATGCATGATCACAGATATTCATAGAAATTTCATAACATCACAGAACAAGTCACGTGAAGTCATAACATATGTTTCAGACAATCACATACCAAATATCCCCTGATCTCTTCATTTATTGAGTCCAATTGCTGCATTTGGTATTCAAATTCATCCACTGTATAAGCTCTTACAGCAGAATTGAATGCATGTGTGACATTGTGACCTGATTTTGCGTATTGAGTCTTCAAATTTTTCAGCAAATGGTACCAACAAATCCCATGCATTGCTTCTAGATATACAAATTCAATGGCATTTCTTATTCTATTGTGTCTATCGGATACTATACATAATTTGTCTCTAGATCCGTATGCCCTCTTCAACATTTCAAGAAAGCATCTCCATGACTTATCGTTTTCATTATCCCCAATCCCAAAAGCTAGTATGAAGATATTGCTGTTTGCATCTTGTGTACAAGCTGTAAAGAGTGTACCGCCGTAGTGACCATTTAAATATGTACCATCAACAACAATGACTGGCCTACAATATTTCCAACCAGCAATCGATGCACCCAAAGCCATAAAACAATATTTAAATCTATCTAAATGATCAGTTTCTATTCGTGTGACTGTCCCTATGTTCATCTGTTGTAACATAAAAAAATAAGAAGGTAGCAACTAAAACTATGTTGTTGGATCACCTCTAATCAATTTTAATGTCTGCTCACGTGACCTCCATGCCTTCATATAATTCACC